>NC_052310.1:65129439-65438306 GCF_016432855.1 Salvelinus namaycush
GAATAGGGTGCCTTTTGGGACACAGCCTCTGTCTGTATAGAGTCAGGTCTTATGTTTCTGTCATCTCCCACCCTCAGATAGAGTCAGCAGACGCCTGTTTGATCCTAGCTAATAAATACTGTGCAGACCCTGATGCTGAGGATGCCTCCAACATCATGAGGTACAGAGCCAACTTAACCAAGCTGTGTTGTATGACTGTATATTGGAAATATGGAAATGTATTCTGATATACAAAAGTTATTCAATTTTCTATCACCTTGATAAATTACGCAAGTACAGTATGCTTGAGCGCACGTGAAAATGTATTCTGGAGAAATGCATTGATAATACATACCAATGTCTAACCTCAAGTTCCCTAAGCAAGAAACCTGTGTTACTACTACTGTGTCCTAGATTTGTTAGATGGGTCTTATGTTGTTTCTTGTAACAATATTCCAGGGTGATATCCATCAAGAACTACCACCCAAAGATCAGAATCATTACCCAGATGTTGCAGTACCACAACAAGGTGTGTACAGTACAAACCCTTCAGAGTGCTACTTATTACACTGTGTCATTGAACTCCAGCGGAGGCAAGCGAACAGGAGTTCTCTACTGATGCTCTTCCTGCACCTCCCTTGTATAGAAGGGTTGCAAAATTCAGGAAATGTACGAGAATTTTATAACCCCAATCTCGCTCCATCTTTCCCGTGTGTCCCCAGGCCCACCTTTTGAACATTCCCAGTTGGAACTGGAAGGAGGGTGACGATGCCATTTGCCTTGCTGAGCTGAAGCTGGGCTTCATAGCACAGAGCTGTCTGGCTCAGGGCCTGTCCACCATGCTGGCCAACCTCTTCTCCATGAGGTCCTTCATCAAGGTACTCGTTAGGGAGAGCCAAAGAGACTGTAATCGTTAGGTCGTCCGTTTAAATCCGTCTTGAAGGACCAGGAAGAGCCAGAGATATTGAACTAACTATTCTACTTTTCCACAGCCTTTAGTACAGTAATGTTCACACTTTGTCTGACTGTATTTGCAATTTCAAAATACTTGTCTTATATTTAAGTTTACACCATAGATTTAAATACTCTTAAAGTGTTATTTGCTTTATGGTCACTTTGTTAACTTTTGTGCGAGTGAAATATGTTTATGATAACATACTGTACCTTTGCAAGCCATGTTTTATCTGTTATTGTTTCAGATTGAAGAGGACACGTGGCAGAAGTATTACCTGGAAGGAGTAGCCAATGAAATGTACACTGAGTACCTGTCTAGTGCCTTTGTGGGCTTATCCTTCCCGACCATTTGTGAGTAAGTATGACCCTCGTTTCTGAAGTACCCTACTATATCAAGTATATTCTCTCTCCCCCTCTATCTTTTTCTTTTTTCTCTATCTCTATCCCTCTCTCTCCTTTTCTTTCTCTACATCTGTCTGTCTTTCTCTCTCCTACTCATCCTTTTGATTGTGTATAAATATTTCTGATTTTGAATGCTCCTCTCTAGGCTCTGCTATGTGAAGCTGAAGCTGCTACTGATTGCTATCGAGTACAAGTCTGATATAAGGGAAAGCAGGTAAAGTTCACTCCTACTTGTGTGTTGTACATTGCCAATTGTACAATGTGATGTTTGTCAGAAATTGTATTGTAAAAATCATGTTGAACCAAGTCGTATGCAGCACAATGCAGGTTGTCCATTTGCCAGATCTTTACATGCAAACCTCAATATCCAGACTGCCATGACAATACAGCTGTCCAGACTGTGATCTATTGTAATGGATTTCAACTTCAACTTAATACACAGTACTCATCACTAATTAGCATTTTTGACACACTTTATGGTTTACAGATAGTTGACAAAGTTTGACAAAGAAAGTGGTATGCCCCCGACATCCATATTCTTTATTTTTACCTTCAATACTTTCAAACACACCCACAGTCATCCATGTCACATTTGTTATTAAGATTTGTATTCATATTTATAGTTTGATGTTTCCACCATCCAATTTCAGATTACTGTTTGATGTGTATGCAGGTGTGAAATTATGCAATTAACTCTTCTTTTATTACAGCATGGCTGGTGTGTTTGGCCTAATTACTGTCACAGTCTCAATGGAAAAGAAACATCAATGACTACTTTCCATCTAAAATCATTAAAGACTGAAAACATTGCCATCTACCATCTTAACCTAATTACTGAGGATTGATGTGGCGTGTATGTTCCTCTTAAAGAGCCAGTGCTTGTTTACTGCACCATCAGGTTTATACAAATAGCCTGATCGCCCCAAATCTGTTTGTGCTGTTTGTACACAAACAGTTCTGGGGTGATCTGGCTAGTTAGTATACAAGCATCTTCCCAGCTGACAAAGCTGGTTGAAATGGTGTCATTACAACCCGTTTTGGCCACTGGTTTAGCTCTGAGGATGCTCATATTGTCCCTTCCATTCTCTATAGGTGGAGGTTCTCTAATCATTACTTGTCACTGTTTAATTATCATTGGGTGATGGCAGCCATTTTATAATACCAGTTTTTAGCTTGATTCCCAGGAACTACAGTACCTCACCAAACCGTGTTTGTCCGAAAGGCGTACCATGTGTACCATTCCTTGTGATTAGTGCATTAGGATGTTAAATGTAACAGAAAGATTCTCCTCATTGATGACCATGTATATTTGTTTGTATTGACAACAGCACCCTCATCAACCCTGGGAACCATGTGAAGATGCAGGAAGGAACCCTGGGGTTCTTTATCGCCAGCGATGCCAAAGAAGTAAAGAGGTATGTAAATGTTTTGAGTTTCAAGTTTTAATGTCACATGCACAAGTACAGTGAAATGCCTTTCTTGCAAGCTCCAAACCCAGCAATGCAGTAATCAATAACAATGATGCACAAAAAATAACAAGGTAGAACAAAAACACGCAAGATATAGAAATAAGAAATAAGAAGAACACAATGAAGTAAGTAAGTATACTATATACAGGGTCAGTTCCAGTACCATATTTCCAATGTGCAGGGATAGTGGAGTGATAGAGGGAAATATGTACAGGGGTAAGGTGACTAGGCATCAGGATAAAATGTACTGCAAATGTAGGAAAATGTACCTAATTGCCTCTGTTAGAAGAGACAGAAAGCCCCCAAATACAGTTTGACATCAAACTAGTCTTACTAATGATTTAATACTGAAATATGTTTGTGCTGTTTTCTTAGGGCACTTTTTTACTGCAAAGCTTGTCACGATGACATCACAGATCCCAAAAGGATAAAGAAATGTGGATGCAAACGATGTAAGTATTTATTTACTGTTCTTTAATTAATAACAATATTTATTGAGCTTTGTCTTTAATGCACATGCATATTTTAATATGCGTATGTCGATACTGTATAAAACTGTGCCTTACGCCTCGATCACACCTACTTTGTTATTGTGCAAAATGGTGCGCAGCATCACCTGGATATGTGTGCAACAAAAGTTCAACATTCAATCTCTGATACCGTTTCTGTTAAGCCGTCTACGCATACAGTTTGACGCATACGTTCGATAAATCCAACGTATGCACCACACAGAACGCACTGCAACTGCCTCTGCGATGCAATGCTGCAAGGCAAGCGCATCGTTGCGTTGGAAATGAATGTACTTCTCGTGTACCAAAATGCAATGACGCTGTCGGTGTGATCGAGGTGTTAGTATGTTTTTTAAATAAAATATATTTGAACAATGTGTATACTGTACATGTATTATACTGTACTGTATGTTCTACTATACACATTTCTATAATTATTAGATATTATTAATGTAGAATAACTACCAAAGTTGTTGAATAAACACCTCTTCAGATGCCCGTTGACGGGTATTTGTTTAGAGGTTTGAGCAGAGCCCAACATTAGCATAAACAGCGCCACTACATTGTCTGTGTCACATGTGACACCCTGTTCCCTTTATAGTGCACTACTTTTGACCAGGGCCCATAGAACTATGGTCAAAAGTAATGCCTTATATTGGGAATAGGATGCCATTTGGAACATAGCCATTGTCTTTACACAATCTACATAGCCATTTGTCTAAACCAGTTATGTCCTTTATTAATAATCCACAGGATAAAACCCTGTAACCTCTGCCTCAGGAAAGACTATATGATTACTTTAAACAACCATCGAGTGCAGAAATAACTGTGTACAGAAAATAAATCACCATCTATGTTCTTAGGTTGACTCCCAAATTACACCTTATTCCCTATATAGTGCACTACGTTTGACCAGATCTCACAGGGCCCTGGTCATAAGTAGTGGACACAATAAGGAATAGGTGGCCATTTGGGTCGCATATTTATTCATATTTAATGTAGCACTCAATAAAGAGAATGAGGATATAGAAACATATAGCCTGGTCCCAGATCTGTCATGTTTGGCATTGCAATGACTATAGAAGTTGGCAAAACAGTGCGAACAGATCTGGGACCAGTCATGACAACAACAAAAACAGTGTGATCTGTCTTAAATCTGTTTTTATTTTCTCCTTTCAAGATTTCAAACAGGCTTCTTCTATATTGTGCCTAGTCTAAAGAGGCTTGTCTCATATAACTTTGATGACCATATATACTGACGCTAATGTTTGATGTATTCTCTTTCTGCTGCCTTGGAACATGAAACAATGTTTTAACTGTTCACGTATAGTGCTTTATTGTGAGTAATATAGGTGCCCTACCCCTACCCTCCGTAGTACAGCCTGCTACCCTTGAGTTCGATCTTTTTGTTATTGTTGAGTGTACTGCACATGTTGCATGTGGCGATGGTGGACACTTCTGCCTGCATCCTTCACGTTCACTCACATCTCATTTGCACGCTATACGCTCAGGTCAAGGAGAACACAAAAAACGTGATGATTGGTCGATTTGTCGATATATACATTAGGGTAAATACCCGTCAACCTTAAGTATTTGATGAAGCCAAATATACAATGTTGCCTTAAACGAGTCCAATTACATAACAATTATTTTTCCTGTGGTACACGAGAGAAAAAAAGGGTGCTAGTTAGTACCAATTATATATATTTTTTTGTCCCTGTAAGGAACCCTTTTTTGGCCTTTTTACATCAGTTCTTCGAATAACTCTTGGTATAACCATGTGTATAGTTCTTAATTACATTGACAGAACCAGAGGGTTCTTCATTACACTGTTCAACATTTTCTGGCTACTGGTTGCAGTGAAAATTCGGTAAATATTCAAAAAGTTTTATTACTGTATTTTTAGAGCTTGATTAAGGTATTATTGCTGTAAGGGACAGTTTGCTGCTTCATTCTGATTACTTTGGAGTGAACCAAAGATGGCGCCGAAGAACATGGCTGACGTTTTACATTCTCCCAACCAATTGTGCTGTTTTGTTAGTTTTTTTGCGATTTGTGTAACTTATTTTTTTTAACTTATTGTGGACATAATGTTGCTGCTACCATCTCTTATGACCGAAAATAACTTCTGGGCATGAGAACAGCGATTACTCACCGCGGACTGGAAGAAACTTTTTCCTTTAACGAGTCCGACGAGAAGGATATCTTGCTTTCACTGGAACAGGCCCAGATTCTCGCCTCCTTCTGAGAGTCCGTAGCTGAGTGAATAAACTCCCACTGTTATCCGTTCTTCTTGCTAACGTGCAATCATTGGAAAATAAAATTGATGACCTACGATTAAGATTATCCTACCAACGGGACATCAAAAACTGTAACATCTTATGTTTTACGAGATGTGGCTGAACGACGATACGGATAATATAGAGCTAGCGGGATTTTCCATGCACCGGCAGAACAGAGACGCTACCTCTGGTAAGACGAGGGGTGGGGGTGTGTGTCTATTTGTCAATAACAGCTGGTGCGCGATGTCTAATATTAAAGAAGTCTTAAAGAAGTACCTTATGATAAGTTGTAGACCACACTATCTACCAAGAGAGTTCTCTAATATATTATTCGTAGCCATCTATTTACCACCACAGAACAAAGCTGGCACTAAGACCGCTCTCAACCAACTCTATAAGGCCATAAGCAAAGAAGAAAATGCTCACCCAGAAGCAGCGCTACTAGTGGCCGGGGACTTTAATGCAGGCAAACTTAAATCAGTTTGGCCAAATTTTTACCAGCATGTCACATGTGCAACCAGAGGGGGAAAAAAATCATAGACCACCTTTACTCCACACACAGAGATACATACAAAGCTCTCCCCCGCCCTCCATTTGGCAAATCTTACCATAATTCCATCCTCCTGATTCCTGCTTACAAGCAACATCTAAAGCGGTAAGTACCAGTGACTCGCTCAATACGGAAGTGGTCAGATGACGCGGATGCTACACTACAGGACTGTTTTGCTAGCACAGACTGGAATATGTTCCGGGATTCATCCAATGGCATTGAGGAGTACACCACCTCAGTCATCGGCTTCATCAATAAGTGCATTGACGACGTTGTTCCCACAGTGACTTTACGTACATATCCGAACCAGAAGCCATGGATTACAGGCAACATCCGCATTGAGCTAAAGGCTGGAGCTGCCGCTTTCAAGGAGTGGGAGACTAATCCAGACGCTTATAAGGAATCCCGCTATGCCCTCAGACGAACCACCAAACAAGCAAAGCGTCAATACAGGATTAAGATTGAATGCTACTACACCGGCTCTGACGCTCGTCGAATGTGGCAGGGCTTGAAAACTATTACGGATCACAAAGGGAAACCCATATGCGAGCTGCCCAGTGACGCGAGCCTACCAGACGAGCTAAATGCCTTTTATGCTCGGTTTGAGGCAAGCAACACTGAAGCTTGCATGAAAGCACCAGCTGTTCTGGACGATTGTGTGATAACGCTCTCGGTAGCCGATGTGAACAAAACCTTTAAACAGGTCAACATTCACAAAGCCCCTGGGCCAGACGGATTACCAGGACTTGTACTCAATGCATGCGCAGACCAACTATCAAGTGTCTTCACTGACATTTTCAACCTCTCCCTGAACGAGTCTGTAATACCTACATGTTTCAAGCAGAACACTATAGTCCCTGTGCCCAAGGAAACGAAGGTAACCTGCCTAAATGATTACGGCCCCATGCCATTCACATCGGTTGCCATGAAGTGCTTTGAAAGGCTGGTCATGGCTCACATCAACAGAATCTTCCTGGAAACCCTAGACCCACTCCAATTCGCTGACGTAATCTCAATCGCACTCCACAGTGCCCTTTCTCACCTGGACAAAACAAACACCTATGTGAGAATGCTTTCCATTGCGGCAGGTAGCCTAGTGGTTAGAGCGTTGGACTAGTAACCGAAAGGTTGCAAGATCGAATCCCCGAGCTGACAAGGTAAAAATCTGTCGTTCTGCCCCTGAACAAGGCAGTTAACCCATTGTTATTAGGCCTAAATCTCAGCTTTGTTAAATATACAATCGAAGAAAAACTATTATATTTATCATAGTGATTCAGGTGTGACATTAAAACAGAATAATATGCCCCACCAACATTAGACAGCTATACAGAAAACCCTCAAATTGCTGAAATACTGTAAGTAAATTAAATCAATGATGAGTGCAGAGATGTATTATAGGTAATGAATATGTATGGCAATGCTACAGACTTTGTGGTGCAGCAGAAAGTTCAGTGTACTTAAAATCCAGAGTTTGTCTGTTCAACGATCAGTTAGGGTCATACTTTAGCTGAACAGCAATAACACATGAAATTGCATGTGATAACTAATGTGAAGTGTTCCAAAAACAAAAAATTTCACGTGAAATGTCACAAAAACATGTTTTCACATATTCACATGTGGAATGTCACAAGTGAATTGTTCCCAAAAACATATTTTCACATGTTAAATGTCACGTGACGTGTTCCAAAAACACCGTTTTTCACGTTTTCACATGTAAAATGTAATTTAAAGAGTTCCGAAAACACAAAAATGATCATTTTTGAATTGACCTCAACATTCGTTAGCACACTTTGGACGCAACCATAATCGTGCGATTATCTGACCAACGAACACCAATGAAAAAGTAGCAGTGCTTAGGGACACTTGACATTAAGGCCTAGATTCAATCAGATCAAGCATATTGGTGATCCAGGCTGTATCACAACCGGCCGTGATTGGGAGTCCCATAGGGCGGCGCACAATTGGCATCCAGGTTTGGTAGGCCGTCATTGCAAGTAAGAATTTGCCTAGTTAAATAAAGGTAAAATAAATATGGAGGTGTTGGAGTTGTAACTCATTAGACCTGTCAAATCGGTGAGCGGCTGCTCATGTGGTCATTGTCACAAAGCCACACCCATCCTAATCACGTTAGAATTTCATAATGAGAAAGTGTAGGCTATATAGAAATAATGAAACTAAAATAAAAAATAAAAATTCTATCAGCCTAATTGAGCTGTAGATTACATAGCACAGTCCGGTGTTCCAAACTGCTCTGTGCAGCCAATTGCAATGTCCTCTTTGGGTATAAGGCAGGGAACTGCTTGGGGATTTGACAGCTCTAATGCAGTTCCACCTCCAACACTGCCAAAACAACCACTATGCAGGTGTCCATTAGTGCAGATCTTATAGAATCTAGCCCTGTGTGCATAAATGCTCTTGGCACTTGAACTTGCAACCTTTTTGTCGGGAGTGCATTAATGTCTCTGGAGGCACACCAGATGGTTATTTGTTAACATGAACATATCTCCACACACTATCAAATATGAAAGTATGTATGGTTACAGTACAATGTTGTTCCCTGGTGTACAAAAAGGGTACATGTGCAGAGAATCTAGTACAATGGTACATTTTTCTAACCAATATATTCAATATGGTACTGCATTAGTAACCATGTGGGAGGTGGGAATTTACCAATTGTGAAGTCAGAAATACCAGTTGGATGCATTCAGGTGCTTTAAAGTCATTGGGAAACAGCAATTGGCTAATGGCCAACATTTGACCACTCCCCCAAATATGCTATTGAGCCCCAACCAGTACTTTTCCACCACACAGTGATGGGTAAAAAATTACAGAATACAATTACAAACTTCCATAAAGATCAACGTATCAAAATATTCTACAAAATACTTTTATTTTGAAATGTATTTTATTGAAATACATGTAGTTTGTATTTTAAAATCCAAAAATACATTTACAAGTAGATGGGGTGTACAGCAACAGCATTCTCAGTACCGGTTACAGAAAATTTTACTTGATATGATATGTTGTTGTTTATCTACCTTAGTTAAATGACTGACTGTAAGTCACTCTGGATAAGAGTGTCTGCTAAATGACAAAATGTAAATGTATGTGAAAATGAACCAAAATGAACTGCAAAGCACACTGGGTATTATTATTATTATTATTGGCCTTATTTTGGGGTAATGTCTAGATGGGATACAGTTTAACCTAATTATCCTAACCTGCTACGTTAATTAAATTAACCTGATGCGTAAACTTTCCAAAACCTGCTCCGAAAAGTCAATTTTGACAAAAGCTGTATCCCTTCTCGACCGAACGTTCTTTTGTAGCAGGGCTCATTAGAATAATACTCAGCATGCTTTGCAATTGTACATGTTTACATACACATTTATATTTAGTACATGTAGCAGAAGGTCTTATCCCACCATAGTGCCATCAGAATTCTGATACCAATGCAGGGTGAAAGGTGGCCACAAAATGGTGAACCACTATAAAAAAATAAATGGTATAGAAAAGTATTTTATATTTTCAAAATACAAATTACAGCACTCAAAAGTATGTTGTTACAAAATACATTGGAGTATAGTTCAGCCCAGTGTAATACAAAATACTCAGAAGTAATTGAAATACATACTTCAAATACATGTAACAGAAATACTGCACATCTCTGCCCCACCTATATTTTAAAGTGTAATAATGATTGTACCTTATATTCAAAATATAAACTGTACCATGTGAGTTTATATGTGTACCTTTGACCTTTTTGTACGCCAAGGAACAACACTGTACCTTAACCATACCCTTATTTTTTGAGTGTGTTAGTATATGTTGGTCGTCATCGTAAATAAGAATTTGTTCTTAACTGACTTGCCTAGTTAGATAAAAAATGTAATAAAAATATGTTCCAAGTAATTAGTATGACCCTGCTGGCACTGCAGAAACATCGATGCACTCCCTACCAAGAGGTTGCAAGTTAAAATCCCCAAATGTATACTGTAGTGTCCTTAAGGCCTGCATAGTTTTATGTTGATGTTACGCTGGTGTTGATAATTGAACAATTATTTACTTGATTCTGGGCAGCTTTTCCCAAATGTGTTCACAGTACAAAATTATACAAGATTTTACAGTAATTGAAATCAGAATATAGCAAATACTGTCATTTTATAGAAATAACACTTAAGTTGTTGTGCATGTTTACTTTATTTGTACTGCAACTTTAGGCAACATGCAGAAATGTATTATTGGCAATAAATATATAGCCAATCTCTGCAGTATACAGTCCTTTAACATAACACCTTAATTTAGCTGTAAAATAGAGTAACTAGTTTTAGATTTACTGTATTTTAGACAAAAACCTATAGGAAACCATAACACAACATTCTGAGAACGTCCTAAAAACATCCTTGGGGTCATCCCTGAAACAAACTGGGAACTAGACAAAAGCTGCAGGGAACCATGACTGTTTAAATTGAATGAATGTCAATAATGCCTTTTAAAGTATTCTAAATGGCATTTGACATATAGGCTTTCACATGTGCTCAAATGTTGTCACATGTAATTAATGGTATCACATGTTGAAATGTTGCATCCCCATGATGTAAAAACAAATTCACATGATCATGTTTTCACATGCTCAAATGTTGTCACGTGTAGTTCTAATGTTTGCACATGTTTAAATGTTGCATCCTCATGTTGTCACATTTATTTCACATGAAATCGTGTTCTCACATGTGCTCACGTTGTCACTTGTAGTTTCATGTTCTCACATGTTGAAATTTTGCATCCCCATGTTGTCACATTTATTTCACATTAATTTCATATGAGATCATGTTCTCACATGTTGTCATGTGTAGTTTTATGTTATCACATGTTGTCACATGCTATCACGTTATCACATTAACTTCACATTAAATCACAAGTGATCACAAAGGATCACGTGTTCACATGTTAAATTCATGTGTTTTTTCCATAAGGGTTAAGGTTACTGTGCATTTTCCAGTAACTTAATGGCAGTTGGTCACCAGGTACTGTAGTTCATGTTTATTTTTCAATATTTTACTGTCAGCCTGCTTCAAGTAGTTATTGTAAAATTCACAGGAACTTACTGTGGCTGACCTCTGTCACTCTCACTGACCTGATAGTGTGGCAGGAAGGTCTGTTTGCGGCCAGGTGAGGTCCCAAGTGTGTTCACCACAAAGAATGCTTAGCAGATGTCAACTAATATTACGCTATCTTGTAATCAGAAAAGTCCAGGTAAAGTACAGTAAGTTACTGACAGCTGGTTGACAGTTACAGTACCAGTCAAAAGTTTGGACACACCTACTCATTCAAGGGTTTTTCTTTATTTGTGCTATTTTCTAAATTGCAGAATAATAGTGAAGACATAAACATTATGAAATAGCACATATGGAATCATGTAGTAACCAAAAAAGTGTTAAACAAATCAAAATATATTTAATATATTAGATTCTTCAAAGTAGCCACCCATACCTTGATAACAGCTTTGCACACTCTTGGCATTTTTTGACATTTTTATTATTATTATTTTTTATTTCACCTTTATTTAACCAGGTAGGCCAGTTGAGAACAAGTTCTCATTTACAACTGCAACCTGGCCAAGATAAAGCAGAGCAGTGCGACACAAACAACAACACAGAGTTACACATGGAATAAACAAACATACAGTCAATAATACAATAGAGAAAGTCTATATACAGTGTGTACAAATGAGGTAGGATAAGGGGGGTGAGGCAATAAATAGGCCATAGTGGCAAAATTATTACAGTATGGCAAATTAAACATTGGGGTGATAGATGTGCAGAAGATGAGTGTGCAAGTAGCGGTACTGGGGTGCAAAGGAGCAAAATAAATAACAATATGGTGATGAGGTAGTTGGATGGGCTATTTACAGATTGGCTATGTACAGGTGCAGTGATCTGTGAGCTGCTCTGACAGCTGGTGCTTAAAGCTAGTGAGGGAGATATGAGTCTCCAGCTTCAGTGATTTTTGCAGTTCGTTCCAGTCATTGGCAGAAAAGAACTGGAAGGAAAGGCGGCCAAAGGAGGAATTGGCTTTGGGGGTGACCAGTGAAATATACCTGCTGGAGCACGTGCTGTTTGTGGGTGCTGCTATGGTGACCAGTTAGCTGAGATAAGGCGGGGCTTTACCTAGCAACGACTTATAGATGACCTGGAGCCAGTGGGTTTGCGACGGATATGAAGCGAGGGCCAGCCAACGAGAGCATACAGGTCGCCGTGGTGGGTAGTATATGTGGCTTTGGTGACAAAACGGATGGCACTGTGATAGACTACATCCAATTTTCTGAGTAGAGTGTTGGAGGCTATTTTGTAAATGACATCGCCAAAGTCAAGGATCGGTAGGATAGTCAGTTTTACTAGGGTATGTTTGGCAGCATGAGTGAAGGATGCTTTGTTGCGAATTAGGAAGCCGATTCTAGATTTCATTTTGGATTGGAGATGCTTAATGTGAGTCTGGAAGGAGAGTTTACAGTCTAACCAGACACCTAGGTATTTTTAGTTGTCCACATGTTCTAAGTCAGAACCGTCCAGGGTAGTGATGCTGGACGGGTGGGTATGTGTGGGCAGCAATCGGTTGAAGAGCAGGCATTTAGTTTTGCTTGCATTTAAGAGCAGTTGGAGGCCACAGAAGGAGAGTTGTATGGCATTGAAGCTCGTCTGGAGGTTAGTTAACACAGTGTCCAAAGAAGGGACAGAAGTATACGGAATGGTGTCGTCTGCATAGAGGTGGATCAGAGAATCACCAGCAGCAAGAGCGACATCATTGATGTATACAGAGAAAAGAGTCGTTCCGAGGATTGAACCCTGTGTCACCCCCATAGAGACTGCAAGAGGTCCAGACAACAGGCCCTCTGATTTGACACACTGAACTCTGTCAGAGAAGTAGTTGGTGAACCAGGCGAGGCAGTCAACCAGGCAGTCATTCTCTCAACCAGCTTCATGAGGAATGCTTTTTCAACAGTCTTGAAGGAGTTCCCACATATACTGAGCACATGTTGGCTGCTTTTCCTTCACTCTGCGGTCCAACTCATCCCAAACCATCTCAATTGGCTTGAGGTCGGGTGATTGTGGAGGCCAGGTCATCTGATGCAGCACTCCATCACTCTCCTTCTTGATCTAATAGCCCTTACACAGCCTGGAGGTATGTTTTGGGTCATTGTCCTGTTGAAAAACAAATGATAGTCTCACTCCGCGCGAACCAGATTGGATGACGTATTTCTGCAGAATGCTGTGGTAGCCATGCTGGTTAAGTGTGCCTAGAATTCTAAATAAATCACAGACAGTGTCACCACAAAAGCCTCCCCACACAATCACACCTCCTCGTCCATGCTTCACGGTGGGAACCACACATCCGTTCACCTACTCTGCGTCTCACAAAGACACGGCGGTTGGAATCAGAGATCTCAAATTTGGACTCATCAGACCAAAGGACAGATTTCCACCGGTCTAATGTCCATTGCTATTGTTCCTTTGTCCCAGCAAGTCTCTTCTTCTTATTGGTGTCCTTTAGTAGTGTTTTCTTTGCAGCAATTCGACCATTATTAAGGACTGATTCATGCAGTCTCCTCTGAACTGTTGAACTGAGATTTACTTGAACTCTGTGAAGCATTTATTTAGGCTGCAATCTGAAGTGCAGTTAACTCTAATGAACTTATCCTCTGCAGCAGAGGTAACTCTTGGTCTTCCTTTCCTGTGGCGGTCCTCATGAGAGCTAGTTTCATCATAGGGCTTGATGTTTTTTGTTACTGCACTTGAAGAAACTTTCACATTTCTTGAAATGTTCCCGGATTGACTGACCTTCACGTCTTAAAGTAATGATGGATTGGACTTGGTATTTTACCGATTAGGGCTATCTTCTGTATACCACCCCTACCTTGTCACAACACAACTGATTGGCTCAAACGTATTAAGAAGGAAAGAAATTCCACAAATGAACTTTTAACAAGGCACACCTGTTAAATGAAATACATTCCAGGTAACTACCTCATGAAGCTGGTTGAGAGAATGCCAAGAGTGTGCAAAGGTGTCATCAAGGCAAATGGTGGCTACTTTGAAGAATCTCAAATATATCATATATTTTGATTTGTTTAACACTTTTTGTTTTGGTTACTCAATGATTCCATATGTTATTTCATAGTTTTGATGTCTTCACTATTATTCTACAATGTAGAAAAAAGTAAAAAATAAAGAAAAACCCCGGAATGAGTAAAAATTAGAGGAACCTTTTAACAGTGTAGTACTTCATGGCATAAAGGCATTCATGTTGGGGGGGAAGGAAAAGGATGGTCCTTCACAACCATCACAGCAGTAAAGAACCCTTCCTGAAATGCAAAAACTATTGTTACACTTATCACCATCACACCTGACAAAGAACCTCTCAATTACCTTTTTTTAGAGTGGTATTTACATGATACTGTATTTGACTTCTGTAGAAAAAGAAGCAGTTCTACTGCAACTAACCACCAGATGTCCTCCAAACTCTATAAACTAGTAATTGTTACATTACAGCACCATTTGAAATCTGAAGGTGCCATTTTTTTCTACCCAAAAGTCACTACACCTTCACTTTTTACGAATCCAACAAAGTGAACCCAATTCTTTCCCATGCAGGCCAAACCAGTACCCAGTCCCATCCTCTTACGTGTGTACTGTACTGTATGTGGCTAACATCTCATCCAGTGGCTACATCATGTGAACTTTTCTGAGGATCTATGTCAAGATGACAAAGATATACTGTAGCGTTATAGCCTTTGGCATAACATTGAGATTCCACAGTCCTGCTTTGCTTGGGTTGTCAAATGCTTACAGTTCATGTTCATCACAAAACCAGCAAACTGTTTTATTTAAATCTTTAGGCTGCATACTATATCATGTGATATACCTTTGGTGTAACTGTGATACTATAACTGTGATACACTACACACTGAATACAGTAACCCATCCACTCACCTTTTATATTTTAGTATTGAGTACAGTGTATTTCACCTCAGGACATCTATCATCCATGACCTTGAGTGTCATCATTGACCCTTTGATATTTACATCCACTAGTCTCAGAAGATAGCGACTGACTGAAGATCCTCATTTTATGTGCATAAGAACACAAGTTAGCATCAATGAATGTTTTCAAACTAAAGCCCACAATAGGATTTAGCTACATTGGTCAGTTTTAGATGATAGAATAGTAGTACCAGTCAGTGACGTGGTAGTTAGAGTCTGACTCCCCAGCTACTCCCTTCCCAAGTATCCCCCAGCCCCATCCTCCTCCCTATGTACAGAATAACCTTGCGTTGCCATTAACCTGCTGCCTTTCCTCTCCTCCTCTCATCCTGCCATCCAACCAACCAACCACCCTACCGTCCCATGACTGTAGCCAAGATGTCCGTCTACAAGAGAATGATGCTGGCATGTTGTTTTGATTGCGGCCATTCAGAGTGTGACTGCTCTTGCATGTCAGCCAATGTGCATCATGATAGTAACACAAAGGACACCCTTCAGCAGCGTGGCTTCCCTCTCTCTCCTGTCTCTCTTAATGATTGCTCAACCACTTTATGTGCCTGTAAGTTGTCACCGTGACACAGCATGTGTTATCCATGTTCGTGATGTTCACTGTATGTATGTTCATGTGGTACAAAGTCTGGCTCGTGTGTTTTCTGTATGGTTTAAAAGGAATCGATAGTTTGAATATGGCAGTTTTGTTAGCTACTGGCGTGATTGTTGATGTTGTTGGATATTCGTGTTATGATTTTAGGTATTGTGTAGTGTCTTTGTCCTGCTACTAGTGAAGATGGTAGTTGTCTTCTAGAGCATGCTATGTTAGTCTAGCGTGTGTTGTGCTGGTGTTTCTTCATAGTTTGTATTTTGGTTTTACTTTAGCGTCAGATAATTTACGGCTTTGTTGTTGTTTTCAAAATGTATAATTTATATGGATTCTTTCAAGATGGGTATGAAATGATGTATCATTATTTTATTGAATTATGAAATGTTTTTAGTTGGTTGCAGTACATCTCTTACATTTGAATAAGCTTATGAATGAGTTTATTGACAAAATTCTATATTTCTGCTAATATTTTGATATTTTGGATGGACAAAACCAATTCTCCTTGCCTTTATTATTTGGACATTGTTGAAGAGTTTCATAATGCTGTGGCCTATGTGGTACATTTACTAGTGACCTGGATCACTCATCACTTAGATGCTTTAAGAGCCGGGGCTGTAAGACACACAACCCAGCTTGCCAAGAAACAAGCCCCTACAGACAGGGACACTGACATGGAACCAAGGGAGCTTTGTTCCTGAAAACTCAGGCATTTTATATCTCTCTGAGGTGTCGGCGCATGACATCATCACCCGACACTAGTGCATGTTGTTGTTTGTGTCGGGGGAAAATAAGTCCTGAGAAGAGCAGAATATGCAATGTGTTGTTACATGTTACTTTGATATATTAAGTCAGTCCAAATTTGTTTAAGCAAAAGCAGATCTGCAGCACATAGTTACATCTCTGGGGCTATCCTCTCCCCTCCAGCTGCATCATGTCTTCCATGGCTGTTGTGGATGTGACCAGCTGACTAGCCGTAGTCTGGCTGCATGGATAAGATAGCAGAGAATGCTCCAGAGTCACTGTCTGCACGGTGTGCGGTACGCTGAGGGCAGGGACTTACGCAGGCTGACATGGAAATTATGTTTGCATTTTCTTTTTTTTGGGAGTGCTACCGGTTGTCATGAAACTCAGGGTGACAGTTCCTAACCGCTAGGCAACCCAGAGCACCCTCGCTCCCCCTCTCTCTCTCCCTTCCTCTCCCTCTCTTCTCTCCCCATCTCTCGCTCGCTCTCTCCTCCCCCAGGGCCCCCTCTCTCCTCCTCTCTCTCTCCCTCCCTCTCTTCTCTCCCCATCTCTCGCTCGCTCTCTCCTCCCCCAGGGCCCCCTCTCTCCTCCTCTCTCTCACCCTTCCTCTCCCTCTCTTCTCTCCCTCTCTCCCCATTTCTCACTCCCTCTTGCCCCCCCCTCGCTGGGGGACAGATGCTAGTCTCTTAGACCTGTGCCGGCCGATCGCAGGCGACAGATGCCAGGACCAGCATGCTCCCTGGTTGAACATGTCCTGTCACAGTCCTCCTGCCTTTAGCCCAAAGCCTGACCTTTATATTGTACTATACAGGGATGGGGATTCAATGCGTAAGGTACTTATGAACATGTACTTTCTCTGGGTCCAAAAGCCGAATCACTGACTCACAGAAAGTAACTTCCATGCATCCAGATGTTCCCAGGCAATCCTGTGGAACCGGGGATATCCCATTTATTTTTCAAGGGGAGTAGGGAAAACCTTTCCTTTGTAAATGTAGACCATTCTGCTATAGGCCTCTGTCATCGATGTATGCTGTACTGTATATGCAGTAACTACAACTACGTTGCGCTGTAAGAATAAGGTTTATCATTTTAAGTTAACCATTCATAATTTCAGCTTGCTGACGGCATCACCGCAAATCATTGAAACATTCTTATTTTTCTTAATATTTTTTTCTTTTTTCCATTGCTTTGTCTATATGGTCTTCAAGGCACACCACAGTTCAGTAGTGTCTTAAAGAGATTCCACCCAACAGCGGCTTTCTAACCAACATTGTAGCCTTCAGTCATAACCTGTATTATTATCCTATATAATTTGCTCTCATTGCAACAACCCTGTAACCTCTCATTGTATCTGCATTTTTCTCAGCAAAAAATAACTATAACGGATATATCAAATCAAGTAAGTTTTGATTTCAATTAATGTTTTTATTTGTTTCTTAAGTCATTAACCCCCCTCCCAGGCCCCTGTCCATTCCCTGCCTCCATCCTTCTGACTGTGTCTACCTCATATTTTCCTGTTTGCTCGTCAGTAGGGTTGGGGTCAATTCCATTTCAATTCATTTCTTTAATTCAGGAAGTACACTTCAATTCCAATTCCAGTTTTCCTTAATGGTTATTTTTCTAATGGGAGAAAAATTGGAATTGGAATTCCAGTTTACTTCCTGGATTGACTGCATTAAATATAAATAAAAATGTGTTAATAACTACTTGCCTAGTCAAATAAAGGTTAAAAGAAAAATACTAAAATACATTTACCTCAACCCTGCTTGTCAGTCACTCCTGTGTTTCACTGCTCAATAATACCACATCCTCAACCACTGATGTTGATAAAGCGACTATGTATTATGTCCCTCTGGACTGGGTTGTGTATCTTTGGGAGGGGGGCTAGTGTCTGTCTGATGTTGCCCTGTGATAAAAACATTGCTGTACAGTAAGCCTAACATGGTACATGAGGCAAATTAACTTTGTATAACTCTCATGATGACATTTTATTGTATCACTTTATTTATTGATTTAAAAATATTTATTTGTGGAAAATACAGACCGATACCTCTTTTTCAGTTTTATATTCCAATACTATATGTTTCATTAAGTATTAGTTGTAATTTGAGCAGTAGATGGTGCTACGGCTCTAAGGTATCTCTGGAGTTCACTGGACTGTAGAGTATAGCACTCTAGTTCTCAGATAACACTTATGTCTGGAGAATTTCAAGAGAACTTGGAAATAGCTATTGGATCAATTGTTTTCATTTGGGGGGGGGGGGGTTGACAATGAGAACACATAATCTTCTACATTATTTAGGAGGGGTATAGTGCAGTGAGAAAATATTACTATAGACCATCTACAGAGTTGAGGGCCCTAGACAATGATTTATACATACACTAGATGACTGATTGGGGGCGCTATGTTGAAACCACTGTGCCTCCATCTTGGCAGTCCCCCACCATTGTTAAACATTTTTAGGAAGCTATAGAAATGTTATTTTGGAAGCTATAGAAGTTATAAACGACTATATTCATTTTTGCCAAGTTAATTCTATTACAGCTTAAGGCATACTTTCAATTATGTTATGTGAGCTAAACAAAAGAAATCCAAAATATAAAAACCTTTTCCTTAAAGTATAATTTTGAGGTGACTAATATTACTGTCCCCACTACAACAACACAAATATTTAAATACAGGTAAATCCTTGAAACATTTAATTATAATACTGTAGAATTACATTAATGTCCTATGGAGGACTGATCCTACTGGGTAGTGCCAATACCGGCTGGTGTCTTCAAAGGCTCTCAATGGCCAATACATAGAATCAGCAATCCAGGGCAAATATTTTACAGTGCATTCGGAAAGTATTCTGACCCCTTCACTTTTTCCACATTTTGTTACGTTACATCCTTATCCTGAAATGTATTAAACATCCTCATCAATCTAAACGCAATACCCCATAATTACAAAGCAAAAACAGGTTTTTAGAAATGTTTGCAAATGTATTACAAATAAAAAACAGATACCATACTTACAAGAGTATTCAGACTTTCAGAATGCATTGAACATCATTGGTCCTAGATAGCCAGCACATCTGCCACAATGTGTTGTCCCTGCTGTAAAGCTGTGTGGGTTTGACGTGGGACAGATGAATGCAGGAGGTTTGGAGCTGGGACGGTAATGTATTAGACAGCTGACCAGTTAGATAATCATCTCTACACCCTGGCTTCACTGGCTTCTGTTCCCAGCTAGCTTTGGGCCAGGTGGAAATATCTTCCTCCTGATGGTATTGTTAGATTTGAGTCATATTTACAAATGTTGTCTATTTTAAACACTAGGAAATTAGATAAGTAAATAAACAAATCAACGGCTTTGATTAGGGATTAAAATGGTTGATTTATTAGATTTATTGTGATAAACTACGTTTAGTTTATCCTCATTCAGCATTATGCTATTTTTCCTTTTTAGACACTGGTTGTAAATGTCCGTTGTCATACCGTTGTTCTTATAGTACAACAATCCAAGTAACACCTGAAAGCCCTGCTGTTGATTAATTCATGTTTATTATGAATATCAAAGTAAATGTCATATCTAACATTTCATTTTAAGAGTCTACTGGTTAAGTGGTGTTTAATAACAATGAGCTCCTTAATTATTTAACTGTTAGTATTCTTGTGCCATATCCCGTACTTAAAATAATAATGAATGACACGACTGTGGGAAAAAAAAAATCCACTGATATCCAACCCATTATAAAGTCATTTTAATTCAACCCCATAGTAACTAATTTGAGGACAGACTACATTTCATAAACTGCGATTATTATTATTTGCTAATTTTCATTATTTTCTATTTGGCAGTTAAAGACAACACCCTTATCAAAAGGTCAACCTATCAGAACAAGTCTATTAAATTGAACCACAACTCCACGGCCAACGCGACCCACCATAACGTAGCAACGCCCCACAGTGGAATAGTACTGCCTGGCTCTGGGTCCAGCTCTGGGTCAGTTCCTCTAGTCAACAACCGTAAAGGAAGCCTGCAGCCTTCCAGGGGGCCCTCAGGGCTGAGGCGTAGCCTCCTGGGTTCCAGAGAGCTGGTCGGGGTGGCGAGGGGACCAGGTGGACCAGGGGGGCTGGCAGCAGAGGAGGCCAGCAGGCTCCAGAGGGCACGCAGCCTGCCAGTGAAATACAGATACCAGCCCAGTCACTCCAGTAATGCCACCCTGCTCAACATGAGACACTGTACATGTAAGAAGCCCTCTCACATAGAACCACAGCATGGTGTGGCTAGCTAGGCTACAGTAACTAGGCCCCTGCTCACCACTACTAGATAACAACACACAGGTGCATGTGTTTGAGACCGTGGCTGGGGTTGAGTGAAGAGATTGCAAGCCCCCTCGTGTTGCCCTTCCTTGCGGCACGGTGTGGCTAGGCAAGCTAGGCCCGGCTCAACAATACTAGCTAGCATCATAACGCATGTGTTTGTGAGTGAGGCTGTTGCTAGGCTCGAGTTGAGAGGTTACAAGCCCCCTTTTCGTTTCGCCTCTGTGTGGCACGTTGTGGCTAGGCTAGCTAGGCCCTGATCAACAGCTAACGTCACAACACATGTTTGTGACTGAAGCTAAGGCTGCTGTACTGCTGGGGTGGAGTGGAGTGGTTGCATGTGTAGCATTCCTTACTAATGACCCAGTGTGTGCAGCTGTCAGCTGGGAGCTATTAAATATTGAACAAACTGACTGAGGAAGATGTGAACAAACGACCAGTCATCTCCAGCAGTGTGTATGTGTGTCTGTGTGTGGGTGAGCAGCATCCCACTCTGCTGAAAGCCCCTTACTTACAGTGCTTCGTCCCTGTTTCCATTATGCTGTCGTAGGTAGACATGCCAGCAGCGTTGCGATTGAACGTGTAGCCCAACTTCAAAGGACCAGGATATTTGAGATGTTATTCATTTGAATGTAGGAGTTACATTCTAGATTCCTTTGTAAAGGAAGGTCAGGTTGAAACACGTTGTGTCATGTTGACAGTCTGACACATCATTTAAAACCACTTAGCTGCTTCTCCTGGTTTTGTCTGAGTGCGTCCCAAACGGCACCCTATTCCCTAGTGCACTACTATGGTCCCTGGTCAAAAGTAGTGCACTATATAGGGAATAGAGTGCTATTTGGGACGTTGTCCTGGTTTTGTATATCTAACTCGTTATAACTCAACATGGCTGCTAACATGGCTAGTTGTGTGTTAAAGATAAGTGAATAGAAACGCTAACATGCAATGAGAGGATTTTAGTAACAGTCTTAGTTAGAAGCTGTCAACTTGCTGTTTCTCTTCAATTTTATTTTCACTCAACTGGCACAGAGGAGCTGTTTTTTCTTCTTCCTTTTTTTGTGTGTAAATGTGACATCAGCTAAATTTATTTCTACTCGAGGGTGAAACTTGTCATTTATTTTTCCGCAAAGAGAAGAGCCTGGGTCAGTGCATGTAGTTTCACGTAGTGTTAAAAGACAATGTCCAAGGGGAAGCTGAGCGGTGGATAAATCATACTGGCACTCAGACCAACCTAATTACACGAGCCAAGGGCATCGCAGTCAATGTCGTCAGGCCCCGAGACGAGAGGAAACTAAAGACCAGCCACCTCAGATGCATTCAGACATTAGAACAAAGGGGCCATATTTCCGATGTCATCTCCGTGATATTTATGCTTTATTATCTTAATTAGATGAATGAATATTGTGAGTGATTTTCATAGCCGGCAGTAGAAGCATCTTAAGTGTTTCTAATATAATGAGTAGTCGCTAATAGGACATGGCCATATGGAATTTTAAATAATATTTGCCTATACTGGGTTAATGCATGTGTTACAGTCAGTCACACACTCTTAGTGATACTAGGGGCTCGATTCAATCCGTATTGCTTAAGTTCAGCACTATAACGAGATTGATTTCCGATTAAGCCGACATATGCAGTGTTTACCGTGAATGCAGTCTCCGCTAACTCGGGAACATTGCCTTTAAATTTCTATTACGCTATGGATTGAATCGAGCCCTAGCTAATTCTATGGGTTGATTCCATGCTGCATTTTTAAACTACAATGATTCAGCAATTGTTTGCTTTATGAGGATAATTTCAATTTGTATATTTCTAAAGAACGAGAACAAGATATACAGTATTAAAGTAGAAACGTTTGACAAGGAAAAGAGAAGGTATCATTTGTAAATGCCCTTCTAGTGTGGGCTTGGTTTTTATGGTGATTTTTGTACAGTACTGTATTGTGCCATTTTTGTCATAGAATATTCTATGCACAGTATGAAAGCTACAGTAAGAGCTAAAATGAGCACTTATCAAAGTTTTACAGTAAGTCTGTTTTACAGAAATGTAATTTTACACTAAGTCAGTTTTACAGTAAGTCAGTGATACATTATATCAGCAGCATGATGGGGATGGCACTACAGCATGTTGGATCATTATGTTCACACACACGGACAATGTGCACCTGCATTTTGGTTGAGTTGCATTTTGGGGATTTTGGACTGTTTGTCAAACATGTCAGGTTGTACTTGCATACCATGTGCCCTCCTGTCTTGTCCTTACCCCACCTCACCCTTTCCTCACCCCTTTCTCACCTCCTGGTCTCCCATTCCTTATTCTAACCTCTCTTTGGGATCTTCTCTGACTTTTGAACTGATTGTGTTGTCTTGGTGTTGTTACTTACATACAGTAAATGTATGACTTACTGTAAGTGTTCTCACTCAGCCATTCCTTTGTTCCTCACACTCTTGCCTGTGCTTGCAGTCGAAGAGGAGCAGCATTCGACACTGTCGCCTAAAAAGAAACAACGTAATGGAAACACAAGGAACTCACCCAACGGTTCACCAAAAATGATGAGGTAGGACAACTTCAAGAGAGCACTATATATCAGTAATATTATTTTCTATTTCTTTAACCTAACAACTGTGTGACGATAAGTGTTGCATGGAATGAGACATAGAAAAAGAAGGGACAGAACTCTCTAACGCAGAAGCATTTTTACTCTGTCAGTTCATCAGCGGTTAATGACACATAGAGCTTCAATAGTTATTTAATGAGAGGAACAGACGGACCGACCATGATAATCTGTTTGAGAAATACTCTAGTTTTAAGGCCTCAACTGTCACCCTCCTTGTCCCATCCACATATACTGGAGCCTTTAAACAGCAGTGACACTAATGACATAACCAACCAATCAGAAAGGCTCCTGTGGTTCTATCGCCTGGGGCTACTCCTCTATTGTAGCGATCCCTTTGAGTTCTATTTTTGGTTCATAAGGCCACGAGTGATGTGCACCATCACCATCCAAACTGAAAATCAAATGCTACCTTGCTTTTATCTTGTCCCATGGAATTAAATGAGTGTTTATTGATTTTGACGGGTGATAGGGACTGTTATTCAACACATGAGGCCATTAGAGGGAATAGAAGAATCCTTATCATTAAAGGGGAAAGGTAATAGATGAACCAGGTCAGAGAGAAGTCGCGCAGCAGTGTATGGAACAACTCCAAACCTCTCTGTATAAAACATGATGGAATTCTACTGTATATTACTACTCTATATACTTGTGTAAAAGTAAGTTGAATTGAAGGTACTTCCGAGCAAGTTATAATAATACTACACTTTACAGTTACCCACAAACATTTGTTCACCCTCTTACATGAGGAAATCACCTTTGTGCAGAAAACTAAGGAGTGTCCCTGTTTGTCACATAATTTACACATGTTTTCGTTGATCTGTTTGACTGGACATTTTTCTTAGCAGGCATTTGCCCTCTTTTGATTTGCTTCAAAGTGGTGTCAGAGCTTTACAGTACCACTTTAGGAGGTTTCCCTGGCTCCTGGGAAGGTAGTTGAAGACCTGGGGATCTGTAATGTTACTCAGACTAAGGCCTTTTCATGTTATATCCCTTAGCTAAACGGACGCTAACGCACCAGACTCACACCAAAGTGTGTAATGTACAGTGTTTATTTTGTATACAGCAGTACTGTGTGTCTAAGCCAATTTCCCCCTCGGGGACATTGAAGTTTATCCTATTGTATTCTCCTCCTCTGTTAGTCATGTTAATACTGCTGGATATACAGGTGGATCTGATCCTTCATATATGAACTACTTTTAAGAGCTACACGGTGCATCGCCTGACTGCCTGGCTGTATGCGCTGTGGAGAAGGGGGGATTGTTTGGGTTAGCCTCAGGGATACTTTATTTCTACAAGCGGAGAAAAAAACCCATCTGGTTATGTATACTATATCAAATGTGTTTTCTACAGGACCTGGGGGCCCCACAGCCTCTGTAAATAAGTAATGATCAACAGATTGGCTGTGGGTTTTTGAAAAGCATGCCTTTGTCAGTTTGTATGATGGGGGGAGCATTTTCAAAGCCATCGCCTGCTTTCATTGCCTGCTGGAGTGGAGCGGGACAGAGTGAGTGTTCACCCACAGCTAGGAGCTGCTGTAGCTACATTACTCTTACTAAAGGGAATGCTGGAAGAGGAAATTTGACACAAATAAAATGCCCAGCTTCTAGCAGAGTTTCTTCTCAGTTGAGCTGTGAACTCCTATGCTCTAGAATTCATTGATTTTATACGCTACTGATGTATTATCTTTCATGTTGAAAGTGAATCTAAATTAATCCATCACTGTGATAGGCTTACAAGCTAGGCAGGAGAAATATTACTAATTAGAATGTAAAAAAAAACACCCCAAAATTTTCTTGGTTCACGGATGGATCTGAAACCTATGGCATTCATAAAGATTTCAACTCTGCTAAATCTACACAGTGTAAATAATTAAACCCATAGCCTACAGTATGTGTTGATTAAAGCAATCAGCTGTGGAGATACTAGGAGATATAGGATGCGTCTCAGATGGAACCCTATTTCCTAAGTACAAAGTGCCCTTCATTTTGGTCAAAAGTAACACACTATGTAGGGAATAGGGTGCCATTTGGGACGTAGACATGGTGATATAGTCATCTCCTGATGATGGCATAGAGAGAACGTGACATGTCACTGAAGTAACAAGCCACACCTCACCTCCTCTTCCACTATCCTCCTTGACGATTTCCTCCTCGCTGAAATTAACACCATTTCCATACCTCTTGATGGGCCATGAGACACATCTAATTGTGGAAAGTCACAAAGCATTTGCTTATACCCGTCTGCACCGTGACACACATGTCATGTTGGGTACATCGCGGCTGAGGTGAGTGGCGGTGTAGGCTAGTGACAGGCAGCCAGGCCGTCATGGTTGACAGTGTTTGCTTCCCAAATGGCACCTTATTCCCTACATAGTGCACTACTAATGATCAGAGCCTCATGGGCCCTGGTCAAAAGTAACGCACTATATATAGGGAATAGAGTGCCATTTGGAACGCACACAGTGTGTCTGTGAGACTGTGAGAGATAGCTCTCTTGGCAGACAGTCTCTGCCTCAATCACCAGTCATGGTGGGGAGTGGAGATTGAAGTGACAGGCCTCCACTGAGTGAGTGGTGAAACATGCAGCTCGTAATGAAATATTTAGTTGGGTGTAAAAGCACTAAATGCTTTCACTCTTATTAGCACCTGTTCTGGTCTTCCTTTCAACTTTCTACAGATTATTAAGAACACAACATGTCAGGTCGTCATTGTAAATAAGAATTTGTTCTTAATTGACCTGCCTGGTAAAATAAAAAAATGTATAAGGTAAATTGATAATGTTAGATCAGCCCAGGCGAAATGTACATATGAAGGAGCTAATGGTTTATACTTTGAACTAGAGGTATATCCACATGCAGGCAACTACTGAGAATAAATGATAAAATAAATTGAGATAGCCAATTGCTAATAGAAGTGGTTGTTTCTGATGATCAACCATTGTGAGAACTTGGCATATTTCATAAATGTTATTCTCTTAAAATGATCTGTTCAACATACACTACATGACCAAAATTATGTGGACACTTGCTCGTCGAACATCTCATTCCAAAATGCTTGGCATTAGTATGGAGTTGGTCCACACTTTGCTGTTATAACAGCCTCCACTCTTCTAGGAATGCTTTCCGCTACATGTTGAAACATTGCTGCGGGGACTTGCTTCTACTCAGCCACAAGAGCATTAGTGGGGTTGGACACTGATGTTGGACACCAAAGGTGTTCGATGGGGTTGAGGTCAGGGATCTGTGCAAGCCAGTCAAGTTCTTCCTCACTGATCTCAACAAACCATTTCTGTATGGACCACGCTTTGTGTACGGGGGCAGCTCTAGCATGGCAGAAATGTAAAAACGGACTTGTTGGAAGGTGGCGTCCTATGA
Source organism: Salvelinus namaycush (assembly GCF_016432855.1). Classification (NCBI taxonomy): domain Eukaryota; kingdom Metazoa; phylum Chordata; class Actinopteri; order Salmoniformes; family Salmonidae; genus Salvelinus; species Salvelinus namaycush. The sequence continues at coordinate 65,156,269 of NC_052310.1, forward strand.
CAGTGCCACGGTGAAAGTCACTGAGCTCTTCAGTAAGGCCATTCTACTGCCAATGTTTGTCTATGGAGATTGCATGGCTGTGTGCTCGATTTTATACACCTGTCAGCATAGGGTGTGGCTGAAATAGCCGAATCCACTAATTTGAAGGGGTGTCCACATACTTTTGTATATACAGTACCTGGAAAAAGTTTGGACACACTTACTCATTCAAGGGTTTTTCTTTATTTTTACTATTTTCTACATTGTAGAATAATGTAAAACCGCTGCGCCACTCTGATTCTTCAAAGTAGCCACCCTTTGCCTTGATGATAGCTTTGCACACTCTTGGCATTCTCTCAACTACCTTCACCTGGAATGCTTTTCAGTCTTGAAGGAGTTCCCACATATGCTGAGCTCTTGTTGGCTGTTTTTCCTTCATCCTGCGGTCCAACTCATCCCAAACCATCTCAATTGGGCTGAGGTTGGTTGATTGTGGAGGCCAGGCTATCTGATGCAGCACTCCATCACTATCCTTCTTGGTCAAATAGCCAATAGGTCATTGTCCTGTTGAAAAACAAATGATAATCCCACTAAGCGCAAACCAGATGGGATGGCGTATCGCTGCAGAATCCTGTGGTAGCCATGCTGGTTAAGTGTGCCTTGAATTATAAATAAATCACAGCAAAGCACCCCCAAACCTCTTCATCCATGCTTCACGGTGGGAACCAGACATGTGGAGATAATCCGTTCACCTACTCTGCGTCTCACAAAGACACGGCGGTTGGAACCAAAAATCTCAAATTTTGACAGATTTCCACCTGTCTAATGTCCATTGCTCGTGTTTCTTGGCCCAAGCAAGTCTCTTCTCCTTTTTTTGTGTGTTTTTTTTTTCAATTTAAATTTTACCCCCTTTTCGTGGTATCCAATTGCTAGTAATTACTATCTTGTCTCATCGCTACAACTCCCGTACGGCTCGGGAGAGACGAAGGTCGAAAGCCATGCGTCCTCCGAAACACAACCCAACCGAGCCGCACTGCTTCTTAACACAGCGCGCCTCCAACCCGGAAGCCAGCCACCCCAATGTGTCGGAGGAAACACCGTGCACCGTGCACCTCCCTTGGTTAGCGCGCACTGCGCCCGGCTGGTGCGCGATGAGACAAGGATATCCCTACCGGCCAAACCCTCCATAACCCGGACGACGCTAGGCCAATTGTGCGTCGCCCCACGGACCTCCCGGTCGCGACAGAGCCTGGGCGCGAACCCAGAGTCTCTGGTGGCGCAGCTAGCGCTGCGATGCAGTGCCCTAGACCACTGCGCCACCCGGGAGGCCCCAAGTCTCTTCTTCTTATTGGTGTCCTTTATGAGTTGTTTCTTCTTTGCAGTTCGACCATGAAGGCCTGATTCACGCAGTCTCCTCTGAACAGTTGTTGTTGAGATGTGTCTGTTACTTGAGCTCTGTGAAGCATTCATTTGGGCTGCAATTTCTGAGGCTGGTAACTCTTTATATATTAATTTGTACCCCTTTTTCTCCCCAATTTCGTGGTATCCAATTGGTAGTTACAGTCTTTTCCCATCACTGAAAATCCCATACGGACTCAGGTGAGGTGAAGGTCGAGAGCTGTGCGTCCTCCGAAACACAACCCAGCCAAGACACACTGCTTCTTGACACAATGCCCGATTAACCCGGAAGCCAGCCACGCCAATGTGTCAGAGGAAACACCATACACCTGGTGACCATGTCAGCGTGCACTGCACCCGGCCCGCCACAGGAGTCGCTAGTGCGCGAATGGACAAAATTGGGTCTCCCGGTCGTGGCCGGCTTCAACAGAGCCTGGACTGGAACCAGGATCTCTAGTGGCCTTAGACCACTGCGCCACTCGGGAGGCCCTAGGCTGGTAATTCTAATGAACTTATCCTCTGCAGCAGAGGTAACTCTGGGTCTTCCTTTCCTGTGGCAGTCCTCATGAGATCCAGTTTCATCATAGCCCTTGATGGTTTTTGTGACTGCACTTCTTTAAATTTTCCGGATTGACTGACCTTCATGTCTTAAAGTAATGATAGACTGTCATTTGTCTTTGCTTCTTTGAGCTGTTCTTGCCATAATATGGACTTGGTCACAACACAACTGATTGGCTCAAATGCATTAAGAAGGAAAGAAATTCCACAAATGTACTTTTAACAAGGCACACCTGTTAAGTGAAATGCATTCTAGGTGACTACCTCATGGAGCTGGTTGAGAGAATGTCAAGAGTGTGCAAAGCTGTCATCAAGGCAAAGGCTGGCTACTTTGAAGAACACTTTTTTGGTTACTACATGATTCCATAAGTGTTATTTCATAGTTTATGTCTTCACTATTATTCTACAATGTAGAACATAGTTTAAATAAAGAAAAACCCTTGAATGAGTGGGTGTGTCCAAACTTTTGACTGGTACTGTATAGTGTATCTTCACATATTTAAGTGTGAGTCGTGCACTACACTAAAACAACCAAGATTTTTCTTCCACTAACCCTGTTTAAACACAACCTTTGTGTCTTTCACGTACAAATCTGGGTCTTTTTGAATTGTCGTTTTGAATTGAGTTCTCCTGACAGATTTGAGTTTGAGAAGTAGAAAGCATTTTAAAGGGGCAATCTGCAGTTGCTTCATCCATTTTTGGACTTATAAATTAATGATATACACTGATTCTTGAAGATTATAATAAAATAAATGCCTCATGAGCTTAGTTGTCACACTCCATCAGAACCCTAAATATAAGCTTGTTTTACGCCAATGTTTGTAAACAATGTACATTTAAATAAACACTATATATCCTCAAAACATTGTTAAAAGTATAATTTTGATATCATGGATGGTCTTTCCTTGCATCCATAGCTCTGTCCATGAATTTTAGAGTGGTTACATTTCTCTAGCCCCATCCCTCAGCTTTTTACCAAAACAGAGACGGGAGTTTGCTTTGTTATTGTTTCAACTGCTGATTGCTTCTTTAAATTAGACGTTTGCCAGCGTTATCCAACTACATTCCTGAGAGAGAGGACATTATGACTATAGCCTTGGGTTAAACCCCCACAGGCAGACATTTTGGGTCTCCTGTCTGATGGAGCCTGAAGGATTGTACTTTCAGTTGACACCATCATGCATACTTAAAACCTTCCTTAGGGTGGCATTCTTCTAATGTCCATATAGATCAAAGATACAGTGCTTTTAACTGATAAAATATATAAAGTATTTAAAAGGATGAAGACAGAGTATGTGTATATTTCAGAGGGTATTATCTTCAGGCAAATGTATTTGACTAATCCATGTTGTAACAAAAGCTAGGGACATGGAACTAAAAGTAGTTTTATTTTCAAAGATTAACATGGCAACAGGCATGCTTATTTTTCTAGGCCTGTAGCACTTGATGATAAGGCGTTATATCCTAAAACACAATTATTAATCCCATATAAAATGTGCTTTAACCCTCATACTACCGATTGGCCTTCTCCCCAACCTGTCTCCACAACCTGAATATTGCAACTGTTTTCAAAAGGACTGTAAAGATCATATCTGTTTTAGCGTCAATGCATGCACAGTACAACCGCAGGTACGCTTGTTTGGAGAACGTTTAGTGGTCAGTGTAGGATACCATCAAGCTCAGATGCTCATAACCGCGCTCACTAGAAATTGGTTTGTTCGGTCCTGACACACACACCGCTCAGATGCTAAAACATTAATGACCTTCAGTTTGGAAAGCAAATATGATTGGGCAAATTGCTGAAATATTTAAAGTGTGGTCTGTTAAAGCTTTTACCGTGAGGAGTGCAGCGCCAGAAGCTGTATGCTGTAAGGAAGCCGTAATTGGTTGTCCATGCTCATGCCAGTCAGAGGGTTTGTCCCAAATTGCACCCTATTCCCTATGTATTGCACGACTTTTGACCAAGGCCCATTTGACCAGAGGCTCTTGGGCCTTGGTCAAAGGTAGTAGTGCACTATATAGGGAGTAGGGTGCAATTTGTGAGGCATCCAGAAGCAGTGTATTGCTGCCATCTCCTTCCTTCTTCCTCCTCACCATTGATGTCACTCACTCTGATGACCCTGCAGTTTGTTGGCGTCTCCACTGATCACTTCTGACAGGAATAAGCAGGAAAAAAGAGTCTGGAAAAAAATAAGAATAAAAAAGCTTTGACTTCGACTTTGAGTAAAAGTGATTTGTTTGCAGATCCCCTAAAAGGTTTTTAATATCATATTGATGAGTGTGTTTTGAGGATGGAAACTGGAATTTTATGGGCAGTCCTGCTGATGGCTTATGTGAAAACCCGAAAGAGGTAAAGTGCTATATTGAGTGCAGGACACTTAACAATAGTGAAAGAGGGTGCGAACCAAAGGCACCCTTTCCCTATATAGTGCACTGCTTTTGACCAAGGCCCATAGTGCTCTTGTCAAAAGTAGTGCACTACAGTATATAGGGACTAGGGTGCCATTTGTGACACATACAGTGCCCTCACAAAGTATTCATAGCCCTTGACTTATTCCACATTTTGTTGTGTTAAAGCCTGAATTCAAAATGGATGATACATTTTTTCCCTCACCCATCTACATACAATAGCCTATAATGACAAAGTTAAAACATGTTTTTAGAATGTTTACACATTTATTGAAAATTAAATGAAGAAATATCTAATTTACATAAGTATTCACACCCCTGAGTCAATACATGTTAGAATCACCTTTGACAGCGATTACAGCTGTGAGTCTTTCTGGGTAAGGCTCTGAGAGATTTGCACACCTGGGTTGTACAATATTTGCACATTATTCTTAAAAAAATTCATCAAGCTCTGTCAAGTTGGTTCTTCATCATTGCTAGACAGCCATTTTCCAGTCTTGTCATAGACTTTCAAGCTGATTTAAGTCAAAACTATAAATAGGCCACTCAAGAACATTCAATGTCATCCTGGTAATCAACTCCAGTGTATATTGGCCTTGCGTTTTAAATTATAGTCCTGCTGAAAGGCGAATTTGTCTCCCAGTGTCTGTTGGAAAGCAGACTGAACCAGGTTTTCCTCTAGGATTTTGCCTGTGCTTAGCTCTATTCCATTTATTTTTATTAAACAAAAAACTCCCTAGTCCTTGCCGATGACAAGCATACCCATAACATGATGCAGCCACCACCATGCTTGAAAATATGTGGAATGGTACTCAGTGATGTGTTGTATTTGCCCCAAACATAACGCTTTGTATTCAGGACAGAAAGTGAATTTCTTTGACACATATTTTACTTTGGTGCCTTATTGCAAACAGGATGCGTGTTTTTGATCCATCCCCCATTTTGTTCTATCACAGCCATTCAACTGTTTTAAAACCTCTTTGGGCTAGCGTCCCACCTGGCCAACATCCGGTGAAATTGCAGAGCGCGAAATTCAAAATACAAAATTCGTAATATTAAACATTCATGAAAATACAAGTGTCTTACATCGTTTAAAAGCTTAACTTCTTGTTAATCCAGCCGCTTTGTCAGATTTCAAAAAGGCTTTACGGCTAAAGCATACCATGCGATTACCTGAGGACAGCGCCCCGCATACAAAAGCATTACAAACATTTTCCAAACAAGCAGAGGCGTCACCAAAAGTCAGAAATAGCGATAAAATAAATCACTTTCCTATGAAGATCTTCCTCTGTTTGCAATCCCAAGGGTTCCAGCTACATGACAAATTGTCCTTTTGTTCGATAAAGTCCTTCTTTATATCCCCAAAAAGTAAGTTTAGTTGGCGCGCTTGACTTAGTAATCCACCGGTTTCCATTGTTCAAAATGCATACACATGAATCCCAAAAGTTACCAATGAACTTCGTCCAAACAAGTCAAACAACATTTCTAATCAATACTCAGGTACCCTAATATGTAAATAAATGATCAAATTTAAGACGGAGAATAGTATGTTCATTACCGGAGATAAATAACGAAGTGCACGCTCTCATCCACGCGCTCCACAATACTACAGCCAAAATGGGAGCCACCTAGAAAAACTACAAATTCTAGCTCATTTTTCAAAAAACAAGCCTGAAACTCTTTCTAAAGACTGTTGACATCTACTGGAAGCCCTAGGAACTACAATCTGGGAGGTATTCCTTTGATATTCCCATAGACAGGCATTTTAAATGATGTCACCTCAAAACAAAAGCATTTCGGATGGATTCTCCTCGGGTTTTCGCCTGCTATATCAGTTCTGTTATACTCACAGACATTATATTTTAACACTTTAGAGTGTTTTCTATCCAATACTACCAATTATATGCATATCCTAGCTTCTGGGCCTGAGTAACAGGCAGTTTACTTTGGGCACCTCATTCATTCAAACTTCCAAATACTGCCCCCTAGCCGTAAGAAGTTTTAAAGTCACCATTGGTCTCATGGTGAAATCTCTGCGTGGTTTCCTTCCTCTCTGACAACTGAGTTAGGAAAGACGCCTGTATCTTTGTAGTGACTGGGTGTATTGATACACCATTCAAAGTGTAATTAATAACTACACCATGCTCAAAAGAATATTCAATGTCTGTGTTTTTTGTTTTTACCCATCTACCAATAGGTGCATTGGAAAACCTCCCTGCTCTTTGTAGTTGAATCTGTGTTTGAAATGCACTGCTTGACAGATAATTGTATGTGTTGAGTACAGAGATGAGGTAGTCATTCAAAAATCATGTTAAACACTATTATTCCACACAGAGTGAGTCCATGCAATTTATTATGTGACTTGTTAAGCAAATGTTTACTCCAGAACTTATTTAGGCTTGCCATAACAAATGGGTTGAATACTTATTGACTCAAGACATTTCAGCTTTCCATTTTTTATTAAAAACATAATTCCCCTTTGACATTATGGTGTATTGTGTGTAGAACAGTGACACAAAATGTCAATTTAATATATTTTAAATTCAGGTTGTAACACAACAAAATGTGGGAAAAGTCAAGGCGTGTGAATACTTTCTGAAGGCACTGTACATACTGTAAGCAGCTGTCACGAATTCCGCCGTAGATGGTGCCTCTTCCCGTTCGGGCGGCGCTCGGCGGGTCGTCGTCTCCGGCCTACTAGCTTCCACCGATCCCCTTTTCTGTATCATTTAGTGTTGTCTGATTTGTTGCACCTGTTTTGTGTTTAGGTTTGATTGTGGGCTATTTAAACCCAGTTGGCCCGCCGACTTTTGTGCGGGCTTGTTTTTCTGTTTGTGGTGTTTCATTTCATTCTTGTGGTGTCTGTTCCGATTCAATTTAGTCCTGTTTGTTTTGGACTGGGACTTTACGCGCCCTTGTGTGTGTGGCGTGACCGTCTCTCTGATAATTTTGGAATATTAAATCCACGTCCTTTCTGAACTACCCTGCTCTCTGCGCCTGACTCCTTCACTCACCACTTTTGGAACTGTGACAGCAGCAGTCAGGTTCCCTGATCTGAAATATGCTTTTCTGACATGTAGACAAAACATCCTTTAGTATCCTGATGTTCTTTATCTCTAGCTTGTAAGCATGATATACTATACCTCTGTAATGTGGTGCGTGCTGCTGGCAGGGAAGTCAGGCGCAGGAGAATAAACTTGGTAAAAACGGAGCTGTTTAATAAACATCAAAACCTCCGAAAACCAAAGTATACAACATAACAAATAGAGGGTGCAAAACCCGTCGCACACCAGAATTAACAATACACACCTACATACAACAAACAATCTCATGAGGGGAAACAGAGGGTTAAATACACAACATGTAATTGATGGGATTGGAACCAGGTGTGTAGGAAGACAAGACAAAACCAATGGAAAATGAAAAATGGATCAATGATGGCTAGAAGATCGGTGACGTCGACCGCCGAACACCGTCCAAACAAGGAGAGGGACCGACTTCGGCGGAAGTCGTGACAACCTCCATCTGCTGAGCTGAAATATAAACCAGATAAATATGTCTCGCCAACTTTCAGGTTATACGACCGCATGTAAATATTGCTCAACAATTTATTGCCTTTCATCTTGATGTTCAAATATTGACCAGCGGCTGCCGACCACGCGCCAGTTCATTACGTTTTAAAACGACACAACGACGACAAGCTTTCAATCCTCCCTCCAGGTCTATCTCTTATCCTTCCATTTCTCTCCTCCCTCATCTCTCTCCTCCCTCCCTCCTTCTTTTGTTTGATTAGGCATGACCCTCTCCTCATGCCGGGGAACGAACAGATTGAGAACATGGACATGAACGTGAAGAAGTACGACTCCACAGGGATGTTCCACTGGTGCCAGTCCAAAGACATCGAGAAGGTCATCTTGGTGGGTACCTCACTCCCTCACGCTTCTCCATACTCCCTCCCGCTGAGGGGGTCATTCATCAGTGGCTGTGTCCCAAATGTCACTCTATTTCCTATATAGTGCACTACTTTTTACCTGAAATCTATGGGTTTTCTGTGGGTCCTGGTCAAAAGTAGTCAACTATAAAGGGAATAGGGTGTTATTTGGAACGTATCCGGTGACACGGTCCTCTCCCGCGACAGACGTGTCGTGTCACAAAAGGGCAGTTAAACACATTGTAATGAGGTGGTTGGCATGCCATTTGCTCCATGGGGGAGTCCTGTGTATAGGACATTTCTTATACCAATATGCTGTATTAGAAATGGCAAATTACAATCTAATAGATACTATATTACAGTCAGTAGGTGAATAATAATTTCAAGGGACACTTTGTTCAGAATAACTGAACTGAATAAGGATAGCATTGGTTAGTAATTTGCAGCCTGCAGGTATAATGCTTTATTACTTGTTATAAGTAAGAGCCTTTCTAATGTCCTTTTATAAGGCTTGAATTATATTATGTCACTGGATTTGTTTCCCTGTTTCAGACCAGAAGTGAAGCTGCCATGACTGTCCTAAGCGGCCACGTGGTCGTCTGTATATTTGGAGACGCGAAGTCGGCTTTGGTGGGCCTAAGGAACCTTGTGATGCCTCTGAGAGCTAGCAACTTCCACTACCACGAGCTGAAACCCATCGTGTTTGTGGGTTCTCTGGAGTACCTGAAGAGGGAATGGGAGACCCTTCACAACTTCCCCAAAGTCTCCATTTTACCTGTGAGTAGAGCTAAATCACATTTTGAAAATTGATGTCAGTTTGTTTTCCTCCAGAAGAAAGACACAAAAGGAATATGAGTTAATTGAAACAGAGTTAAATAACTGAAACTGAGACTCAGCGATATGACGTGACCATTCACACTTTGTACAATGACTATCTTTGTTTAATGTTATATAGCTGTATATACCTTTACATTTTGGCTTTGTTCAACTACAGTGTTGTACAAGTTATTACACTGTAACAGATTACTGTGCTGCCAGTAATTTACTGTAAAAATTACAGGAAATGTTTTACAGTGTATAGAATAACTTTTTCACCTTTGTATCCCTCTCCTGTCACAGGGCACACCATCACATCTCTACTATTATCATTTATTATAGAATAATGTTTGTTCATCTTATATTCATATTTCACAGGGCACACCATTAAGCCGGGCCGATCTGAGGGCTGTCAATATCAACCTCTGTGACATGTGTGTCATCCTGTCGGCCAATCAGAACAATATTGACGACGCGTCACTGCAGGACAAGGAATGCATCCTGGCGTCACTCAACATCAAGTCCATGCAGTTTGACGACAGCATCGGGGTCTTGCAGGCTAACTCCCAAGGTAAGCAAGGGGAAGGAGTTGGCCTATCATAGTTCAGTGCTCTGCCCAGAGGGGACAGGCCCTGGCAGGAAGAATATCCCTGACCGGGTGTGTTTGACAGGAAAGCCTGGTGATTCATGTTCTTCAATGACTAGTTAGCTACTGGTTGGTTTCTTCATAATGTAATTGGTGATAATCTGGCATTATTCTGGCATAAAGCCTTACTTGAGGAAGCAAAGTCAATTAAATGTGTATTTGTTTGTAGATTAAAATGCAAATGAATAATAAGAATTATTATTATTATTCATATGTAATCAATCTGGCAATTTCTATATATTTTTTATAGCAGATCATTTATCAATATTATATCAAACAATTCTCGTGTGAGGAGTGGCAGTGGAGTGAAATGGTCTTCAGTAATGGCCTGCCACTCCCTGGCATTGAATGTAATGTAAATGAGACCTCTTGACCTGAAAATACATTTCTGTGCACTTTGGTTGTGTCTCTAATACTTGTATGACCTAGCGGTTTTCCGTAGTCAGCAGCAAGACACAGATGTCAAAACAAGGACCATGTATAATGCATACAGCATCACTGAATTAATGTGTTTACTTGTCAGTTTGAGGAAAGCAAGAGATGTCAAGTCAATCTCACGTCACTTGTTTTATTATTTCGTGGCTTTAATGGAAACAAAATGGGCCACATGTAACATTTGTTATGTTTTAGGGATGGATGGAGGGACCTCTCAAGAATATTACACTCAACATTGTGTAATATTGTCTTACTACAAATTATTTGAATGTGACAAAGAATGGCTAAAATATATATCAACTTATTATAAATAAATCATTATTTGTTCCTTTCTACTGATATACCTTCCTCAGATAATAGATAAGTAAAGGGAAAGGGGGATACCTAGTCAGTTGCGCAGCTAAATGCATTCAACCAAAATGTTTTTTACGCATTTAGCCCAACCCCGCTGAATCAGAGAGGTGCGGAGGGCTGCCTTAATCTACACCCACGTCATCGGCGCCGTGGAACAATGGGGTTAAATGCCTTGCTCAGGGGCAGAACAACAGTGCTACATAGCAGGAATGTGTTTTGTAGTAACCCACAATGTACGCATTTATAAAGCCTTCATAACAGCTACATACAGCCTTTTAATATATGTCATAGGCAGTCATTAACGTCTATATATCTTTCCATGCAGGTTTCACTCCTCCAGGCATGGACAGGTCCTCTCCTGAAAACAGTCCACTTCATGGGGGGTTGGTCCGACAGGCTTCCATCACAACAGGAGCCAACATCCCCATCATCACTGAACTAGGTATGTCAGCAGGTATGAATGAAATGTCACTTTGACAAACTCTTTCAGGAGGGTGAAATGTGTGAAAAGGAAAAGTTTCATGTAATTATATTAATACTTTTTTGTAATGATTGACGAAAAAGCACCAAAATGAATTGCCTCATTGAGAATATGAAACATTTTCTAATCTAATCTATAGTAAGAATGTTTCAGGTTTTGACGATGACAACCAACCAAAACCAAACAGAACATAATTCCTCAGTCATTCTGAAGATGATTTTCATGTTTTTAACCATTCATGACTAATACATTCATCTAATCTTAATAACCTCTTGAACATGCTTCATCACGTAACTATTTCTCCCTAACACTTGTCTGTAGCAACATTATCAAAAACAGCAGGCAAAGTCCTGCCTGTGGTTTCATTCAGTCAGGATAAAAGCAGTGGGATCAACATACAAATAATAACAGAGCTGGGTAAGAAGCTACTGCCTCAGTGTTGCTCTACAGCCGCCTCCTCCTCTTCCTCCATCAAGCTTCCTTTTGATTTCTTGTCCTGCCTGGCCCAAGAGGCTGTGGTTGCTTCCCAAATGGCACCCTATTACTTATGTAGTGCATTACTTTTGACCAGGGCCCTGTGCCTTGGTCAAAAGTAGTGCACTATGTAGGGAACAGGGTGACATTTGGGACGTAGCACTAATCTGGTTCATTCCCATGGTATCACTTTGAGCACATTGTACTATGTTACTCTGGGTTCTTTTGTTGCAATTCACTGTTTTGGCCTATTTTTTTCTTCCTTTCTTCATGCGCCTGTTCTTTTCTTTCTCTTTTCTGAGAATCACAAGGACCTTTCATCCCAATACAAGTCCTTGTGGCTGTTTCCAAAGTAGCATCTTAGTTCTTCATAGATCATATCCTCTGGCCAATGACCTCCTTCCTTTCATCTGACTCGTCAAATCTGACTGACGTTTATTTTCGCACCCAGCTGGAAGTGTCTGATAGAAGTAACACTTCTGAAACAAAACTCAACATCAATACTTTCTTTTTTAAAAGCTTTGTGCTTTTTGTGGTCAAAGGCATGTAAAAAAAAATTGACATAGTTTTGGGCAGTGAAAAGTATGTAAGAAGACTTTTTAACGGAATACCCTGAACAAAAATATAAACGCCACACGGTAAGTGTTGATCGCATGTTTCATGACCTGAAATAAAAGATCCCAGAAATGTTCCATAGGCACAAAAAGCTTATTTCTCTCAAATGTTGTGCATAAATTTGTTTACATCCCTGTCAGTGAGCATTTTTTCTTTGCCAAGATAATCCATCCACATGACAGGTGTGGCATATCAACATTTACATTTAAGTCATTTAGCAGACGCTCTTATCCAGAGCGACTTACAAATTGGAAAGTTCATACATATTCATCCTGGTCCCCCCGTGGGAATTGAACCCTGGTCCCCCCGTGGGAATTGAACCCACAACCCTGGCGTTGCAAGCGCCATGCTCTACCAACTGAGCCACATGGGACCATATCAAGAACCTGATTAAACAGCATGATCATTATTCAGGTGCACCTTGTACTGGGGACAATAAAAGGCCTCTCAAAAATGTGTAGTTTTGACACAACACAGTGCCACATATGTCTCAAGTTTTGAGGGAGCATGCAATTGGCATGCTGACTGCAGGAATGTCCAAGAGAGCTGTTGCAAGAGAATTGAATGTTCATTTCTCTACCATAAGCTGCCTCCAACGTCGTTTTAGAGAATTGGCAGTACGTCCATCCGGCCTCACAACTGCAGACCACGTTTATGGCATCTTGTGGGGAAGCAGTTTGCTGATGTCAACATTGTGAACAGAGTGCCCCATGGTAGCGGTGGGGTTATGGTATGAGCAGGCATATGCTACAGACAACGAACCCAATTGTATTTCATGGATGGCAATTTGAATGCACAAGAAAACAGTGAAGAAATCCTGAGGCCCATTGTGAGGCCCATTTTTTTTTACGGTATCTGTGACCAACAGATGCATATCTGTATTCCCAGTCATATGAAATCCATATATTAGGTCCAAATGAATTAATTTAAATTGACTGATAACCTCATATGAACTGTAACTCAGTAAAATCAATGAAATTGTTGTATGCTGCTTTTATACTTTTGTTCAGTGTAGATATAGTTGGAACTATAGCTATATTTACAAGACAAAACGATATCTTATTGGTGTCGTTAATACTATATATTTAATCTCTTGAGGATTGTTTGTGTTGAATTTCAAAGCTTGAGGCTTTAAATATGCATGAATTCATGAGTGCATGAATGGCCTGGATATGGGTTGTAAGAGCTGACCACAAATCCAACCAGAGACAATACTCACAGATTCAATATACACTGAGTTTACAAAATATTAGGAACACCTGCTTTTTCCATGACCAGGTGAATCCAGGTGAAAGCTATGATTGCTTAATGATGTAATTTGTTAAATCCACAGTGTAGATGAAGGGGTGGAGACAGGATAAACCTTTTCTGCAGTCAAATGACCAAAGCGCCCTCTAGTGGCATCATGGGTGGAATGTTATTACTATTTTTCATAATTAATAAACATTTATTGATTTTTACACCAAAAATCCAGTGTTTCTATGTCAAACGGTTTTGTTATATTTCAGTCTTCTGTAATGTACATTGGGGGAGTGCTGCAGAGATGGTTGTCCTTCTGGAAGGTTCTCCCATCCCCACAGAGGAACTCTAGAGCTCGGTCAGAGTGACCATCAGGTTCTTGGTCACCTCCATGACGAAGGCCCTTCTCCCCCGACTGCTCAGTTTGGCCGGACGGCCAGCTCTAGGAAGAGTCTTGGTGGTTCCAAACTTCTTCCATTTAAGAATGATGGAGGCAACTGTGTTCTTGTGGACCTTCAATGCTAAAGACATTTTTTGGTACCCTTCCCCAGATCTGTGCCTCGACACAATCCTGTCTCGGAGCTCTACGGACAATTCCTTCAACCTCATGGCTTGGTTTTTGCTCTGACATGTACTGTCAACAGTGGGACCTTATATAGACAGGTGTGTTCCTTTCCAAATCATGTCCAGTCAATTGAATTTACCACAGGTGGACTCTAATCAAGTTGTAGAAAAATCTCAAGGATGATCAATGGAAACAGGATGCACCTGAGCTCAATTTCGAGTCTCATAGCAAAGGGTCTGCATACTTATGTAAATAATGTATTTCTGTTTTTTATTTGTAATACATTTGCAAACATTTTTTAAAGCCTGTTTTCACTTTGTCATTATGGGGTATTGTGTGTAGATTCAAGAGGATTTTTTATTTTATTTAATCCATTTTGTTTAAGACTACCAATAAATTATTTGACCCTGATTTAGCCCACTGCAATAAAAAGTTAAAGAAGGATTTTTAAGCCTTGGGACAATTGAGACATGGATTGTGTTTGTGTGACATTCAGAGGTTGAATCGGCAAGAAAAAAAGATTTAAGTACCTTTGAACGGTGAATGGTAGAAGGTGCCAGGCGCACCGGTTTGAGTGTGTCAAGATCTGCAACGGTACTGGGTCTTTCACGCTCAACAGTTTCCTGTGTGTATCAAGAATGGTCCACCACCCAAAGGATATCCAGCCAACTAGACACAACTGTGGCAAGCATTGGAGTCACATGGGCCAGCATGCCTGTGGAACGCTTTCGACACCTTGTAGAGACACCTTGTAGATGGCCCAAAGAATTGAGGCTGTTCTGAGGGCAAAAGGGGGTGCAACTCAATATTAGAAGGTGTACCTAATGTTTTCTACACTCGGTGAATGTTTGGTTTCATCAACGATGCCTATAAAGATTAAGATCTTCTCCAAGTACAACAATGATTTGAATGTATACTTTTGAAATACTAAACCCCCTTTGATTCTCATAACAATCCATATCCCCTGCCATTGACTGTTTAAAGCAATCCCTCTGTGCTATCAGGCATTGTGTACGTTCTATCACTGAATATGTGATGCTTCATAGTCACTGTTGGATGTGAACCATGTCTTAGATTAAGTTGCACATTTAGTCTGTATGTAAAAGTATATAGTATGCATGATAATTCTTTACTCCATATGGTTGAGCTTTTGATCAAATTGAGTTGTACTGTATTGTATATTCAGCAGCCTACACCTTGACCAAACCGGCCCCATACGCGCGTCCACCATTGTGGTCATGTTGATTTTTGTCTCTCCCCACCAGACACGTTTATGACGCGTTTATGAAGTTAAAATATCAAAACCAACTGTGAACCAACTCTATTCATTTGGAGACTGGTCGAAACACACATGAAACATTCATGGACATTTAGCTAGCTTGTTGTTGCTAGCTACTTTGTCGTGGGAGATAAACATTGGGTTGTTATTTTACCTGAAATCCATAATGGTCCTATTTTTTGCTGGATCTCTGTAGAATTGTTACCCATTTTGAGTTAACACACAATTTTCTACTTTGACAATTATTTCACAGGTAAAGGGGAGACCTAGTTCGTTTTTTGTTTGTTTTCTTTGATTAAATCAAATCAAATTGTATTTGTCACATGCGCCGATGTAACGGCGTTCCTCCTCCTCTTCATCCGAAGAGGAGGAGCAGGGATTAAACCAAAATGCAGCGTCTTGATATGACATGATTTATTTAAGTAAAGACGAAAACACGAACTTCACTTGAAACTAAACAAAACAACAAACGGAGTAGACGAACCTGAACATAAGAACTTACATAACACGAAGAACTCACGAACAGGAAAATGACTACACAAAACGACGAACGAACGAAACAGTCCCGTATGGTGCAAACAAACACAGACACAGGAGACAACCACCCACAACAAACAGTGTGAAAACACCTACCTTAATATGACTCTCAATCAGAGGAAATGAAAACCACCTGCCTCTAATTGAGAGCCATATCAGGTCACCCTTTAAACCAACATAGAAACAGAAAACATAGACTGCCCACCCAAACTCACGTCCTGACCAACTAACACATACAAAACTAACAGAAAACAGGTCAGGAACGTGACATAACCCCCCCCTCAAGGTGCGAACTCCGGGCGCACCAGCACAAAGTCTAGGGGAGGGTCTGGGTGGGCATCTGACCACGATGGTGGCTCAGGCTCTGGGCGAGGTCCCCACCCCACCATAGTCAATCCCAGCTTACTTCTCCCCATCAGAATGACCACCCTCCTATTCCACCCACCTAATATAAGAGGCAACACCAAAATAAGGGACAGCTCCGGGACAAGGTAGCTCAGGACAGAGAGGTAGGTCAGGATAGAGAGGTAGGTCAGGATAGAGAGGTAGCTCAGGATAGAGAGGTAGCTCAGGATAGAGGGGCAACTCCGGACTGAAGGGCAGCTCCGGACAGAGAGACAGCTCTGGACTGAGTGGCAGTTCTGGATACATGGCAGCTCTGGACGCTCATGACTAGCTGACGGCTCTGGACGCTCATGGCTGGCTGACGGCTCTGGACGCTCATGGCTGGCTGACGGCTCTGGACGCTCATGGCTGGCTGACGGCTCTGGACGCTCATGGCTGGCTGACGGCTCTGGACGCTCATGGCTGGCTGACGGCTCTGGACGCTCATGGCTCGCTGACGGCTCTGGCAGATCCTGTCTGGTTGGCGGCTCTGGCAGATCCTGTCTGGTTGGCGGCTCTGGCAGATCCTGTCTGGTTGGCGGCTCTGGCAGATCCTGTCTGGTTGGCGGCTCTGGCAGATCCTGTCTGGTTGGCGGCTCTGGCAGATCCTGACTGATGAATGGCTCTAGCGGCTCCTGACTGACTAACGGCTCTGACGGCTCGGGACAGACGGGCGGCTCTAATGGCTCGGGACAGACGGATGGCTCAGACGGCGCTGGGGAGACGGATGGCTCAGACGGCGCTGGGGAGACGGATTTGTTATATTTCAGTCTTCTGTAATGTACATTGGGGGAGTGCTGCAGAGATGGTTGTCCTTCTGGAAGGTTCTCCCATCCCCACAGAGGAACTCTAGAGCTCGGTCAGAGTGACCATCAGGTTCTTGGTCACCTCCATGACGAAGGCCCTTCTCCCCCGACTGCTCAGTTTGGCCGGACGGCCAGCTCTAGGAAGAGTCTTGGTGGTTCCAAACTTCTTCCATTTAAGAATGATGGAGGCAACTGTGTTCTTGAGCCTGCCCAACCTTACCTGGTTGAATGCTCCCCGTCGCCCGACCAGTGCGGGGAGGTGGAATAACCCGCACCGGGCTATGTAGGCGAACCGGGGACACCATGCGTAAGGCTGGTGCCATGTATGCCGGCCCAAGGAGACGTACTGGTGGCCAGATATGTAGAGCCGGCTTCATGGCACTTGGCTCAATGCTCAATCTAGCCCTACCAGTGTGGGGAGGTGGAATAACCCGCACCGGGCTATGCACACGTACAGGAGACACCGTGCGCTCTACTGCGTAACACGGTGTCTGCCCGTACTCCCGCTCTCCACGGTTAGCCTGGGAAGTGGGCGCAGGTCTCCTACCTGCCCTCGGCCCACTACCTCTTAGCCCCCCCCCAAGAAATTTTTGGGGTTTCTTCTCGGGCTTCCTTGCTAGCCGTGTACCTTCATATCTCCGGTCTTGAGCTTGATTCTCCGGCTTCCAGCCACGTCTCCTAGCTGCCTCCTCATACCACCGCTGTTGGGCTCTCGCTGCCTCCATCTCCTCACGAGCGCGGCGATATTCCCCAATGTGCGCCCAGTGTCCTTTTCCCTCTAATACTTCCTCCCAAGTCCATGAGTCCTGATCTCTTGGCCGCTGCTCGAACTTGCGCTGCTTGGTTCTGGAGAGGTGGGTAATTCTGTCACGATCGTCTTGACTTTGAAGCGAGGACCAAAACGCAGCGTGTGAGAAATACATTCTCTTTTTATTAGAGAAGAGCAATGAATGAAACAAAACAACAAACTGACGACCGTGAAGCTATATAAACAAAATGGTGCTGACACTGACCACTACACACTGACATAGACAACCACCCACAACAAACAGTGTGAAAACACCTACCTTAATATGACTCTCAATCAGAGGAAATGAAAACCACCTGCCTCTAATTGAGAGCCATATCAGGTCACCCTTTAAACCAACATAGAAACAGAAAACATAGACTGCCCACCCAAACTCACGTCCTGACCAACTAACACATACAAAACTAACAGAAAACAGGTCAGGAACGTGACAGCCGAGTACAACAGGTGTAGACCTTACAGTAAAATGCTTACTTACAAGCCCTTAACCAACAATGCAGTTTTAAGAAAAATAAGTGTTAAGTAAAAAATAGATAAGTACAAAATACTTAAAGAGCAGCAGTAAAATAACAGTAGCGAGGTTATATACAGAGGGTACCGGTACAGAGTCAATGTGCGGGGGCACAGGTTAGTCGAGGATTAATCTCTCCACATTCATCTTTCAATCACCCACGTGGGTTAGTATGCTTGGGAAAACCAATGAGTAGATGGGAAAGGCGGGACTTACAGCGCATCAGCGCATCCAAACTGCCCGTTGACGCACGAGCAGTTTGAATGAAATGAGTGAATAACATGTATGTGTTGCAATGCTCACGCACGCAACCTGGCCGGTCTAGTCGGCATGTTACTGGCAAAGTCAACAGCATGTGTTTCATGCTATACCATGATACTGTAGTAGCATACACATCAATAAGTTCCTATTTGTATGTCTTTCTCCACCAGTGAATGACTCCAATGTTCAGTTCCTGGACCAGGATGATGATGATGACCCTGACACAGAATTGTACCTCACTCAGCCCTTCGCCTGTGGGACGGCCTTCGCAGTCAGTGTGCTGGATTCCCTGATGAGTGCGGTAAGACACAAAACCCAGACCTGAAGGCTTGTGTTGGCTCCCCTGAGCGATTGGCTAGGCTTTCGCTCAGTGGGCTCGCCAGAGACCCGGGTTCGGACCCCAGTTGATAACGCAAAGTGCTTGTGGTTTAGACATTTCATAACCTAAAGGCGTAATGAAAATATTGGTTAGGAAGGTGTAACTATAGATGTTTTTAACGAAAAAGGTATCTATACAGACATCATCATATCAAGCAAGGTCTTAGTGGAATCCCATTGGTACAATTGCATTTTATGTCCCAGTGTTTAAAAAGCTCCAGGAAGACAGACACGAAAGCCTGGCACTTTACCTGGTATGATGGCTTCATCTGTCTACCTTTCACATTGACTGAGAAGCTGCCTTCAAGTGCGATTCACTGTAGACAAAGGTCATGCTACTTAATAGATTGGCCTCGTCCATCATTCTGCTCTGGAGCCCTGACAGCGGCCCAGCCAGGGGACATGTCCCTGTGTAGAACAAACAAGGACAGACAGACAGAGAGACAGCTGTAGCCTCTATAGTCTACAGCGTTAGAAAGCGGCAGACATCACAGTACAGGCTCACTAATGGTGAACAAAGCAGTGATCAAGATGTGCATGATATTAGGAAGAAGGGACAGAGAAATCAAAAGGCCTGAACATGTTCTCTAGTCTACATTGGTGTAACTGACTAAAAGGAGGTTGTTACATATTTATTATCCCACCACTGCTACTCTACTGTCGTCTCTTCTCTATCCAGCTAAACCTTTCGTTCCCGATCTTACCACTCCTAAGAGTACTTCAACAGCATGAATGTGTAGGAACAAGTCACTGTAGCTCTGTCTGATGGACGTGAATGGAGAGGAGTGAGAGAGAGAGTAACCTGCAGTAATTGGAATATCCTGTTTGTTCTGTCTGGGTACAGGGTGACGTGAAGAGACAGGCCAGGGTTAGATAGCACTTTCTCTTCAGGCTGCATGGCACTTTGAGTGGATTCAGCTGTGACTTTGGCTGGGTTTGCTTTGCTTAAGGATACTCCCTCTCTCTCTCTCTCTTGCTCTCTCTCCTTCTCCTTCATCCTTTCAGACATACTTCAATGATAATATCCTCACCCTGATCCGGACGCTGGTAACAGGGGGGGCCACTCCGGAGCTGGAGGGTCTGTTGGCGGAGGAGAACGCATTACGAGGAGGCTACAGCACGCCGCAGACCCTCGCTAACCGGGACAGGTGTCGTGTGGCACAGCTAGCCTTGTACGACGGGCCTTTCGCTGACTTGGGAGTAAGTGACTGGTTGTGTTTTGTCACCTCGGCTTGCAGTAGAGAGAAGTCCTTCAGGGCTGTTTGCTCATCGAGGCCAGTAGGGGAGAACAAGGCATGTGGAGATGGCTGGGTGATATGATATATCCAGGCCTGTGACCCCTATCATAGCAAATGCTGAACCATACAAACAGTGGACATGTTTATAATGAAATTCATTTTGAGGGAGATATACTATATTCATATGTAAATACACCTTTCATTCACATTAAGAAATATATGTATTTTTATCAGATTTTTTATTGAGATCTGTATCATTTGACAAACGTGTGTGAAATATCAAAACTCCGTATGAAATGTTCTGCTTCTCTGCCTTACAGGATGGTGGTTGCTACGGTGACTTATTTTGTAAAGCTTTAAAAACTTACAACATGCTGTGCTTCGGAATTTATCGATTAAGAGACGCACATTTAAACACACAAAGTCATACAAGTCAATGCACTAAACGGTGAGTATGTTGTAGCTTAAATTACTGTTGGCAGAATGTCCACTACCCAGAAGGCAAAACTGGTTGCAACGACATCATTACAACTAGATGTCAACCGTTGTAATATGGTTGTAATTACGTCATTTCAACCAGCTTTGGCATCTGGTTGATAATTTCTGGGGATAAATCAATAGTAGATCATCTGTATTGATGACTCATCACTGGCTCTTTCCTCTTTAGGTATGTGATAACCAATCCGCCATATGGTTTTGAGTTGGTGCCATCAGACCTGATCTTCTGCCTGATGCAGTTTGACCACAATGCGGGTCAGTCCAGGGCCAGCCTCTCCCACAGCTCCCACTCCTCCCATTCTTCCAGCAAAAAGAGCTCCTCCGTCCATTCTCTCACTGCCACCAACCGTACCAACCGCGCCAAGAGCAGGGACTCACGGGACAAACAGAAGTATGTACCCCTCTAAAGATGGTTGCATCCCAAATGGTACCCTATTCTCTATATAGTACACTACTTTTGACCAGAGCCCTATTGGCCATTTCATTTATGGTACAAAAGGTTAATAAAATAAAGAGTGTTACTGCTTGACAGTTAGTGTCTCTTTTAAATCATTACCAATTTGGGGGCAAAAAAAGAAAAAAGATTGTTGCTTTTAGGGTTCAGGGAATAGGGTGCCATTTGGGACGTAACCATGTTTGTCTGATTCTCTGTGTTTGTGTTTGTTGAGTAATGCAATGTGAACTGTCTTAACTGTTGTCAAGTGTCCTATCCGGTTTCTTCTCACTGATCGACATCAATGGGTCTATAACATAGAAATCAAAATGGCTACCGAAGTGCCTTAAGTCGATGATGACAGCCAGTGCTTGACTTGGGCCAGAGCTGTCCGGAGCGCTGTACCGGCACTTCTAATATTTGGGGAATTGCGTACCGGCTCCTCTATAAAACAAAATAGCATGTTGCCGGCCCAGATTCCCACACCAAGGCAAAAAAGTTTGATCAAAGTGGAATGCAGGCAGGATCTGCATTGAATAATAGCAAGGGAGAGTGGGCATTAATTTTTCTGATTCCTCTTTGTTCAAGTCTATTTGCCGCTAGTCAGTGAATCTGCGTGTGACAGTAGACTTGTGCAGATTGAAAATGTGCCAGGCTGAACGGCATGATGCGCAGTTCCAAGTTGTCAAATTAAGGTTTGTAAGGTCATGGAAATTAGTTTCATAATTGTTGTTAATGTAAATCATGAAAGCACACTTTTAAATATGAGCAATCAATTAAAAAATGACATATCAGCCATTATCTGAATGACCCTTCAGTGCATGTCTGTGGTGCTGCATGAGTGCCAGTGTGAGTGGGCTATTGCCCGAGGAGAGAGAGCGCAACATTTCAGGAGCAGGTATAAAATAATGACAGACAACAGACTAACTAGATGGCCAATTCAAAACATAACTTGTAGCAGTTATGTCGCTATTTAATTATAGCTAACTAAGCATTAATGTAGTTGTCGCCTTTCCACCGGCACTATAGATAGCCTAAATACATCTGCACCGTAGGAAAGCTGGGATTCCCCTCTACGGAAAAGTATGAAAATGTATGCATTCCCTACTGTTAGTCGCTCTGGATAAGAGCATCTGCTAAATTACTTATATGTAAATGTATTAAACAGTTATCTCCCCTGAAACAGTCATATCTGAGCCTTATACAATACCAGTCAAACTACTCATTCAAGGGTTTTTCTATATTTTACTATTTTATAATAATATAATAATAGTGAAGACATCAAAACTATGAAATAACACATATGGAATCATGTAGTAACCCAAAAAGTGTTTAACAATCAAACTATATTTTGGATTTTAGATTCTTCAAAGTAGCCATCCTTTGCCTTGATGACAGCTTTGCACACTCTTGGCATTCTCTCAACCAGCTTCAACTGGAATGCTTTTCCATCACTCTGCGGTCCAACTCATCCCAAACCATCTCAATTGGGTTGAGGTCGGGTGATTGTGGAGGCCAGGTCATCTGATGCAGCACTCCATCACTCTCCTTCTTTGTCAATTACAATACACAAAGCCTGGAGGTGTGTTGGGTCATTGTTCTGTTGAAAAACAAATGATAGTCCCACTAAGCGCAATCCAGATGGGATGGAATGTTGGGGTAGCCATGCTGGTTAAGTGTGCCTTGAATTCTAAGTAAATCACTTCAATTTATGAAGCTGGTAACTCTAATGAACTTATCCTCTGCAGCAGAGGTAACTCTGTGTCTTTCTTTGCTGTGGCGGTCCTCATGAGAGCCAGTTTCATCATAGCGCTTGGTGGTTTTTGCGACTGCACTTGAAGAAACTTTCAAAGTTCTTGAAAAGTTCTGGATTGATTGACATTCATGTCTTAAAGTAATGGTGGACTGTCGTTTCTCTTTGCTTGTTTGAGCTGTTCTTGCCATAATATGGACTTGGTCTTTTACCAAATAGGGATATCTTCTGTATACCATCCCTACCTTGTCACAACACAACTTATTGGCTCAAACACATTAAGAAGGAAAGAAATTCCACAAATGTACTTTTAGCAATGCACACCTGTTAATTTAAATGCATTCCAGGCGACTACTTCATGAAGCTGGTTGAGAGAATGCCAAGAGTGTACAAAGCTGTCATCAAGGTAAAGGGTGGCTACTTTGATGAATCTCAAATATATTTTGATTTGTTTAACACTTTTTTGGTTACTACATGATTCCGTATGTGTTATTTCGTAGCTGTGATGTCTTCACTATTATTCTACAATGTAGAAAATAGTCAAAATAAAGAAAAACCCTGCAATGAGTATGTGTGTCCAAACTTTTTGACTGGTACTGTATATAAAGATGTCTAGTTAGATACCTTATCCATTTGATCCCTGATTCATTGAACGAGGGAATAATTTTTTTAAGACAGAAGTATTTGGTTTTAATATTTCATATCAAGGATGGCAACAGTAAGCAGCCTTCCAGTGTCAATAATGCTTACTTTTTCATGTAGACTATAATAATAGTCATGCAAATTTGGTTAAAAGTCATGGAGATGTCATTGAAAATGTGTATGAACCCGTAACAGTGAATAATCAGAGGTCTCTATAGCATAATGTAATTTTTGAATTTCGCCGAACATGGTTTAATGGACCGACTTGGAAAAAGACAGCTCCTGCTCCTTTTTTCATCCCGATTCAAGCGCTGATAACAGCAGAAGGTAACACTTGATATTAAGATCCCTTAATAAACCATTTATAAACAGTTTACTTACATTTATTAATCATTGTTCCTATATTTGTAAATGTCAATAAGCAATCTGTAAATAGGCATTTAAGCATTTTAATTATTTATTACTGAGTTAAGATAATTAATAAGGTGTTTGATCATAGTATGTCACAATTTCAAAATAATTTATAATGTACTACCAGTGTACTAATAAACCAGTTATAAAGCAGTTATTGTCAACTCATCAGATTATTTATAAGGCATGTGTTAATGGTTGATTAATGGTTTGACTCACTATTTATAAACATATTTATAAATGTATTTATCTATGTCAGGTATTCCCAAACTGGGCAATGCCGTCGGGGGTACGCCAAATAATAATGTGATTTTAAATTTATTTTAAATTAATAATATATATATTTTTTTTTCACATTTTCAAACAGTCCATTTATATTTTCCAAAGGGACTATACATTTGGGTGAGGTTTGAGTAGCCCCGTTTCACTGCCAAAAATAAAATTAAACCATCTCGTGTTCAGCGAAATAACAGCACAATGTCAAGTACAGGTAGCCTAGTTAAATAATTAACATCCAATCACATTAACCGTTACTTTTTCGCGGGAATTCCACTAACGATCCGTATGTAGCCAAACGTAGCTGCTGCTCAATCCATTTGCTCGAAAATTGATAAATGGTTAAAAAAAGTAAGGCCTGTGTCCATAGAGACACATACCAGCTCTACTGGTAGTACTGCTAATACTAATACTATATGATGAGAACTGATTTGGGGTTCACTTATATTAGGAGTAGTGCCTTTCTTCAGCCACAGTGTGTTATATGTGCAAAAGTACTATCTCACAACTCAATGAAACTCTTGTGCAGACATTTAGAAACAAAACATGGCAATTTGAAAAATAAGCCACGGGAGTAGTAAGACGTGTATAAAAGCAACAGATACCATTAATAAGAAGGGTCTAGAAGCGTCTTATATGGTGAGCTACCGAGTGGCTAGGACAGGCAAGCCCCATGCTATTGTGGAGGACTTCATTCTTGCTGGCTGGGACAAAGCTGGGTGAAAAGGCCCAAAAAACTATACAGGTCAAAACGATCATATGCCACTATGTTTTCACTGCAGGATGGAAGGTGTCACTGGACTCCTAATTATCCCATTATCCAATCCGCGAAATCGAGAAGATTGAAATAATACTCGTTTTTTTATTAAACTGCCTTTTCCATCAGCATGCTAGGCTAACTAATGCTAAAGCAGCCCATTGGATTCCAGAACACTCCCGACAGCAACTCACCCCAATTCTAGGCGTCACATGCTGTTTATAAATGGTTTATTAAGCCAAGGCTCCTTAATATAAAGTGTTACCCAGCTGAATATAATGCAATACTACACTTGTAATCTCTAAACAAGGAACTACTCACACATACTGCATACTGAGAGATCATTTGTGTGTGATCTCCTTGAGAATACTGAAGTTTAAGTGTGGGTTTACAGGATATCTTTAACAGTTACTGAGGTTGCTGAGTGAGTGCTACAATGGTTAGTACTGTAGGTGAGACTACAAATATACTTACAAGCTTGTTTTTATTTATCTTGCATATTTTTTGGTCTTACATAGCATACTTATTTTAGTGTTTTAATATAGGCGAATGCCTATTTTAGATATATTAAGTTTGGATGTTGCATGCTTTTCATATCTTTTTTTAATTACAGTGAAATCAAAAAGAGGACCATTTAAACAGTAGCATGGAGAACTCTCTGAACGCTGTGGAAACAAGCATGGACATTCTATAGTTGCTTTGCATTTGTATACCAATGTAGCGTACATGCTGTAACATCAATTTATCAAATTATAAGCAAATGAATTGGAACCATGTTACCGTAATACACTTTGATGTGTTCAAACTTTTTTAGGGATGGATATTAAGCTAGGCTGAGGCTCAAACTTTTTATACTGGGCTAGTAGAAATATGACAAACTAGCCAGCCAGGCCAGTGAAATGTTCAAATATCGCATGGCACAGATTTTGGACATGAATTTGTGATCTACTAGCCTGGCTGGTCAGTGCCCAAAATCCTTAAAGGAATACTTTGGGATTTTGGCAATGAGGCCCTTTTATCTACTGCTCCAGCATCAGATTAACTCGTAGATACCCATGCTAGTAGATACCTATAGATTTCCAGGCATTGCGCTAACGCTAGTTAGCATTGGCTCTCGAAACTACCTCTAACTTCCTTCATAATGGACACAGAGACATAAACATGGTATACACGAGTTCATCTGACTCAGAGGAAGTAGATACAAAATCCTGAAGAACCCCTTTAAGTTTCATCCTAGCACATTTAGAATGGTTATTAGACATATGGTTATACAATGTATGATGTCTATTTGTCTTACATGCGTAGTTCACACTTGTTTTTCTAAAGTGCAACAAGGATGAATAAAATGGGCCAAGGTATGGATGCGATGAATGCATATGCATGAAGTAGATAATGCATCAAAGTCATGCACTTGTTGACTTTTTTTTTTGCTTTCTAAATGAAAGCAAAGAAGCTTCTGGTGTTTCCAAAATAAATGCTGCAACGCCCGACAGCATCCCAGACCTGCATGACTATAAGCTCGTCATCAGTCCCTCTTAAATACTACATTATGGAGTAGTTCATATGATCACACCAAATGGTTTGATGCCACTTTGACTTGTTTTCAGACAAAGTAAATAGCAAACACATTTTCCAGATGGGGACAATAAAGTAAACAAGTAAAGTCAGTCAAGTAAAGTCAGTCAAAGTAGAGTAAATCCTTTCAGCCATTATGGATCTTTATACACTAACCACCAGATACTTCAGCCATTATGGATCTTTCTACACTAACCACCAGATACTTCAGCCATTATGGATCTTTCTACACTAACCACCAGATACTTCAGCCATTATGGATCTTTCTACACTAACCACCAGATACTTCAGCCATTATGGATCTTTCTACACTAACCACCAGATACTTCAGCCATTATGGATCTTTCTACACTAACCACCAGATACTTCAGCCATTATGGATCTTTCTACACTAACCACCAGATACTTCAGCCATTATGGATCTTTCTACACTAACCACCAGATACTTCAGCCATTATGGATCTTTCTACACTAACCACCAGATACTTCAGCCATTATGGATCTTTCTACACTAACCACCAGATACTTCAGCCATTATGGATCTTTCTACACTAACCACCAGATACTTCAGCCATTATGGATCTTTCTACACTAACCACCAGATACTTCAGCCATTATGGATCTTTCTACACTAACCACCAGATACTTCAGCCATTATGGATCTTTCTACACTAACCACCAGATACTTCAGCCATTATGGATCTTTCTACACTAACCACCAGATACTTCTGTGAAAGTACACTTGTTAGGACAATGTCATTGAATAAGTAATTTCATAATTTAATATATACAGTACGGCTTTCAAATCAACCGTCAGTTGGTCTTGTAGTTCTAATTTGATCCACACAAGGCAGGTTGCATCAAGCCAAAGCCTGAAGCCCCTCATAAAGCAATATTACTTTTGAATGATTTTAAATCTTGAATATAAACATTATCGATTTTGGGTGGATCCCAAATGGGACCCTATTCCCTTTAAAGTGCACTACTTTTGACCAGGGCCCATAAAGCGCTGGGTCAAAAGTAGTGCACTATTAAGGATTAGGGTGCCATTAGGGACGCAACCTATGAGTCCATTTCAGCCATCCCAGCTGACCCAGAGCTGAATGCATTGATTGTTGTAGACTATTGTACGGTGGCGGTACATTATGATATTTGCATTGCATGACCACTGACACACACAACAGCATGGTAAACTATTCTATAAAGATAGCTTGCTATCTGACATTAGGTCCCATTCAGCTTAAACAGTACTGATTTGGAATGCTTATGATATAGCCTTTTAATCACTTAGACATTTTGGTAAACAGTGATTGCATTCCAAGTGGCACCTTATTCCCTAGTGCACTACTTTTGACCAATCCCCTATGGGCTCTGGTCAAAAGAAGGTGCACTGTAATAGGGAATAGGGTGACATTTAAGACGGAACCAGTAACATCCACAAACCATTAACTGTTTGATTTCTCTGTTGCTTCTCAGAAAAGACATGGTTTACAGATGAGCCTGAGAACGCGGCCTACCACAGGAACATTCACATCAAGCCAATGAGTACTAGTCACAGTAGTCACACAGCCAACCACCAGGTCAACCAGAACCCTTACAAATCCACCAACAACCATATTCCATCCATCAGAGAGGTGGAGGACGAATGCTGAACTACAGAACCCCATGTTGACACCTACAGTAGAACCCACCTGTAGAACACCTGGGGAAAACACTTGGAACTAGAAACCAAGAACATCTAGAACCCACCTAGAGAACACATGGAAGTACACCTAGAACCCGTGGAACTGGAACCTGAAGAACACCTTAAAGCGAGAATCTTTAGTTGCTTTAATGATATATACCCATTGAATCTTGAAGAATATAACTTAGACTTGCCTCATGAGCTTAGTTCAACTGTCGTACCCCATCAGAACCCAAAATATATGTTTGTTTTACTCCAATGTTTGTAAACAATGTAAATGTAAACAAATACTGTATAGCCTCAAAACATGGTAAAAACTGTAATGTTGATATTTTGGCTGGTCAGTCCTTCCATCCATAGCTCTCTCTCTGAATTTGAGAGTGGTTACATTTCTCCAGGCCCATCCCTCAGCTTTTTTACCCCCCCCCCCCAAAAAGGGTTGACCGCTTTATTATTTCAAGTAAAGATTCTAGCTTTAAAGGGATACTTTGGGATTGTATATATTTCCCCCAGAGTCAGATGAACTCGTGGATAACATTTTTATGTCTCTGTGTCCAGTATGAAGGAAGTTTGAGGTAGTTTCACGAGCCAATGCTAACTAGCGTTACACATAGACTCCCAGTCATTGCGCTATCTGCGCTATCTGCTAGCGTGCTAGCATGCTAGCAGTTAGCAACTTCCTTCAAACTGCATGCAGAGACATAAAAATGGTATCCACTCTGAGGAAGTAGATATAGGGCCTCATTGCCAAAATCCCGAAGCATTCTTTTAACATAGAACTCCAGAGAACAAAGGAATAGTTGGGCCGAATGGGGTGTTTGCATGGGAAAACATCATTCAGTATTCTCCCTCAGATTCCTTCTTCATCAGTCACCAGTTACTGATCACATCAGTACAAACTAACCTCTTGGAAAAGGACAACCTTTTTCCAGTTCATATGTACAGTACATACAGTAACATAATAGATATATTTATATATAAATGAAGCAACGTAATATACATAAATACAATCATATATCAATCAAATGTACAATCAGTCAGTCACTAACGTTAACACTCAGCCATGTAGTTTGCACAGCCAGTTCCTCCTTAGTGACCAGACTCCATCATTTACCCATTTTGGAGAATGAGGGTCGCTTCAGTCAGAATAGATAGCAACGCAACACAAGATTACATATGATGAAACATTATATTAGATTGTTATGAATCGGGACAAATTATTTGCCATTGAAAGCATTTTCATTTTTTTACTTTCATTTGTAGAATGGTGTTTCAAGACTGACATGTATCCAGTATTGGAAAGTCGTACGCTTTGGGTCCATGTGTTTTTGACATGCCTGGTAAGATACAATACATAACAAAGTTTGTAAAAGGGTATATGGTATTTTTTGTTAAATGCAGTCCCACCAGAATTATATTGTTATCGATTTTGATTTCCACTTTGTGGATCGTCATTTAATAAGAGTAAATTCACAAGACTATATTTGTGATTGATTGTCAACATTCATGTCAAAATAGTACATTTTATTGTATTGGCCCAAGCCTTATTTCGATTGGCCAGTTTGTTTTTGCTTCTTCTAATCTACAGGATGCTTCCTGCCTTTTTAGCTTTGATATCAATGTCCAACAAATATACTGGAATATGAGATGTGGGTGGAATGACACTGGAAATACAAAATAAACCATATTCCCAATACATTTGACCTGTCATTATAGCGACATAATGCTATAACCCAAGTATGATGAAGCTGTTTTGGAGGATGTTCAGTAAGCTAACCGAGCAGCTAATAAGATGAACGGACCTTAATTACCTTAACTAATAGGCCTACCTATTGGATTAGGTTATACTGTATAACCCTACCTGTATAACCCTACCTATACCTTAATTACCTTAATAGACTTACCTGGAAGCACAGGGAGGGTTATACTGTAAATTATGTTAATTATCACCAGGAATTAGGTGAAAGAATGAGAAAGCCACATATCGTATGAAGTGGGTATATATATCTGTAGCTCTGGTACCATCGCGCAACTACAACAACCCCTGACCCCTGAACCCACTCACCAATCTTACAGCCTCTGCAACTCTCTGTTAGTAGAGGAATGCGCATTAACCCCCTGGACCAGAGCTATACCTGTAGACGGATCCTCCTTTGGCTGTAAGCACTGCTTAGCATGGAGGCACTAGAGTAGCTTGGATGTTCTCCATGACCAGTCCCAGTGCTATACTCAGACTGTAGAAGAAGGTCAAGGATTTTCTGTAGATATACCCCAAAACAGCTGAATCATAAAGGAAGCATTTGGCTAACTACAGTACAAAACTTTTTAATGCCAGTTTCTCATGTTTTGGTGTAACACAACTGACACTCAAACTGTTCACCAATTTGTCATGTCCATAAACCATAACCATATGTGTTAATCTATTTTCTGTCTGCATACAATACAAAGCAGTACATGACTCTAAAGAGACAGAAAAGTCAGTAATCTGAAGAAAGAAATGGTGTGGCATTTTGCTGACATGGGGGAACACCCAAGATTTCCGTGCCTCTGTGCCAGCAATGTGCCGGGCAGTGTTTAGGTCAAAGGACAACTCTGGCTAAAGACCCACTGTAGAGAAAGTGGTTTATTAAGATAGGGATTATATAGAAACAGGGCATGTATATTGCTATTGCTAAAGAAGGGCGTGTCATATCTAGTCATAGAGACATTTCAAACCGTATAAATTACATTTCAAATCATGTAAATTCTTGGAAATATGTGATATTGAATTGCAAAAGGTTATTGGGAATGTACAGATTCCCTGAAGATAATTAGCATTGTAACGAATAATGAGAGTTAAAAAGTCTTAAACTAACATTGAAATTAGGCATTTACTTAGTAACTGCGAAATAAAATGTTCTATGTTTACTTCTTGGTCCTTTCAAGAAGTCAATACAAAGCTTTAGTGAATTATTCCTATTGCGTTTATAGATGTTGGGTGAAGAGGAGATTGGCATTGCAGTTTAGCTTGTTTTGTTTGTATATTTTAACACTTTGATTTGTGGACACGATGACAAGTGCTACATTTATATTTCTGACTATGTCATACAGATGTAGAATCTTAATTTGAGACAGTTTGCTACAGCAACGAAATAATCCTGCAGCAAAAGGAAATGTGAATTATGTGTATAAGAATTCATGGACATTATGAAAATGTTGCTTTAGGGAAAATCAAGTCTGAAATTTCAAAGTGGAAACTACAAACTTCAGAAGCCTTTTTGAACCTCAAATACACTACTATCAAATTAAGGTCCTACATCTCTACATACAATATCCAATGCTAAATACAGTATATTGTCTTTTTAAGGATTGTAAATAAGTTGTACATGATTTAATTTTGTATTTTCACAAATTAAAAAAACTGATGTATTGTGTTCTATGTCATATTGTTATTTGTGATCTTGTATTTGTTTTTAGGTGGGGGGATCCCTAATAATTGAATTACTAATTATATTGTACATATGAAATATCAACTCCATTTTAAGAGGAATACAGTCCAGCATACTGTAGCTTCTAGGCTATATATTCTAGTATACACAAGGCATTTTGGGGCAAATTCAGATATAGGTAATGTATGTTTTTCCTACTTACACTTTCCAATGCACTTCTCAGTAGTTGGTATTCCAAATCAAATCAAATGTGCGTCGAATACACCTTACAGTGAAATGCTTAATTACAAGCCCTTAACCAACAATGCAGTTTTAAGCAAAAATACCCCCCAAAAATTATCAATAAAAGTGACAAATATTAAATAGCAGAAGTAAAATAACAATAGCAAGGCTATGCACAGGGGGTACCGGTACAGAGTCAATGTGCGGGGGCACCGGTTAGTCGAGGTAATTTAGGTAATATGTACATGTCAGTACAGTAGAGTTATTAAAATGACTATGCATAGATAATAAACAGAGTAGCAGCAGTGTAAAAGGGGGGGACAATGCAAATAGTCTGGGTAGCCATTTGATTAGATGTTCAGGAGTCTTATTGCTTGGCGGTAGAACTGTTTAGACCTAGACTTGGCGCTCCGGTACCGCTTGCCGTGCGGTAGCAGAGAGAACAGTCTATAACTAGGGTGGCTGGAGTTTTTGACAATTTTTAGGGCCTTCCTCTAACACCGCCTGGTGTAGAGGTCCTGGATGGCAGGAAGCTTGGCCCCAGTGAAGTACAGGGCCGTACGGACTACCCTCTGTAGTGCCTTGCGGTCGGAAGCCGAGCAGTTGCCATACCAGGCAGTGATGTAACCAGTCAGGATGCTCTCGATGGTGCAACTGTAGAACCTTCAGAAGATCTGAGGACCCATGCCAAATATTTTCAGTCTCCTGAGACTGAAGGTTTTGTCATGCCCTCTTCACGACTGTCTTGGTGTGCTTGGACCATGTTAGTTTGTTGGTGATGTGGACACCATGAACTTGAAGCGCTCAACCTGCTCCACTACAGCCTTGTCGTTGATAATGGGGGCGTGCTTGGTCCTCCTTTTCCTGTAGTCCACAAGCATCTCCTTTGTCTTGATCACGTTGAGGGACAGGTTGTTGTCCTGGCACCAAACGGCCAGGTCACTGACCTCCTCCCTATAGGCTGTCTCGTCATTGTCGGTGATCAGGCCTACCACAGTTGTGGTCGGCAAACTTAATGATGGTGTTGGAGCCATGCCTCGCCATGCAGTCATGAGTGAACAGGGAGTACAGGAGGGGACTGAGCACACACCCCTGAGGGAACCCCGTGTTGAGGATGTGTTGTTACTTACCCTTACCACCTGGGGGCGGCCTGTCAGGAAGTCTAGAATCCAGTTGCAGAGGGAGGTGTTTAGTCCCAGGGTCCTTAGCTTAGTGATGAGCTTTGAGGGCACTTGTGTTGAACGCTGAGCTGTAGTCAATGAATCACATTCTCACATAAGTGTTACTTTTGTCTTGGTGTTTCCAGGTATTCAGATTTACCTTATGCAGGTCTTAAAATGCTCTTTAAATACGGTGTACCTTTAATTCGAATTTTGTTGACAGACTCACTAGAATATTAAGAGAAGAGGTTCAGAATATTAGGGATCAATGAAAGAAACTATCTAAATATACGAATATTCGTCTCCGTTTCAGTATCAATTGGTAGATTTAAAAAATACTCTGATCTTGTAAATGATTTTAGGGTTAGGAAAGTATTTATGAATCATAAAAAACTGGTTTGTTGAGCCTTTATGAACAAAATATATTGATGAAGCAAAAGACAGTGGTTTGATTAATCCTGAAAGTTTCCATATTTAAGTTAAATCCATGAAATATTGGAAGGTGAGACAAGTGTACAGTACAATAGGGGTTAAACAGTCCTATAAATCTACCATAATAATCCTCACTAAGCATTGAACTGTAATGACAGCAGTGCAGTCGTCTTGAACCGTGCGCCAGGCTGCAGGTTCAAACTGCTATGTGTGATCTGAGTTCTATAATTATTGCGCAACGTAATATGATCCACTATTGCTAGCGACCCTCAGGAAAAACTACACGGACGTGACAAAGGAACGAAAGGTTAACAGAATGGAATGGAATGATGCAAAATGTAGGCTACAAATGGAAGGACACTAAAGTGACAGTTATAAATGTATGTTGGTATTACTGTCTCCCAATAGTGGCTAATATTTAACATGATATAGCATATAGTTAAAACATTGTAGAGCGCATAAATCAACACGGTAGGTTGGGCGCTACAATATATCAATCAAATGTACTTATAAAGCCCATTTTACATCAGCCAATGTCACAAAGTGCTGTACAGAAACCAAACAGCAATCAATGCAGATGTAGAAGCACGGTGGCTAGGAAAAACTCCCTAGAAAGGCCGGAACCTTGGAAGAAACCTACAGATGAACCAGGCTCTGAGGGGTGGCCAGTCCTCTTCTGGCTGTGCTGGGTGGAGATTATAACAGAACATGGCCAAGATGTTCAAACGTTCATAGATGACCAGCAGGGTCAGATAATAATAATCACAGTCGTTGTAGAGGTTGCAATAGGTCAGCACCTCAGGAGTAAATGTCAGTTGGCTTTTCATAGCCGATCATTCAGAGTTAGAGACAGCAGGTGCGGTAGAGAGAGAGCATGTCCGGGACAAGGTAGCATGTCCAGTGAACAGGTCAGGGTTCCATAGCCACAGGTAGAACAGTTGAAACCGGAGCAGCAGCATAACCAGGTGGACTGGGGACAGCAAAGAGTCATCAGGCCAGGTAGTCCTGATGCATGGTCCTAGGGCTCAGGTCCTCCGAGAGAAGAAAGAGAGAGAGAAAGAGAAACAGAACAAGAGAGGGAGAATAAAAGGGAGCATACTTAAATTCACACAGGACACCGGATAAGACAGGAGAAATACTCCAGATATAACAGACTGACCCTAGCCCCCCGACACAAACTATTGCAGCATAAATACTGGATGCTGAGACAGGTTGGGTCGGGAGACACTGTTGCCCTGTCCGACGATACCCCCGGACAGGGTCAAACGGGCAGGATATAACCCCACCCACTTTGCCAAAGCACAGCCTCCACAACACTAGAGGGATATCTTTAACCACCAACCTACTACCCTGAGACAAGGCTGAGTATAGCCCATGAAGATCTCCCCCACGGCACAAACCCAAGGGGGGCGCCAACCCGGACAGGAAGATCACATCAGAAGCCAATGGATTGGATCTCCAAATTTCATCCCTGCAAATTATGAAGACAAACAATAACAATTCTGAATAACGGCACAGCTAGTTATTGCCTACTTCGCTGTGAAAAAGGGTTTGCAATACATTCCATTTTGATATGATTTTCAGTTTGCTTCCATATGACTGGTTTCACATGTCTCCAGTGATCATAAGAAAAAATCATCTAAAACAATTTCTATTTGTAATTACAATCCCCTTCTCCAAACAGATTACTCATTTACCTAGCGCTTATCAATTGTATACATTACAGTGCAAGGAGAACGCTGTTATTAAGTGTAGATGTTTTTCCACTTTGAACCGACAGGTGCTGGACCTTATTCATGGTTTCCTCACGCATAAAGGTGGTGGAATGAGGGAATTAAGTCCAGGTCAGAATACGGCGTATCTGTAGCCACACCTTTATTTCTTTCATCTCCACCCCAAAGGAAAAGCTGACTGTCACATGGGTTTCCTCATGCTTAAGTTCAAGGTCAGAATACGCGCAGAGAGAAAGCATAAAAAGGGAATACATTTCCATTTACAAGCGTGTAACTCTGTGTCTGAATTCCCCCCTTTGCGATTGCCAGACAAATCATCTGACAGGGGAGGCTTGGCTGTCTCAGTGCAGCCTGTGGATAATAGTTGATAAGACAGTCTCCACGTTCTCACCTTGGGATGAAGTGGGCCCATCATGTTGCTTATTAACGTTTTTACACACCCTGGCTCGGCGGGGGACTGTCAGCATGCCAATAATATTTACTGTCTGACACCTCAGAGGCTCGAGGGAACCAGAGGGGCTGTTGATTGCACTGATCCACCATGGCTGTCGCGGCTACTGAAGCACACTCAGTGTGCGTCCCCAAATGGTACCCTAATCCCTATGCACTACTGAAATACGGGATTGTTGGTTACTGAGATCACTGCCAGAGCAGCATCAGAGCACACACACACACACCAGAGCAGAGCTAGCCATGCAGCCTCTAGTGATAATAGTTTCCATGACAATGCAGTAGGCGAGCTAGCTAGCTAGGCGGTGGCTCTTAGTGCATCAATGCCATCCTGGATAAACAGTGATCCTTTACCAAAACAAGGAGGTCATTACGCCAGGCTTGTCAAATCAATGTTGAGTGTCCTGCCTGATTAAGCCATCCTCCTCTCAGCCCTGACACAGTGTCAATAATGGCTGGCTGGCTGAGGGGGAGGGAGGGGAGGCCTATGGCTGTGCCTGCGTCCCAAATTGCACCTTATTCCCCACATAGTGCACTGCATTTGACGAGCCCTATGTGTTTCCCTATGGGCCCTGGTCAACAGTAGTGCACAGTGTAGGGAATAGGGTGCTATTTTGGACACAGACAGACACTCTGGTGATAGGCCTGAAAAGCCTATCAGTCAGACAGCTGAGCAGGACTAATGATTCCCTGTGCTGTCTATTAGAAGGACATGACAATTTAATCCTGTGGGGACCGGCAGCCCACAGAAGGAGAAAAAAAGGGGAAGGAAAAAGTGACCTTGGCTGCTTTATTTGAAGCTGAAGTAAATTGTCAACAGCAGATAAATCTTTACCTTGGGCTATTATTAACAGAAACACAGAAGAAGAACAACAACAAAGGAAGGAGGAGCAGGTTTCTATGAGGTTGTTATCGTTCACTGGTATTTCTTGTTCCTTTTTGTTTGGATTACAAACGCACATAAGCCCACAGATATGACCTTTATAAAACCACCCGTGTCTTTTCAGACCATGTTATTTCTTCTGAATGTCTGAAACTATTGTTATTCAATAGATCAAAGGTCTGCGTATCTTTATATTGACAATTAATTATATGCATTAGTGGAGAACTACACCACCTAAAATATTAGGAAGAAAATCCTAATATTGAAATAGTGTGGGGACTTGTTTTTTACTGTACAAAGTCGACACTGTTTTTCGTTCATTAGACTAATAAGCTGAATGTTTAAGAAAATATTTTTATGAACAAAGACTCCAAATTAAGACCCAAGTCTTAATTCTACTGTACCCTGCTATAATGCTTGGATATTCCACTACACCCTACGATAATGCTTGGATATTGCAAGTAGATCTGAGTGTTTTACAGATGTTGAGTGCCAGCCTGGTACAGTAGAGTACAGCCTCAGGGCAATGTATATTGCCCCAGACATCTATCTTAAGGCTATGAGAACATTGTCTACATCGTTGAAAAAAAGCCATGTGTTTACACAGATGTTCCAAGGCTTTTTGAACAGAGATCTTCTGTGCCAAGCTCTACCACCATTTATGCCATGGGCCACATTCATTTTGCATTAGGTTCCTGTCTGATACAGAAAGGAATGAGAACAGAAGGATCCTCTCTTGTCAGACCTGGCTGCACGCAAGCAGAGGGGTTGAACAATACGGGACCTGTACAGTAGTGGACCTTGCAACCATTTTAAAACAATTCAATAAACCCAACTTGAGTATAATTAGTAAAGTAAAATGATGTTTTCATTTTTATTACTTCCACTATCACTTCCTTTTCTCCTATTTTTGACTCTTATATTATATAAAAAAGAAAGCATTTATGAAAAAATAAATCTAAATAATAAAGGTGAAGCATACATGGAAGGAAAAAAAGAACGGTGTAGCAAAGACAGACAAGGAGATTCAGTTCTTCCCTTTTTCAACTGGTACAATTTGAGCGGTACAAACGGTAGCAGATAAACATTTGATCCCTGTGGTATGCCAAGTCCCCCCTGCTGGTTTACAAGGGTACAGTTTGCCTCTGAGGCACCGTTGGTTGGCCCTGAACCCTTTGTGTTTTCTGGAAAGGTCAAAATGTTCCACTCCTTTGTTTCAGTGCTTGCATGCATAAATCAAAGCTCTGCTACCTCAATGCTTGAACCAGTGTCCTGGGGGTGTGTAAACCTCTTCAAATATAACATATAAACCCTATAGGGCGTACAGTAGGCATTTACAGTACAGTGAGATATAATGCAACATATTACACATTCAATAAAATTGAACATATCCAATACTACAGAGAAGACTACACTGCTTCACAGACAAAATATAAACCTCATAGGGTTACATTTTGGTTTAACAGTACATTACTGTAAAGGAAGTACTTTATAGTAATGTACTGTTAAACCACAGTTTTGGGGGGAAATTACGGTTATATACTGTACTTTCTTTTACAGTAATTTACAGGTAACTTGCTGCCAGTAAGTTACCGTAAAACAACAGGATTTTTTTTTTTACAGTGTACCTTGAGAAGACAATGTGGGAAGTATATTTGTTTTACATATATAGGCTATTGTACATCTCCTGAAGTAATGATTTATCATGTTGCATTTGGACCTCTTGATAATGAATATTACTGTTTTAACTATACTGTACAGTCAATATTCAAGTTATTTCGTATAATCTGGTCAAATTCACGGTAAAATTCAATGTGCCAAAGACACTATTCAGTACAAGTACATTAGTTATATTCTGAATGAGTATATGCTAGATTGATTATACCAGTGCCCTCCATTTACCCTCCTTCCCAGTTGTTATTACTCCCAACCCTCTAAAAGACAACACTCCATTTTAT
This sequence comes from Salvelinus namaycush, assembly GCF_016432855.1. Taxonomy (NCBI): domain Eukaryota; kingdom Metazoa; phylum Chordata; class Actinopteri; order Salmoniformes; family Salmonidae; genus Salvelinus; species Salvelinus namaycush. The sequence continues at coordinate 65,194,666 of NC_052310.1, forward strand.
TACTTACTACTGCGCTAAAAATAAATTAGCCATAACTGCAAACAGATGGCGGTATGTATCTAATAACATTTACCCCTCACCCTATGTAGTAGTAAACATGATTTATAATTTGTAAGATATGATATGATTCATGATTCATGCATGTGTCAGTAGCACATTGGTGGGTTAATAGAAATGCCATCATGTTGGCTGATTTACTTAGTAAAATGCTCATTCCAAGGTTCAGGTTCAGGAGATTGGAGTCAGTCGGAGTTACACGATCCATGCATTATGTAGAAGAGAACTGACACGACCTTCAGACATCACAGTCTACTCTATATATTACCACCCAGCTTGACCCTCCGTCTCAAGGCCTTCCGGAAGGATTTAGAGATGCATCTGATATATTTAACTGCTATTCCCATTAAATTATCGACTCACATTATTTATGAACTTGACAAACCATTCTGTTATGAGCGGACAATGAGAGGAGATGAGGCACTTTAATTTGGATGAAAACAGTCGTTTGATACCCGTATTAACAATATATGTTTTGACATTTTCCAATTTCAACAGAAATGTATTAGAAAATATGACAAAGAAATAATGATACCACCAACACACACACACACACACACACACACACACACACACACACACACACACACACACACACACACACACACACACACACACACACACACACACACACACACACACACACACATACACACACACACTCTCTCTTGTATAACTAACCTTGTGGGGGGACACAATTCAGTCCCATTCAAAATCCTATTTTCCCTAACCCCTAACCTTATCCCGAAGATCTAACCGTAACCCTAAACCTAACCCTAGAACTAAACCTAATTCTAACTTTAACCCTAAACCCCCTAGAAATAGCATTTGACCTTGTGGCGACTAACAAAATGTCCCCAGCTGGTCAAATGTTTGTTCATTTACTATTCTTGTGGGAACACGTCCACACACACACACACACACACGTCCGTACACACATGTCCACACACACACACACACACGTCCGTACACACACATCCACACACACGTCCACACACACACGTCCACACACACACACACGTCCACACACACACAGTATATTAGGCATTCTCAAATTAAATGTATGTTTGTGTTGACTGTACAAATACACGTAAGAACATGAGAACAGGGGGCTGGAACATAATTACAAATAATCTGTAGACTGCACGTTGACCGCAAGAAGCAGATATGATATTTGACTAAAACATAATAATTTCGAACATTGTTTACATTTGTATACGATCACGTGTCTGTATTATGCGTGGGACAACATCAAAATCATTTGGAGCTGATTTCCTGGTGTTTTTAGTCTTTCATTTATTTGTTTAAATTCTCAGATAACTTTGGGGGCCAAATCAAACCACTGTCAGTTGGTGAACCCTGCCATATGGCTTTATTAGTCCCATATGTAGAAGGGGAAAAAATCGACCCCGTCTGCTAGAAGGGAAAGGATAGCAAATACAGTGCTTTTTTGAGAGCGCAGGGTCCATTCTGAAATAATTGGCTTTAGAATTATTTATGACATTAATTGCCACATTATCGACTGGCTGTCAGGTCCTTTGGCATGCAGTCCATCCTTCTTCCCGCAGAGCGCTAGCCGGGCGCTAGCTCAGCCTAAAGTAGACTGACAAGCTAATTATACCATCTTCTCTCACAGTGATAAATGTTGCTAATCTGAAACCAGGCTTGAAATCAGACTCGTACCAAATGGTAACCTATTCCCTATGTAGTGCACTACTGTATGTCTGACTCTTATTGATGGAGTAGGTCTACGACCTGGGGGATGATGACTGGGTCAGTTCTTCCATAAAGATGTAATTTTCATATTCTTTGTGAGATACAAGGCACATAGTGTATCCCTGAGATAATGTGGGTGGACATAATATATATATATTTTTAGATTATTTTACCAATTTTTTCTCCCCTATTTCGCGGTATCCAATTGGTAGTTACAGTCTTGTCTCATCATTGCAACTCCCGTACGGACTTGGGAGAGGCGAAGACCGAGAGCCGTGCGTCCCCCGAAAACACGACCCAACCAAGCCGCACTGCTTCTTGACACAATGCCCACTTAACCCGGAAGCCAGCCACACCAATGTGTCGGAGGAAACACCATACACCTGGCAACCGTGTCAGCGTGCACTGCGTTCGGCCCGCCACAGGAGTTGCTAGAGCGCGATGGGACAAGGACATCCCTGCCGGCCAAACCCTCACATAACCCGGACGACGCTGGGCCAATTGTGCGCCGCTCCATTGGTCTCTCGGTCGCAGCTGGCTGCAATAGAGCATGGACTCGAACCAGCATCTCTAGTGGCACAGCTAGAATATTACAACTTTTCTCCAAAGAACATATCCCCTCAGCAAAATGTATGCTAATAGTCTATCCAATATTAGTACATTTGTTAAATGTTTAAACCCCAAATTAGGAAGGCATCCAATATAAATATATATATATATATATAAAAATCCTTAAACCATCTAGACGGCTTGGGTAGCAACCCTAGATTTGTGTCTGGACTATATCTTGTGCAAGGATGAAATAGTATGAATAAATTCATCAAAATAAAGTTTTTGATGAAAATATGTCAATCATTATTTGAATATGTTGGCAACCCGTTGTATAAAAGTGATAATGCCCTGGAAGCCGGTGTTTGGAGGATATATTTGCACGGTTTGCCGGCCCTCGACTTCGACTTCCTCCAAACACTGGCTTCTCGGGTATTATCACTGAAATAAATCCTTTAACCATGTAATCTCTCAACAACAAAAAATGTCTCTTGGTAAAAACATGACCGTTTTAATGATGCTGTTTACGTACAGGAATACCTCTGCATCTTGTTGAGATGCGTGGCTGTGACAACGATAGTATGTGACACATACCAAATTTGGCATGTCCCAGAGTTATCTTCAGTGGCTGGGATGCTGTCATCTCTACCTACAATACATCACTACCACTGGGTCAATGCTACTGTGACACATGTCACAAACTTTTAAATGTCTGCTCTTTTCAGTAGAGTGCCTATTCAGCCAGACCAGGGCGTAGATTACATTTTATGTTTATATACTGTTATGCGTGTGTGTGTGTGTGTGTGTGTGGGGGAAAGAGGGGAGAGAGGGTGAGGTGCACATTTTGGTATCTTCCTCCTATGACTGTCTGTGCCAGTTGTCTGTAAACATAAGCCATGTTCCTCGATCAGACAAACACTAATAAAACTGCACTCCATAACACCTCTGAACCCAAAGACCAAGTACTCCAGCTCAGCTGTTCATGTTCACAGTTCACTTATTCAAAATGTGTCTTTGATCAAATTAACTAAAAAATATACAAAATAAAGATTAAATAAACACATTCAATTCCAACATTCAATTCCAAAAACCAAAATTCATACAAATTCAGATTTCACTGAGTTTTTTGTAACAAGAGCTCCACTGCCTATCTAATTATTTCACATGCCCAGTGCAACCTATCTCTCTTGCACATGCTCAGATAGTGCAGCCCCAGATTTGACTTTTGACCCCCTTTGATCAGCAGTTTTGGCAGGGCAATCCATCATGGTGCTCTTACTGTCACAAGAGGTGCCTGGCCTGTCTGGCTGCAGCTGTGTGTCACTGATGATGAGAGTAAGGGAGGAGAGGAGGGGGAGGAGGAGAGGGCAGGAGAGGAGTAGGGGTGGAGGAGGGTAGGGGGGAGAGGAGGGGAGGGAAGGAGAAGAGCGGGGAGGAGAAGAGAGGGGAGGAAAAGAGAGGGGAAGACAGAGAGGGATAGAAGAGGGATGGGGACAAGAGGCGCTGCTTAAAGGCAATCATGTCAGCATCTACTTGACTGCTCAGCTCAGAGTGACTGTGAGATTGAAGCAACACTAGGAGAAGCTGACAGGGCCAGAGGAGTCAGGAGAGACAGGCAGAAGACACTAGAGGGCTGTGTCTGATTACTGAACACAGCATCTGTGTCCCAAATGGCACCTCATCCCCTATACAGTGCACTACTTTTATAGTACACTATATGGGGAATAGGGTGCAATTTGGAACACACATAGCCACAGTTAAGGGAATTATGGATTGTTTAATACTACTATGGAGAAGATTGTGTAGGTAATAGTAGGTAATAGTAGGTAATCTCTGGGAATATGTAGAGCCCTCTATAAGAAGATCATCAGCCACCCAAGCCACAGCCTGTTCACCCCGCTATCATCTAGAAGGCGTAGACAGTACAGGTGCATCAAAGCTGGGACCCGAGAGACTGAGAAACAGTTTCTATCTCAAGGCCATCAGACTGTGAAATAGTCACCACGAGCCGGCCTCCACCCAGTACCCTGCCCTGAACTTTAGTCACTGTTACTAGCCGGCTACCACCCGGTACTCTACCCTGCACCTTACTGCCCTATGTACACAGTGTTTATATTCTGTTTTACCCACAATATATGTACAGTATATTCTATATTCTAGTCATGGCTCATCCTATATTACTGCACTGTTGGAGCTAGAAACAAACATTTTGCTGCACCTGCAATAACATCTGCAAATATGTATACGCGACCAATGAAATTCAATTTTATATATATTATCTGTCTGTGGGTATACAGTTGAAGTCGGAAGTTTACATACACTTAGGTTGGAGTCATTAAAACTCGTTTTTCAACCACTCCACAAATTTCTTGTTAACAAACTATAGTTTTGGCAAGTCGGTTAGGACATCTACATTGTGCATGACACAAGTAATTTTTCCAACAATTGTTTACAGACAGATTATTTCACTTATAATTCACTGTATAACAATTCCAGTGGGTCAGAAGTTTACATACTCTGAGTTGACTGTGACTTTAAACAGCTTGGAAAATTCCAGAAAATGATGTCATGGCTTTAGAAGCTTCTGATAGGCAATTTACATAATTTGAGTCAATTGGAGGTGTACCTGTGGATGTATTTCAAGGCCTACCTTCAAACTCGGTGCCTCTTTGCTTGACATCATGGGAAAATAAAAATAAATCAGCCAAGACCTCAGAAAAAGCAATTTCCAAATGCCTGAAGGTACCACGTTCATCTCTACAAACAATAGTACGCAAGTATAAACACCATGGGACCACGCAGCCGCCATACCGCTCAGGAAGGAGACGCGTTCTGTCTCCTAGAGATGAATGTACTTTGGTGCGAAAAGGGCAAGTCAATCCCAGAACAACTGCAAAGGAGCTTGTGAATATGCTGGAGGAAACATGTACAAAGTATCTATATCCACAGTAAAACAAGTTCTATATCGACATAACCTGAAAGGCAGCTCAGCAAGGAAGAAGCCACTGCTCCAAACCGGCCATAAAAAAGCCAGACTACGGTTTGCAACTGCACATGGGGACAAAGATCTTACTTTTTGGAGAAATGTCCTCTGGTCTGATGATACAAAAATAGAACTGTTTGGCCATAATGACCATCGTTATGTTTGGAGGAAAAAGGGGGAGGCTTGCAAGCCGAAGAACACCATCCCAACCGTGAAGCACGGGGTTGGCAGCATCATGTTGTGGGGGTGCTTTGCTGCAGGAGGGACTGGTGCACTTCACAAAATAGATGGCATCATCATGTTGTGGGGGTGCTTTGCTGCAGGAGGGACTGGTGCACTTCACAAAATAGATGGCATCATGAGGCAGGAAAATTATGTGGATATATTGAAGCAACATCCCAAGACATCTGTCAGGAAGTTAAAGCTTGGTCGCAAATGGGTCTTCCAAATGGACAATGACCCCAAGCATACTTCCAAAGTTGTGGCAAAATGGCTTAAGGACAACAAAGTCAAGGTATTGGAGTGGCCATCACAAAGACCTGACATCAATCCCATAGAAAATTTGTCTGCAGAACTGAAAAAGCGTGTGCGAGCAAGGAGGCCTACAAACCTGACTCAGTTACACCAGCTCTGTCAGGAGGAATGGGCCAAAATTCACCCAACCTATTGTGGGAAGCTTGTGGAAGGCTACCCGAAACATTTGACCCAGGTTAAACAATTTAAAGGCAATGCTACCAAATACTAATTGAGTGTATGTAAACTTCTGACAAACTGAGAATGTGATGAAATAAATAAATGCTGAAATAAATAATTCTCTCCACTATTATTCTGACATTTCACATTCTTAAAGTAAAGTGGTGATCCTAACTGACCTAAGAGTGAATTCTTACTATGATTAAATGTCAGGAATTGTAAAAAAAAAACTGAGTTTAAATGTATTTGGCTAAGGTGTATGTAAACTTTCGACTTCAACTGTATGTAAAGAAAATGATTGTAACACAAGATGCCAAACTTGTTTCTTTTGTCAATCGTAGCCACTGTAGGTAATAGGGCATCTAAATACCTGTGCATTGATTGCTTACAGGTCATTTAGGATTAACTGAACCTCAGATTAATACCATTTCATACTGTATTGACATGCAGAGGTGTTCAACATTCCACACCTTAGCCACTGAAAAAAGTCAATACATTTTAGTGCACCAAATCCTGATTCTAAAGTTAGGAGACTGTATTTGAGACATTTATCTATAATTTTAAAAGAAGATCTGACCTTGTGATCTGTACTGAAGCACTATTCTGATGTGACAAACCCAGTGGACCCAAAATCCATTTGCCATGCCCCTGGAATATTTGGTGGATGTGTGTACAAACCTGCTATCCCTTGAAGAGGTCTGGCCTCATGTATTCATTCGGAATATTTTGGATTACATTCTGTAGAGAAATCCTTAACACCGTGGGTAGATTTCATTTCTGTACTGTAATGTCAAAAATGTATCTCTGTTCTGTGATTTTGAAGGGATATGAGAGAGAGAGAGAGAACAAGAGAACGAGAGAGCGAGACAGGATAGAAAGGCAGAGTGAGGGAATAGCAGTACAGCGGATGAAATAAAAGTGGTGGGGAGATTGCCACTTGTCAGATCCTTCAGCCTGCCGCTATGGATTTCAGTAAGGCTAATGAGGCAAACAGTGAGTGCTATTACTATTGTCAATGATCTTCTGACAGCTAAACAGATAGGCACATTCCGTTCCCCGTCACTTTCAAATGGACACCAAGTGCATTAATGGCAAAGAAAAGGGAGGCAGACATCAGACAAAGAGGCTGAGTGATGTCTTGCTGACTGCACTACTGCATCCCAGAGTGTGCTATACAATGACATGATGTGAAAGGACATTGTCAGGACAGGCAGGGCCCTGCTCGGAGAGGAGAGTACCGAGACAGGCCCAGGATTGTACGTAGTGACAGAAAACAGATATGAGGATAGAGATACTGGTCGTGCCATAAACACTAAGAAATTAGGGTTCCTTAAGGGTTCTTTGGGAAGGGTGATGGGTGTATGTGGAACCATACTGACCCAAAGAACCTTTTGATCCCTTCAATGGTTCTTTGCAGTAAAAAAAGGGTTATTTTCTCTTTAATTAATAATTCAAATGTAGGGGCGGCGGCTCATTAAATATATTGGGGTGTGGTTTTGTGCAACCTTTAGTGAGAGCGTCATTCCAGTTGATCTAATGTGTTGTGTTCTGCCATTACATATTATTTATGACTATGGTCAGTGATGGTGTCTTGTGAAATACTCACATGTGGCTTTGTGTCAGTTGAGAACTGTTGTCTAAGTCAGTAGTTCTCAATTACCTCCTCAGGGACCCCCAGCCATTCCAGAACTCCCACACCTGATTCAACTATTTAATGAAGACAATAATACAACCATGCAATTTTAACAATATTATATTTAACAATATTATATGGATATTGAACCAGAATAAATAAACTAAAATTGCTTTGCGCTTGAGAAAGGTTCTTTATAGAAGCATTCTCCATGAAGGTTCTATAAAGAACCCTCAAAAAGTGTTGCAACCATAGCGGAACCCTTTTTGGTGGTAGATATAACTTTTTTTGAATGTATCTTTATAGAACCTTACGAATGTTTTTTATAGCACCATACAGGTTCCATTTAGAACCTTCCCCCAAAAATCCATATAGCACTGAATAGCACATATAGTACTATATAGTGCCTTTACATGGCAGTATATAGAACTATTTGCATTAGTGGGTAGCATATTCAAACAAACACATTACCATTGAGTCTAAGCAAACCTGACATTCCCTCCTATTGCTGCTTCTAAGTGTATCAACCACCACCAACATCACCCTTCTGTCTCCAGAATTCAGTCCTCTCAGATGTCTTTTCAGACTGTCAGCCTGTTTCAAGTTTGTTGTGCAGGATACACATGGTATACACAGCCCACCGAAATGCTTACTTGCAGGTTCCTTCTGGACAATGCAACAACAATAAGAAATAATAAAATATAAGAATACGAACATAAAGTCAATGGCTCAGTAGAATAGAATAAACATTTTAGCATAAGTATAATACAGGGAGGAACAATTTAATGTCCAATATTTACATGTGTTTTGGGGAAGGTGGGATTGGGGGTTTAAATTGTGTGTTTAAATTGTGCAGTATTTAGCAATCATAATAAGCAGCAGTTGTGATGCGTGTGTAGCATGAATGTATACAGTATGTGTGTGTTTGTGTTTATGTCTATGTGGGTGTGTGTATGTCTGTGTGGGTGTGTGTGTGTATGTATGTCTGTGTGGGTGTGTGGATGTCTGTGTGGGTCTGTGTATGTCTGTGTGGGTGCGTGCGTGAGTGAGTGCATGTGTGCTAAGATGCGGCAAGTCAGAGCAGGTGGTCAGTTCAAATGTTCAGCAGTCTGAGGGCCCTATGAGCCCTGGTCAAAAGCAGTCAACTATAGGAATAATGTGCCATTTGGTACACAGCCCCAGTCTCTCTTGTATTTTGAGTTTACACCAGCAGGCCTGTTCTGTCAGGATGGAGAGGAGAGGGGCTGTACAGGGGCCTGCCTCCGGACACCTTCAGTTAATCTACATTTGGTCTTTGCGGTGGGAAGTGTCATTTTCCCCAATATCTGCAGCTACAGTACTTGAGGTGATCCAAACAGTGAAGTGTGAAGAGCTGTCGCCTCTCATAAGGCTCTACCACCAGGAGAATATGACTGGGCCATGATACGCTTCCTGGAAGGGAGGAGGACAGGAAGCAGGGGACACTATGAGAGAGAGAGAGAGAGAGAGAGAGAGAGAGAGAGAGAGAGAGAGAGAGAGAGAGAGAGGTGTACTCCAGATGCTGCAGCTCGCCTTGAGACAAAGTGTTGAGGCGATGGATGGAGGGATAAAGCTCATCATCATTTTAGGCAGATTTATTCAGATTCAAACAGATTACCAGGCAAGACACTGAGGGTGGTGGAGGGGGTGTTATGTGTTTATGGCTGGTCATGTAGATGGTGGGATGGTTTCCCATCAAAACGATAGGTGTGTATGAGAGCTGGAGCAGCTAGACTGTACAGTAGTTGGGGTTTGTTTAAATAGCTAATTCACAAAGATGTTCTGGCAAGCAGCCTGTTTGTTTGGCGTAGTTACAGTATGCTTGTTTTAGCTCAACTGGCTGCTAGTGTTTGGTTGTCGTAGCAGCGGGAGTGATGTTGGCATACCCGGGGACTATGGGCACCAGTGTAGTCTACACTGCAGGGTATAACAGCTCAACTGACTCTTACGGTCTTGAACAGCCAGCTGGGAAGGAAAAGGGACCAGGTACAAATAGGGGATGATAGCAGAAACACAAAGACCTGGCCAGAGGGAAGGTCTGGAGAGGGACTGAGGCATGTTCACAATATAACTGACAGTAAGACAGTTGCTCTGCTTTGCACTTTTCTTTTGTGTGATAAAGTGCAGCTTGCCATAAATACACTGAGGGGCTCTCTGCACAGCTGATGACCTAAGTTACAGCTTGATAGATAGAGCGCAGGAAAGGAAAGGTGGTGGCGGTGGGAGGAAAAGTAAGGGAATGAAAGATGAAGGAAATGTATACCTTGCCTTCACATCTCATCTATCAGAGGGGAAATTGAGGAGGCTTGTCTAAAATCCATGGGAACAAGCAGATGGGGGGAGGATGAGGGGAAGCAGAGGAGGGGAGGGTGAGGGGTGTTTCAAGATTGTTTCATTTGGGCCACAGAGAATACTGTATGAGAGAGCACTGAGAACTCTTGTCTTGACATCCAGAAGAGGGTCTGTATACAATTAAAGAGACATTACAATAACAGGATGAAAGTGATTTGTAGCCTAATATCTCCAACAGTATATCTCCAACACACTGTATATAATCTGGCAGTAGAAGACCATTCTCCGATACAGTTTATATCTAATTTTGAAAACGAATGGTCTGTCTACACCTAGAACAATAACTATAACGATAAAAATATAAAAATCCTTCTATTTCAAGTGAATGACAGTGTTCCTATTACGGCAATTACGACAATAACTATAAAAACAGTGTACTACCGTAGGCAGAGATTGTTATAAGGAGGCATGAGCTGGTATGAATGCTTATGAACAGTGATAATTCAATAGATAGCACCATCATACAATAAATGCATTACTATACACAGGTGGTTCTAAGAAAATGTTCCCCATGTATTTCATGTCATGAGCAACAAGGATATCGCAGACAACAGAAGTAAAGCTGTCGTCCAATCTAACAAGCATCGCATTTCTGTCAGAGAGGGGAAATAATTGCGAGCTGAAGTGAATGATTGCATTATGCATTCAATCAGCTTTTAGCTTTTCAAGAGCCATCAATATGTCAAGGGATGACATAACCAAAGGATGTAGCAGCGCTTAGCATCAAGGTTATCTATTCCCTGCCACCGAGGCTTTCTGTCCACTCCTTATGGGCCTGTCCCTTTCACATTGCATGTGTATAACGTTTTTATCAACCCCGCAATCAATGAAGGCCATAATGGTCCGGAAAAATCTATTAACAACGCAATTAAACTTTTCTTATCATCGCTAACAGCTTAAATTATACCTTCAGTGTAGATAGATAGCCTGTGTTCTCATGTTAATTTACAACCCTAACAGGGGGTGAATTATGAGGTTATTTACATGCTTTCAGGCATACTGTAAGCCGTTATCTGTACACGGTCATTCGGCCTGATCTGCACGGTACGTTTCATCACCAACACCAATTAGATACAGTTCATATTTACTGCTATATTTGTAGTCGTATAATCCAGTGGTTCCCAACCTTGTTTGGTTACTGTACCACCAATTTAAAGACATGCTCCGGTACTTTGGCGACTAAGAAAGTATTTTTTAAACCTCCCGCTTTGGGCTGAATGTGTCAATGTGTAGTTCATACATGCATAATCTATTAGCAGAATTACTGTCTTAACTCAGTTAGCCACGGCTTATAAGTGCTACTTTCAGAACTGCTGGCTAAAAAGTATACAAAAATGTATAATCTCCATGGGTGCAACCCAAACAGTAGCCTACAGATATGATAAGCAAACATCTAAACTTTTAATACCGTTTGCTGTATATTCATTAATTCATTAATTCTGAAGATTCATGCAGCTAAAACATAATAGATCTCAATTGAAATCCATGTACTTGTAGCGGGGTGCGTAATTGGCGGCAGAGAAGTCAGGCGCAGGAGAGCAGAACTGGGTAATAACCGGAGATTTATTAAGCAAAACCAACGGCATCCAGAACAACAAGATAAATGGGCACAAAAATAACCCGTTGTGCGCTCACGGGGAACGTGCACAAGCACTACAATAAACAATCCCACACAAAGACATGGGGGGAACATAGGGTTAAATACACAACAAGTAAATGAGGGAATTGAAACCAGGTGTGTGGAAAAACAAGACAAAACAAATGGAAAATGAAAAGTGGATCGACGATGGCTAGAAGACCGGCGACGCCGAGCGCCTCCCGAACAAGGAGAGGACCCGACTTCGGCGGAAGTCGTGACAGTACTGATTATACCTTTGGTACTAGGACCCCTGGTGGTACTTGGCCTATGCACTAGTTACTGGTAAAAGGCACAAGAGGGTGTACTTCAGAGCAAAATTGAGTAAAAATACTTTAAAGTACTACTTAAGTAATTTTTTGAGGTATCTATACTTTACTATTTATATTTTTGACAACTTTTACTTTTACTTTACAACACTGCTAAATATAATTATGTACTTTTTACTCCATACATTTTCCCTGACACCCAAAAGTACTCGTTACATTTTGAATGCATAGCAGAACAGGAAAATGGTCCATTCACACACTTATCAAGAGAACATCCCTGGTCATCCATACTGCCTCTGACCTGGTGGACTCACTTAACACACATGCTTCGTTTGTAAATTATGTCTGAGTGTTGGAGTGTGCCCCTGGCTATCTGTAAATAAAAAGAAAAAAAGAAAATCGTGCTGTCCGGTTTAATATAAGGAATTTGAAATGATTTATACTTTTACTTTTGATACTTAAGTATATTTCAGCAATTACATTTACTTTTGAAACTTAAGTATATTTAAAAACAAATACTTTGACTTTTACTAAAGTAGTATTTCTCTGAGTTACTTTCACTTTTACTTCAGTAATTTTCTATTAAGGTATTTTAAATTTTTACTCAACTATTACAATTGGGTACTTTTTCCACCACTGGCTTTCTTATCTTAAACATATTACTCAGTTTGCATAGTCATTTAGTTTCAAGTTCTTGAAACACAATAAATCCAATTACACTGAGTAACGTGTGTAATTGATGAACAGTGAAACATGATATAGGGTACTACATACGTTTTCATTGTGTAGCTACATCAAATTCAGGTCACCGTTGAGAAATAAAGTCTTGAGTTTCACCGCAATTTTTGTTGTTGACAATACTGTACTGTGGTTTATGCTACTTTTTCCAAGCTTTCAGAGTTTAACGAAATTGAATCTTTCCAGGGTTGAAGCTAAGTTTCTATGGGCCCTGATCAAAAGTAGTGCACTACATAGGGAATAGGCTGCTATTTGGGATGAATCCTAAGTATTGCTTCGATACAGCGTTTCCCTGTCATTGGTGTGCAGCAGTCTCTTTCTTTTTCTCTCTGGTTCTTTCTCTTTTTCTCTTTCTGGTCTTTCACTCTCTTTCTGGTGGTTGTGCAGTATAAATGGCAAATTAATTACAGATGAACATTGACTCAAATTAATCTCCCTGCAGTCCTAGGGTAATATGGCAGCCATTTAAAACTTTTATCAATAGCCCTGAAGTTGGAAACATGCAGGCACTGCAGTTGTTTGGTCACAATAAACATAGGAGGGGGAACAGGAGTTTTGTCCCAAATGGCACACCCTATGGGCCCTGGTCAACAGTAGTGCACTATGTAGGGAATAGGATGCCATTTGGGACACAAACGAGGAGTTTCCAGACCCACTATATCATAATGACATGCGCAAAATGTTTCAGCTGTGCATTCAACTTTTCTCTGAGACCTATGGATGGTTTGCAAATGTAAGGTGGTTATAACCACGGCTACATGTCACTAGGCAGATTTCCTTTGACCCAGGTTTATTCAACACTTCAAACACTTAATTTTTTATTGGACACTAGGTTTTTTGCGAAAACATTTTATTAAGTTTTTTGTGACGTCATTATGTCCAGCTGTTTAAATCGACACAAGACAGTTCAATAGAAACACACAGTAGCAGGCAATTGTGGCATCTATATTTTCTATGCAAACTTTCTAAATGCCAACAACAACAAAAAAACAAGTTAAGTACTTTACACCACTGAAGAAAGTTTACCACCACAGTGTTTCAAAAGGCATCACCATTTTATGACAGTACCTAAAGACCATTCAGAAATCCAAAGGCTTGGAGAATATCTTGCCATGTGTTCACCTTGATGCAGAACATATTTATTTTCCAATTTCATCGGTTACCCCTTGAGACACACTGGGGTTTCCCTGGCAATGATCTGAGTGTTGTAGATACTGTACACTAGACCTGTGTACTGTAGATACTGTATAGAACTCACTACTGTAGATACTGTATAGACCTGAGTACTGTAGATGCTTTACACTAGACCTGAGTAGTGTAGATACAGTATAGACCTGAGTACTGTAGATACTGTACACTAGACCTGAGTACTGTAGGTACTGTATAGACCTGAGTACTGTACACTAGACCTGAGTACAATCGATAGTGTATCGACCTGAGTACTGTACACTAGACCTGAGTACTGTAGATACTGTACAGACCGGAATACTGTAGATACTGTACAGACCTGAGTACTGTAGATACTGTACAGACCGGAGTACTGTAGATACCGTACAGACCTGCATACTGTATATACTGTACACTAGACCTGCGTACTGTAGATACTGTATAAACCTGAGTACTGTAGATACTGTACACTAGACCGGAATACTGTAGATACTGTATAGACCTGATTACTGTAGATACTGTATAGACCAGCATACTGTAGATACTGTATAGACCTGAGTACTGTAGATACTGTACACTAGACCTGAGTACTGTAGATACTCTATAGACTTGATTACTGTAGATACTGTACACTCGACCTGGGTACTGTAGATACTGTACACTAGCAGCCGAAAAAGGTAAAGATATTACACTGCTCATAACATTGTTCTAAAAGTGAGCGTATCTTACGTATCTATCTATGATAATAACAAATCTGTTAAACAATACTTTTTTGTTTTTTTGTTTAAGCTCTATAGTAGAAAACAAAATTGGAGGCTGGGAAATAGCTTCAATTATTCGTATTACACTTAGTTTGTAAAAAAAAAAAAAAAAGAAACTTGACTTAAACTTCTTACATTCATAACTATGTAATGCTCCTCTAGACAAAATGTCAACATATATTTTTTAGCATAGTGCTACAGAACCGATTAGACATCCTCCTTTTAGACTATACTCACTTTGTCTAGGGCAGAAGTTCCCTAAACTTTTTATAGTCCCGTACCCCTTCAAACATTCAACCTCCAGCTGCGTACCCCCTCTAGCACCAGGGTCAGCGCACTCTCAAATGTTGTTTTTTGCCATTATTGTAAGCCTGCCACACACACACTATATGATACATTTATTAAACATAAGAATGAGTCTGAGTTGTCATCACAACCCGACATGTGGGAAGTGACAAAGACCTCTTATAGGACCAGGGCACAAATAATAATATAATAATAATCAATCATTTTGCTCTTTATTTAGCCATCTTACATATAAAACCTTATTTGTTCATCAAAAATTGTGAATAACTCACCACAGGTTAATGAGAAGGGTGTGCTTGAAAAGATGCACATAACTTTGCAATGTTGAGTTGTATTGGAGAGAGTCTCAGTCTTAAATCCTTTTCCACACACAGTCTGTACCTGTATTTAGTTTTCATGCTAGTGAGGGCTGAGAATCCACTCTCACATAGGTATGTGGTTGCAAAGGGCATCAGTGTCTTAACAGCGTGATTTGACAAGGCAGGATACTCTGAGCGAAGCCCTATCCAGAAATCTGGCAGTGGCTTCTGATTAAATTCAATTTCCACAGAACCGCTTGTTGCAATTTTGACGAGGCTCTCTTATTCAGATATCTATAAGTGGACTGGAGACAGGGCATGAAAGGGATAACGAATCCAGTTGTTTGTGTCGTCCGTTTCTGGAAAATACCTGCATAATTGCGCACCCAGCTCACTCAGGTGCTTCGCTATATCACATTTGCATTTGTATTTATTATGGATCCCCATTAGCTGCTTCCAAAGCAGCAGCTACTCTTCCTGGGGTCCAGCAAAATTAAGGCAGTTTATACCATTTTAAAACATTACAATACATTCACAGATTTCACAACACACTGTGTACCCTAAGACCCCTACTCCACCACGTATGTACAGTACTAAATCCATGTGTATGTACTGTATAGTGCGTATGTTATCGTATGTGTGTGTGTATGCACGTGTCTGTGCCAATGTTTGTGTTGCTTCACAGTCAAATTTTACTGTTTGCGTCAGTTACTTTATGTGGAATAGAGTTCCATGTAGTCATGGCTCTTTGTAGCACTGTGTGCCTCCCATAGTCTGTTCTGGCATGTCTTGTGGCATGTCTTGTGGGGTATGCATGGGTGTCCGAGCTGTGTGCCAGCAGTTTAGACAGACAGCTCGGTGCATTCAACATGTCAATACATCTCATAAATAAAAGTAGTGATGAAGTCAATCTCTCCTCCACTTACAGCCAGAAGAGAGATTGACATGCATATTATTAATATTAGCTCTCTGTGTACATCCAAGGGCCAGCCGTGCTGCCCTGTTCTGAGTCAATTGAAATTTTCCTAAGTCCTTTTGTCCTTTTTTGTGGCACCTGACCACATGACTGAACAGTAGTCAAGGTGTGACAAAACTAGGGCCTGTAGGACTTGCCTTGTTGATAGTGTTGTTAAGGCAGAGCATCGCTTTATTATAGACAGACTTCTCCCCATCTTAGCTACTACTGCATCAATATGTTTTGACCATGACAGTTTACAATCTAGTGTTACTCCAAGCAGTTTAGTCATCTCAACTTGCTCAATTTCCACATTATTTATTACAAGATGTAGTTGAGGTTTAGGGTTTAGTGAGTGTTTTGTTCCAAATACAATGCTTTAAGTTTTAGAAATATTTAGGGCTAACTTATTCCTTGTCACCCACTCTGAAACTAACTGCAGCTCTTTGTTGAGTGTTGCAGTAATTTCAGTCGCTGTAGTAGCTGACGTGTATAGTGTTGAGTCATCCACATACATAGAAACTCTGGCTTTACTCAAAGTCAGTGGCATGTCATTAATAAAAATTGAAAAAAGCAATTGTCTGTAAGCTTGAGTTAATTTGCACACAAAAATCATACAACGATGGAAAGACCTGTGGGTTGTCCTTGTAAATGCAGACAGAGAAAAGTTCCAACTTAATCATAGCCTCAATTTTGAGCACATTGAATATAGTTGCGGAGAGTCCCTGTAATCCTAGATTCAGATCATTCAGGCTCGAAAAAACATCACCCAGATAGGCCAGTCGTGTGAGAAACTCGTCATCATGCAAGCAGTCAGACAAGTGAAAATTATAGTCAGTAAAGAAAACCTTACTGTTGAAAAAAAATAGTCAATACTTTGCCCCTTGATAACCAGCACACTTCTGTATGTTGTAAAAGCGTTACATGGTCGCTGCCCATATCATTGCACGCATGTTACCACTCCACTATGTCTCCCTGTCATGGCTTTGAGCCATCAGTACAGATACCAACACATCTTGACCACCAAAATCCATTTGATGTCACAAAGCTTTCCAGTACTTTAAAAATATCCTCTCCTGTTGTCCTGGTTTCCAGTGGTTTTCAGAAGAGGATGTCTTCCTTAATTGACCCCCCATAAACATAATGGACATATACCAGGAGCAGTGCCAGGCCTGGCACGTCTGTTGACTCATCCAGCTGTAACGTATATAATTCACTGGCTTGTATGCGAAGCAGTAATTGTTTCAAAACATCTCCTGCCATGTCACTGATGCGTCGTGAAACAGTGTTGTTTGATGAAGGCATTGTCTGTACAGTTTTTTGGGCCTTTTCCCCCACCATTGTCTAAGTCATATTCGCGGCAGCAGGAAGAATTAAGTCCTCCACAACAGTATGGGGCTTGTCTGTCCTATCCACTTGGTAGCTCACCATATAAGACGCTTATGGCCCCTTCTTAGTAATGGTATCTGTTGCTTTTATACATGTCTTATTACTCGAAAGTCGTCTTAATTCTCGCTCAGAAAACTCCTGTGACTTATTTTTCAAATTGGCATGTTTCATTTCTACATGCCTGCGCAAGAGTGAAGGTTTCCCGCGAGAGAGTAACAGTTAATGTGATTGGATGTTAATTATTTGACTCGGCTACCTGTATTTGACATTGTGTTGTTATTTCGCTGAACACTAATTTAATGTTATTTTTGTCAGTGAAACGAGGCTACTCAATAGAGAAGAAAACATCATGTATAGCCCCATTGGAAAATCTAAATGGACTGTTTGAAAATGTGAATCACATTTTTATTTGGTGTACCCCTGACGGCATTGCCGGGGTTTGGGAATAGCCGGTCTAGGAGAACTACTGTAGGCTTACCTACCAAATTGTTCGGTAACCTGACTGACTAGGTGTGTGCATTAAAGAGAAAGTATGAGTGTGCGCACTATGTTGTGTGTGTGTGTGCCTGGGGACAGCGGGTTTGCTTACCGGAGATCCAGCGGGACAGTGCTGGCGTGACTCTGAGGTCGAGACAGCCCAAGCTGGTCGTTCAGTTGGTGACACACAATAACTAATAATACCAAGCAAATCCAAAAGGGCATGACACAAAATAAAGAGCCCAGTGGGTCGGTAGATCAGGCTCGTTTAGCCGATTCACTCGGTAATCTCTCCCACCTGTGCATACCACAGACTTCTTATACATACCAGAGCTTCCTTACCTGGCCCCGGCAGCCACTGCCCACTAGGGGTGGGATGTGTATCATGGTAATGTACTGAATGTGGCCCTACCACACTTACCTACATACTAAATAAAACATAACAATACTGCAAGACAACACAGCAAATACATTTAAGTTTTGGCCTAAATTAAAACCTACAGGCTTCGGTGAAACCCTCTGTATTTTCAATTATTGTGGTGGCAGCATCATGTTATGGGTATGTTGGTAACCGGCAGGGACTGGGGAGTTTGTCAGGATCAAAATAAATATGAATGGAGCAAAGCCCAGGTAAAAAAGTTAGAGGAAACCCCATCTCAGTCTTTTGAAAACCCTGGGATACATTTGTTTTTCTTCAGAGGGACAAGTAGAAGCTATTCTTTGGAGTAGGAGTAGTGCAAAGTTAGTAGAATCTTACTCTAAATGTGTCACAGCTGTAATATCTGTCAAAGGTGCTTCCACCAAGTATTATCTCTGGGCTGTGAAGACATGCAATCAAGACATATTTTTTGTTATAATTATTATTAATTTGGAGGGGGAAAAAAATCTTTAACTTCGCAAATGTGGAGTAGGTTGTATAGATCGGAGAAAAAAATAAGAATTGATTCCCTTTTTGGATTTCCTTTTAAAGCAGCAAAGTGTGAAGACTTTGCAAGGGGTGTGTAAACTTTCACTAGCGAATGTAGTTAGCTATTCTATTGAAACAATCTAACCAGTCTTTACCAGTGATTGGAGTATGTTTTGTTTCTGACATCTGCCTTTTAGTCCTACTAACAAACAGTTGAATTGAAGCCTTCCCTGTTCCCGACCGTGAGATGATACGTGCAACTCACAAGGTAGCCACTACTACACTATTGTTCCGCGCCGGTGGTTTCTGCCTGCAGGACGAGCAGGCAGAAGGGTGGGAGGGGGAAATTTCTTAGATAAAAAACGGAGAAATTAGCTAGTTTGATGTGGCTTGGTTGATGCAACTGACGACTTGGAGTTTGGTGTTAGCCAGACTAAGTTTGATGGGCAATTCGTTGAAATAACAAGAGAGAAAATAGACTAAAGTGAAATAAAAATACAATAATTGAAAATCACCACCAATCTGAAAGGGCACTTTTTCTCATAGAAGGGCAGAAGAGCAGGTGACCAGGCACCCTTAGACCTCTATATGTGCATGTTCCTGGTATGCACCCGCATGTATGATGTGTGTGTGTGTCCTGAGGCCTTGGGTCAACAGTCAATTCAATTATCACGCTAAATTGAAAGATTTTTTCAAAATCCCCTTTACGGAATAATACTTGTCAGACACTCTATCCCCTAGGATGTTCTGCAAAGAGGTTCAATCCGATGGGATTACAGGCCTTCATCCCTAGTGCTAGTGCTGTGCCCAGTCTTAAATAACTATTCCCTTATCTCCCGACAGCAGAGCTACTGTAACAATATGTTATGTACAGACTTTTCCCAGACAGAGTGGTCTATCTATTAAATTAATAGAATTTTCCTTAAATTAGTCTCCTGACTATGATCTCTCATGGTCGCAAATTTATGTCCTCCAGAATTAAATTCCCTTCCACCTCGGAGTCGGATGGAGTGTTAAGCCTTGGCTTTATCAGTTGGTGACTATTCTACTGGACGCCCAATAATGAAATCTGACACTGGGGCTGGGAGTAGACAGAGATGGGACTCTGGTGGTGGCTAATGCCGCCATTTTGTAACCACAGGAACAATCTTCTAGTTACCTTGTCTCATAAGAGAAATCTAAGTCAGCATCCCAAATGGCACCCTAGAAGGAGTGCACTACATAGGGTTTATGATGCCATTTGGGATGGGCCTTAAAGGTTTCTTCTCTTCTCTGGTATGCCAGTCTGCAGGAGACAATGACAGGATAATACAGTCCATCACATCACATGTCTGTATTACTGTAGCGTTATGACAGGTTAAACAAAGGCCAACTAACGGAATGTCATCTCTGATATGAATTACTTTTTATTTTATCTATGTTTTTGCTTTCAGTTGTTGGGTATCGACATGTTCAATCATGCTAGTGTTTTGCTTTTTGGGGAGTAGTTTGCTAGGATCAGTGGTGTAAAGTACTTAAGTAAAAAATACTTTAAAGTTCTACTTTAGTTTCTTTGGGTATCTGTACTTTACAATTTATATTTTTGCCAACTTTTGCTTTTACTTCACTACATTCCTAAAGAACATAATGTACTTTTTACTCCATACATTTTCCCTGACACCCGTTACATTTTGACAGGAAAATGGTCCAATTCACACACTTATCAAGAGAACATCCCTGGTCATCCCTACTGCCTCTGATCTGGCGGACTCACTAAACACAAATGCTTCGTTTGTAAATTATGTCTGAGTGTTGGAGTGTGCCCCTGGCTATCCGTCAATTTAAAAAAACAAGAAAATTATGCCGTCTGCTTTGCTTAATATAAGGAATTTGAAATGGTTTATACTTTTACTTTTGATACTTAAGTACATTTTAGAAATTCCATTTAATTTTGAAACTTAAGTCTATTTATAACCAAATACCTTTTGAGTTTTACTCAAGTATGACAATTGAGTACTTTTTCCACCACTGGCTAGGATCGACCTCACACACAAAAAAAACTAAAACAGTTTCATGGACCATTGCACATCATCCTACTGTCGTCAGTAAGATCCTTTAAAAGAGTTTCATGCAACATCGCTCATCTTTCTACTGTACTGGTAAGACCCTTGATAGAGACGACTGGACACATGGATGGAAGGAGCTCATGTAAATAAGAAAGTGGTCTGAACTAGATGGAACAGGAGCTTGACAGGAGAGGGAGTATGTCCAAAATGGCACCCTGTTCAAAAGTAGTTCACTATTATAGGGAATAGGGGGCCATTTCAAAGATGGTGATCTGAAGCTGCAACTGAATCGTGACAGGAGAGGGTTTCCACTAACACTGACGCACCATAATGAGAGAGCCAGAGGTGAGGCCCTCTCTACACCACGTCACCATGCATTACCCTGACTGACTGATGCGTATCCAGTCAAATGAAGCTAGCCCTCTACTTCGCTGGCTGAGTGATATGACACTTCTCCCATTGTGACACTGTGTTCACAGCTAACGCTTATTGGTGTTGATGGGCCCCACTCCAACACACTCCAGCCCAGGCCAGGACACAGTTATTTTGATCCCTTGTTCATTTATTTCTGTCCCCCCTCTCCCCTGTTTTCTGTCACTGTGTCACATCACATCATAGTTTGGGAGAGAAGGGAAGCAGCAGGACCCACAGCTAGTGGGTTGCCAAGCATCAGGAACATCAAGTTCTAGTTGTATTTATTAGTCGTGCGGGATACGCATGGTATACAACGAAATGCTTACTTGCAGGATCCTTCTCGTTAATGCAACAACAATAAGACATAATATAATGTAAGAATATGAACATAAAGTAAATGGCTCAGTAGAATATAATAAACATTTTAGCACAAGTATAATACAGGAAGGCACAATTTATAGTCCAATATGTACACATGTTTTGGGGGGAGGAGGGGGGGGGGGGGGGGGGGGCAATGTATAAACTGAGCAGTATAATAAGAATCTGGTAGCAGCAGTTGTGATGTGTGTGTAGCATGAATGTATATATGTGTGTGTGTGTGTGTGTGTGTGTGTGTGTGTGTGTGTGTGTGTGTGTGTGTGTGTGTGTGTGTGTGTGTGTGTGTGTGTGTGTGTGTGTATGTGTGTGTGTGTGGTTGTGTACATAAGTGGGTGCATGTCTGCTAAGGTGTGGAGAATCAGAGAAGGTGGTCAGTCCAATTCAAGTGTTCAGGAGTCTGATGGCTTGTAGATAGAAACTGTCTCTGAGCATGTTGGTGTCAGACCTGATGCTCCGATACCGTCTGCCCGACAGTAAGGGAGAGAACAGTCCTCAGGGACTGTTTTGAGTAGATGTCCTGGATGGGTGGGAGCACAGTCCCAGTGATGTACTGGGCCATCTTCATCACCCACTGGAGTGCCTTGTGGTCGTGGACTGAGCAATTAGAAAGTAGAGATGCTGTTTCACCCTCTTGACAAGAGTGGTGGTGTTGTTGGTCCATGACAAGTTATTGGTGACGTGGACGCCGAGGAATTTAAAACTCGCGACTCTCTCTACTACAGTACCGTTGATGTGGATCAGGACATGTTCCCTCTTCTGCTCCCTGAAGTCAACAATCAACTGCTTTTTTTTGCTGATGTTGAGGGAAAGTTTTTTAAATATATTTTTATATTTTTTATTGAATATTCAAAACATACAATATACTTGCAGTGAAGCCGCTCAACAACTACATCATACCAGTCATCCAACTGATTACAGATTACATCCAGTACATCACAGTAGACTGCAATATAACAAAATCGTTTGACATAAAAACACCAGATAACAAATATATATATCTTTTTTTTAATGAAAAATATTAATAACGTTCCACCCATGAGGCCGCTAGAGGGCGCTTTGGTCATTCGACTGCAGGAAAGGGTTTTAACAAAGGAGCTCCAATGACAGCCTTCCTGGCTGGGCCTCTCTCTCTCACTCTCGTCACCCCCTCGCCACCATCAGATGTGTATACAACCTTGACAGGTAGAATAGAAAGCGCAATCATCTTAATCTTCCCCGTCACACCACGCCGCCTCCCAGACGCCATTACTTTATTGACATGTAATCTTCAGAAGGAGATAAATATTGCGCATGTACGGTCACTTGGTTATGAAGACATATTATCATATTATCTGCATGAGGGTTGTAGGGCTCAGGCCTGACAAAGATAATTATAATTGGACATGATACAGAGCTCAGAGCATATTATGTGCTTGGCTGCATGACAAAGTCCCAGCTGAGATACGGAGAGAGGATGGAATATGATCAAGAAGTGGATGGAAGATACAGAGCTCAGCTATATAATATCACAGATAAGATGTACTTTATTGTCCTTCAACTTGACATTTGATGTTTATGCTCACAACCCCCCCCCCCCCAGACAGACACATGAATGCAATAAGGTTAATTTCTTGATGTATAGTGTTTAAGTTTCAAGCCACAAAAACATTTTTTGTAACTCGTCCATAAACCATGTGTAGGGTAGAAAATGAATGAGTCAGTATGAATTTTTGTTTGGTCCAAATATCAATTTCTGATGTGTGGTGACTTGAAACAGCTCTACTGCCCAACTGTCACATTTAGTTAGCGACTAAGAGCCAGCCCTGTGGCACTTTATCGCTGCTCTCAAGGTTGTCTAAAAAACAGCACATTCATTTCCACTATTTTTATCATCTCTTCTAACATAGGCCACTGCTGAGCATTGCATCCCCAACCAACTCCTCCAGAAAGTATCGTCACACTGCTCTTTTGTCTTCTCTGATGAAGTGTAACTGTACAACTAACGCTGCTATTCCATATTCTGCAATACAGAATTAGAAAAATGTCATTCCAAAATATTTTTACGTACTAAAATAATGAGATACAGTGAATCCCTGAGCCAGCAAACACTGAAGATTGACCGTTCTAGTGATAAGGAGTTATTGGGAAAGGCTATGTTTTCCTTCTGTAACCTCTGGACAGAGAGCGATAGAGAGAGAGAAAGAGAGAAAGCGAGAGAGAGTGAGAGAGAGAGACAGAGAGCCTTTACAGAAAAACAACACGATTTCACACGTGGAAAATCACATGATTTCACATGTGTAGTTTCATGTTATCACATTGCTTTACAATTTGACATTAACTTTACATAATATCACTTGATCACATTAAAACATGTGTTTTTGGAACATGTCACGTGAAATACATGTGGTTTTTCCGTAAGGGAGGGATGGGGAGGAGAGAGAGAGAGAGAGCGAGAGAAGCCCCATTTATACCTGGTTCTAACTTGTGTCCCTTGTCCTGATCTTTTCCACATTCTGATTTTGCCAGCATTTTAAGACAGGTGTAGACAATCATCCCGATCATCCCGCCCACCGCCGGAGGTAGTCAAACTCGGATTGTGTCCGGTTATCTTACAAGTGTTTCTTACATTTAGGTAATCATTATTCCGCCCTCTAAAATCATTGACAGGTGGCACCATTTTCTGATTTCATCAATATGTGTCTTACAGTAAATATATAAATATTATTTGGAACGAAAAGCTGTTCAATAATTTGCATAAAGGAAGGGACCAGGAAACCTGGTCACAATGCAGACACAGTGGACTGATAACAGACACATTTTAATACCTTTAATACCATGTGTAGACACATTTCTGGAAATGTGGGCACAATCAGAATGTAGACAAGATCAGGACAAAGGACCCATGTTAGCACCAGTTATGAGAGAGAGAGAGAGAGAGAGAGAGAGAGAGAGAGAGAGAGAGAGAGAGAGAGAGAGAGAGAGAGAGAGAGAGAGAGAGAGAGAGAGAGAGAGAGAGAGAGAGAGAGAGAGAGAGAGAGAGAGAGAGAGAGAGAGAGAGAGAGAGAGAGAGAGAGAGAGAGAGAGAGAGAGAGAGAGAGAGAGAGAGAGAGAGAGAGAGAGAGAGAGAACACTGGAGATCTGTTCCCATCCAATTCTTCCTTTTATGCCCTTACAGCACAGTCTTCCCCAGAGTCCCAGCCATGGCATTATAATCTCATTCACTGTGTAACAATGATAACTGCTGGAGCACAGCTCATCGTCTGCCTACCAAATGGCACCCTATTCCGTATATAGTGCACTACTTTAAACACGAGCCCTATGAGCCATGGTCAAAAGTAGTGCATTAAATTGGGAATAGGGTGCCATTTGGGACAAATAGCCTAACTCCGGTTTGTAGTGGAGGAGTCTCAGAGGTCTGTGGTAAGAATTAGTTTAATAGTGTCAAATCAAATCAAATGTATTTGTCACATACACATATTTAGCAGATGTTATTGCGGGTGTAGCAAAATGCTTGTGTTCCTAGCTCCAACAGTGCAGTAGTATCTAACAATTTACAACAACACACAAATCTAAAATTAAAAGAATGGAATAAAGAAATATATAAATATTAGGACGAGCAATGTCGGAGTGGCATTGACTAAAATACAGTAGAATAGAATACAGTATATACTTATGAGATGAGTAAAGCAGTATGTAAATGTTATTAAAGTGACTAGTGTTCCATTATTAAAGTGGCCAGTGATTCCATGTCTATGTACAGTATATGGGGCAGCAGCCTCTAAGGTGCAGGGCTGAGTTGCCGGGTGGTAGCCGGCTAGTGATGGCTATTTAACAGTTTGATGGCATTGAAATATAAGCTGTTTTTCAGTCTCTTGGTCCTAGCTTTGATGCACCTGTACTGACCTCGTCTTCTGGATAATAGCGGGGTGAACAGGCCGTGGCTCGGGTGGTTGTTGTCCTTGATGATCTTTTTGGCATTTCTCTGACACCGGGTGCTGTAGGTGTCCTGAAGGAAAGTCAGTGTGCCCCGGTGATGCATTGCGCAGACCGTACCACCCTCTGGAGAGCCCTGCGGTTGCGGACTGTGCAGTTGCCGTATCAGGCGGTGATACAGCCCGAAAGGATGCTCTCAAATCTGCATCTGTTAAAGCTTTCAAGGGTCTTAGGGGCCAAGCTAAATTTCTTCAGCCTCTGTTTGTGCCTTTTTCACCACACTGTCTGTGTGAGTGGACCATTTCAGATCGTCAGTGATGTGTACGCAGAGAAACTTGAAGCTTTCCACCTTCTCTACTGCGGTCCCGTCGTTGTGGAGAGGGGCGTGCTCCCTCTGCTGTTTCCTGAAGTCCACGATTAGTTTGTTGACATTGAGGCAGAGTTGTTTTCCTGTCACCAATACGCCAGGGCCATGACCTCCACTCTGTAGTCTGTCTCGTCATTGTTGGTAATCAGGCCTACTACTGTTGTGTCGTCTGCAAACTTGATGATTGATTTGGAGGCGTGCGTAGCCACGCAGTCATGGGTGAACAGGAAGTACAGGAGGGGGCTGAGCACGCACCCTTGTGGGGCCCCTGTGTTGAGGATCAGCAAAGTGGAGATGTTGTTTCCTACCTTCACCACCTGGGGGCAGCCTGTCAGGAAGTCCAGGACCCAGTTGCACAGGGTGGGGTTCAGACCCCTTGCCAAAAGCTTAATGATGAGCTTGGAGGGTACTATGGTGTTGAAGGCTGAGCTATAGTTAATGAACAGCATTCTAACGTAGGTATTCCTCTTGTCCAGATGGGATAGGGCAGTGTGTAGTGCGATGGCGATTGCATCATCTGTGGATTTATTGAGGCGGTAAGCAAATTGAAGTGGGGCTAGGGTGTCAGGTAAGGTAGAGGGGATACGATCCTTAACTTGCCTCTCAAAGCACTTTATGAATACAGAAGTGAGTGCTACGGGGGATAGTCATTTATTTCAGTTACCTTTGCTTTCTTGGGTACAGGAACAATGGTGGACATCTTGAAGCAAGTAGGGACAGCAGACTGGGATAGGGAGAGATTGAATATGTCCGTAAACACTCCAGCCAGCTGGTCTGATCATGCTCTGAGGATGCGGCTAGGTATGCCGTCTGGGGCGGCAGCCCTGCGAGGGTTAACCTCACTAGGGTATGTGGGACGATAGCGTCCCACCTCTTCAACAGCCAGTGAAACTGCAGGGCGCCAAATTCAAAACAACAGAAATCCCATAATTAAAGTTCCTCAAACATACAAGTATTTTACACCATTTTAAAGATACTCTTGTTGTAAATCCAGCCACAGTATCCGATTTCAAAAAGGCTTTACGACGAAAGCACACCAAATGATTATGTTAGGTCAGAGCCAAGTCACAGAAAAACACAGCCATTTTTCCAGCCAAAGAGAGGAGTCACAAAAAGCAGAAATAGAGATAAAATTAATCAGTAACCTTTGATGATCTTCATCAGATTACACTCATAGGACTTCATGTTACACAATACATGTATGTTTTGTTCGGTAAAGTTCATATTTAAATCCAAAAATCTCAGTTTAAATTGGCGCGTTATGTTCAGTAGTTCCAAAACATCCGGTGATTTTGCAGAGAGTCACATAAATTTACAGAAATACTCATAATAAACATTGCTAAAAGATACAACTGTTATGCATGGAATTTTAGATCCACTTCTCCTTAATGCAACCGCTGTGTCAGATTTCAAAAATACTTTACAGAAAAAGCACACCATGCAATAATCTGAGTACAGCGCTCAGAGACCAAAACAACCCAAACAGTTATCCGCCATGTTGTGTAGTCAACAGAAGTCAGAAATAGCATTATAAATATTCACTTACCTTTGATGATCTTCATCAGAATGCACTCCCAGGAATCCCAGTTCCACAATAAATGTTTGTTTTGTTCGATAATGTCCATCATTTATGTCCAAATACCTCCTTTTTGTTCGCGCGTTTAGCCCAGTAATCAAAATTCATAAGGCACGATCACTAGGTGCAGAAGAAAAGTCAAAAAGTTCCGTTACAGTCCGTAGAAACATGTCAAACGATGTATAGAATCAATCTTTAGGATGTTTTTAACATAAATCTTCAATAATTCTCCAACCTGAGAATTCCTTTGTCTGTAGAATTGCAATGGAACGCAAGCTAACTATCACGTGAACGCGCATGGCCAGCTCGTGGCTCTCTGGCAGACCTCTGACTCAATCCCCTCTCATTCGCCCCCACTTCACAGTAGAAGCCTCAAACAAGGTTCTAAAGACTGTTGACATCTAGTGGAAGCCTTAGGAAGTGCAACATGACCCCATTTCCACTGTATCTTGGATAAGCAAAGAGTTGAAAACCTACAAACCTCAGATTTCTCACTTCCTGGTTGGATTTTCTCTCAGGTTTTTGCCTGCCATATGAGTTCTGTTATACTCACAGACATCATTCAAACAGTTTTAGAAACTTCAGAGTGTTTTCTTTCCAAATCTACTAATAATATGCATATCCTAGGATCTGGGCCTGAATAGCAGGCCGTTTACTCTGGGCATGCTTTTCATCCGGATGTGAAAATACAGCAAGTTAACTTGTCTGTGAGCAAGACGTCGGTGTCCTGATTTTCCCTTTGTAATCCGTGATTGTCTGTAGACCCTGCCACATACTTCTCGTGTCTGAGCCGTTGAATTGCGACTCCACTTTGTCTCTGTACTGACGTTTTGCCTGTTTGATTGCCTTACGCAGGGAATAACTACACTCTTTGTATTCAACCGTATTTCCAGTCACCATGCCATGTTTAAATGTGGTGGTTCGCGCGAATGCTGCCATCTATCCACGGTTTCTGGATTGGGCAGGTTTTAATAGACACCGTAGGAACAACATCCCCTATACACTTCCTGATGAACTCAGGTACCGTGTCCGGGTAAATGTCAATGTTATTCTCTGAGGCTACCCGGAACATATCCCAGTCCGCGTGATCAAAACAATCTTAAAGCATGGATTCCAATTAGTCAGACCAGCGTTGAATAGACCTTAGCACGGGTGCTTTCTGTTTGAGTTTCTGCCTATAGGAAGGCAGGAGCAAAATTGAGTCGTGATCTGATTTGCCAAAGGGAGGGCCGGGGAGGGCCTTGTAGGCATCTCGAAAACGCTAGTAGGAGTGATCTAATGTTTTTCCTAAGCGAGTACTACAGTCAATGTGTTGGTCGAACTTTCGGGAACGTTTTCCTCAAATTTGCTTTGTTAAAATCCCCAGCTACAATAAATGCGGCCTCAGGATATGTGGTTTCCAGTTTGCATAAAGTCCAGTGTAGTTCCTTGAGGGCCATCTTGGTATCGGCTTGAGGGGGAATTTACACGGCTGTGACTATAACCAAAGAAAATTAACTGGAGAGGTAATAAAGTCGGCATTTGATTGTGAGGTATTCTAGGTCGGATGAACAAAAGGACTTGAGTTTCTGTATGTTTTCACAATCACACATGAGTAGTTATTCATGAAACATTACACCCCTGCCTTTTTTCTTTCCGGAGAGTTCTTTATTCCTGTCTGCGCTGTGAACTGAGAACCCAGCTGGCTGTATGGAAGGGGACAGTATATCCAGAGAGAGCCACGATTCCATGTCAAGCAGGGAGATGGGTTTTCCCACTCCTTTACTTTGATTCAGTCAATCAAATGAACATTTATTTTAAATCCACATAAAAATCTGTCAGTTTAAGCTAGAGATATCTGTTTTTTTGCATGGACTGAATTTTAATTCACCGCATCTGCCTATGTCAGCTTTCACATCTGCTGTGTTAAGTGGCAGAGTTACAGCGCTGTTTATCAGACCAGGAGACATCCTGAAAATCGGTCTTACACCCCAAAACTTCTCTAGCGTCAGAATGGTTTGGCCTACAATATGACCACTCTGTGGAACGATGAGGCTCTCATGAACACAATGGTTTTCTCCGTTTCTCAAGCCCCACGGAACTTGTCTGAAGTCATTTATGAATGTGTTATTCAATGCGTTTCTATGGGCTATAGTACTAAAGGCCAATTTCAAGGCTTAGACTTTCAGGGGTTAAGTAGAAGACTATTCATGTGAAATACAGACAGGTATTCCCAAGAATATCACTGTTTTCACTACTGAGGAGGCAAGAAGAAACAAAAACTGTAAAGTAGAATTTTGTATGTAATGGCAGTATAGAAGTGTTTATTGTTTTTTTTTGTGTGGGTTGCCTATAGGGTTTAGGTTAACCTCTTGACTCTAGGGGTCAGATTTTAATTTAATTTTTAAATAACGTTCCCAAGGTAAACGGACTATTTCTCAGGTCCAGATCGTAGAATATGCATATAATTTACAGATTATATATAACAAAACTGATTCTGCAGGCGAAAACCTGAGGAAATCTAACCCGGAAGTGATTTTTAAAATTTTTAAATCTGTGTTTCCTTGCCCGTCTTTCTTCCATTTAAAGGGGTATCAACCAGATTCCTTTCCCAATGGCTTCCTCAGGCTGTGACCAGGCTTTAGACATAGTTTCAGGCTTTTATTTTGAAAAATGAGCGAGATTTTTCAAAACGAGTCAGGTGTCCTTTGATTAGTTCCTGCGCGCGAGAGGGGTAGCTCTCCATTTTCTTTCTCTCTCTTATTTTAATAGGTTACGGTCCGGTTGAAATATTATCGATTATGTTTGTTAAAAACAACCTGAGGATTGATTATAAAAAACATTTGACATGTTTCTACGAACATTCCGGATAATTTTTGGAATTTTCGTCGAACGGAATGAGGCTTTGGTTTTCTGAACATAACGCACCCAAATGGCGTTTTTTTGTTATAAAAGTAATATTTATCAAACAAAAAGAACATTTATTGTGTAACTGGGAGTCTCGTGAGTGCAAACATCCGAAGATTATCAAAGGTAAGCGATTAATTTTATTGCTTTTCTGACTTTCGTGACCATGCTAATTTGGGGCTAGCTGTTCTAGCATTGATTCACTCACAAAAGCTTGGATTGCTTTCGCTGCAAAGCATATTTTCAAAATCTGACACGATAGGTGGATTAACAAC
Source organism: Salvelinus namaycush (assembly GCF_016432855.1). Classification (NCBI taxonomy): domain Eukaryota; kingdom Metazoa; phylum Chordata; class Actinopteri; order Salmoniformes; family Salmonidae; genus Salvelinus; species Salvelinus namaycush. The sequence goes on from NC_052310.1 coordinate 65,225,424, forward strand.
AAGCTAAGCTGTGTTTTGGTATATTTCACTTGTGATTGCATGATTATAAATATTTTTTGTAATATTTTGCGCCCTGCAATTCAGCGGTTGTTTAGGAAAATGATCCCGCTAAAGGGATCCGTAGCTCAGAGAAGTTAACTTAGAGTTTCATTTGCATAATGTGTGATGTCTCCACTTCATGTATATGGCAGCGTTATTATCTGAAATGAGCATGTTGAAATGAGTCTGCTGAAATGAGTGTCCTGAAATGACAGCATGGTTCCCGAACGATTGGCCTGCGGTCTGAATTTGGCTCAAGGGTGGTTTTATTTGGCACCCCAATTAGTATTATTTTATTTAGATGTTTCTTTTGGGCCATAAAAGACTGTAAAAACACCATGAAAGTATTCCCATGCATAAAAGAGAGACACTTTATTGTATACAAATCTAAGCAAGGTTTGAAATTATGATGTTTTAGTCAAATATTATATCTGTTTGGGCTTCTTGCTGTCAATTTGCAGTCTACAAATGTTTTGAAATTATGTTCCGGCCCCATGACCATCCGCTCAAGAAAAAAAGTCAGCCCACGGCTGAATCTAGTTGATGATCCCTGACATATAGGATGGTCTGATGAAAAGAGTGTGCTGAAATGACAGCCTATAGACAGGTTAGTTGTATCAAAACTGACGCGTGCACAACTATGGGGCAAAACAGACGGGGTTGGCTTGATTCAGGGATGGGCAACTGGTCGCCCGCAGATCCCCTTTTGTAGGCCCGCGGACCAATAAACCCCCCCCCCCCCCCAAAAACAATATATACCTACACACCTTCTCATTCAAAGGTTTTTCTTTATTTTTACTACTTTATTTTAATGGAATCATGTAGTAACCAAAAAAGTGTTAAACAAATAAATATATATCTAAATATATTTTATATTTGAGATTCTTCAAAGTAGCCCCCCTTTGCGTTGATGACAGCTTTGCAAACTCTTGGCATTCTCTCAACCAGCTTAATGAGTAGTCACCTGGAATGCATTTCAATTAACAGGTGTGCCTTGTTAAATGTCAATTTGTGGAATTTCTTTCCTTCTTAATTAGAGCTAGGCGTCCCGCTAGCGGGACAACTTCCGGTGAAACTGGAGGGCGCGCAATTCAAATAAATAATTATTAAAATGATGGATATTAAACATTTATGTACATACAAGTGTCTTATATCGGTTGAAAGCTTAAATTCTTGTTAATCTAACTGCATTGTCTGATTTACAGTAGCCATTACAGCGAAAGCATGCCATGCAATTGTTTGAGGACGGCACCCCACATCAAAATATTTTTCCACCGTCACAGGTTTCATAAATTCACAAATAGCGATTAAATATTCACTTACTTTTTGAAAATCTTCCTCTGATTTGTCATCCAAAGGGTCCCAGCTATAACATGTAGTGTCATTTTGTTTGATAAAATTCTTCTTTATATCCCAAAAAGTCTGTTTAGTTGGCGCCATTGATTTGAGTAATCCACTCGTTCAACTTGCAGAGAAAGGAATCTAAAAATCTACCGCTAAACTTTGTTAAAACAAGTCAAAATACATTTCTATTGACTCCTCAGATACCCTAAAATGTAATCAAACTATAATATTTGATACGGATAGAAGTATGTTCAATAGGAAATCGATATTAGCAGGTGCGTCTTGTCTTCATCATGCGCGCATACACGAATTTCCAATAGTGTGTCCCAGTACTAAAGTTCCTTATTCTTACTCGTTTTGGAAGAAACAAGCCTGAAACCTTGAACATAGAGTGCTGACACCCTGTGGAAGCCATAGGAATTGCATACTGGGAGCTAGATTTAATTATTTCCCTATACTTTCCATTGTAAGAACATGGGCTCTCAAAAAACAAAATTCTGGTTTTTCTTTGGATTTTCTCCTACCATATCTATTGTGTTATAGCCTCCTACATTATTTTGACATTTCTACAAACTTCAAATTGTTTTCTTTCTAATGGTACTAATTATATGCTTCAGGGCCTGAACAACAGGCAGTTTACTTTGCGGGACGGTTGAGCTTACGTAGGCTAATGCGATTAGCATGAGGTTTTAAGTAACAAGAACATTTCCCAGGAAATAGACATACCTGATATTGGCAGAATGCTTAAATTCTTGTTAATCTAACTGCACTGTCCAATTTACAGTAGCTATTACAGTGAAAGAATACCATGCTATTGTTTGAGGGGAGTGCAAGGTTTTGAACATGAAAAGTTATTAATAAACAAATTAGGCACATTTGGGCAGTCTGATTACAACATTTTGAACAGAAATGCAATGGTTAATTGGATCAGACTAAAACTTTGCACATACACTTCTGCCATCTAGCGGCCAATATCTAAATTGCACCCGGGCTGGAATAATACATTATGGCCTTTCTCTTGCATTTCAAAGATGATGGTACAAAAAAATACAAAAAAAGTTAGTTTTTTCCTTTGTATTATCTTTTACCAGATCTAATGTGTTATATTTTCCTACATTCATTTCACATTTCCACAAACTTCAAAGCGTTTCCTTTCAAATGGTACCAAGAAAATGAATATCCTTGCTTCAGGGCCTGAGCTACAGGCAGTTAGATTTGGGTATGTCATTTTAAGCGATAATTGAAAAAAAGGGGCCGATCCTTAACATGTGGGTGTTTCTCCAACACAAGGACAATCATGAAAAATGTCCTGTCACCTCAGATCTCAAAGGCCAGATGACAACTCTGTGGGGGTCTTTTATTATGATAAATAAAAACACTGCATGGTCTTTGCTGTTGTTCCAAGAAGAGCAGACTTGTTGTTTGTAGGCGTAGTGTTTCTGAGTTCATCATATGGTTGCATTGTGCACTGCTGGAGCTCGGATCTTAAGTAATGTATTTCACTTTACACTGCAACTACATGGGCATGTGACTAAATAAAAATCGAATATAATCTAAAACAATCCATATATTTCAGAAAAACACTACCTGTCCAGTGGTTTACAACACCTACTCATTCAAGGGTTTTTCTTTATTTTTACTATTTTCCACATTGTAGAATAATAGTAAAGACATCAAAACTATGAAATAACACACATGGAATCATGTAGTAACCAAAAAATATATTTCATATTTGAGATTCTTCAAATAGCCACCTTTTGCCTTGATGACAGCTTTGCACACTCTTGGCATTATCTTAACCAGTTCCACGAGGTAGTCACCTGGAATGCATTTAAATTAACAGGTGTGCCTTCTTAAAAGTTAATTTGTGGAATTTCTGTCCTTCTTAATGTGTTTGAGCCAATCAGTTGTGTTGTAGGGGGGTATACACTAGATAGTCCTATTTGGTAAAAGGCCAAGTCCATATTATGGCAAGAACAGCTCAAGTAAGCAAAGATAAATGACAGTCTACCATTACTTTAAGACATGAAGTCAGTCAATATGGAACATTTCAAGAACTTCTTTAGGTTTTTTCAAGTGCAGTCGCAAAAACCATCAAGCGCTATGATGCAACTGACTCTCATGAGGACCGCCACAGGAATGGAAGACCAAGAGTTACCTCTGCTACAGAGGATAAGTTCATTGGAGTTACCAGCCTCAGAAATTGCAGCCTAAATGAATTCTTCACAGAGTTCAAGTAACAGACACATCTCAACATCAACTGTTCAGAGGAGACTGTGTGAATCAGGCCTTCATGGTCTAATTGCTGCAAAGAAACCACTACTAAAGGACACCAATAAGGAGAAGAGACTTGCTTGAGTCAAGAAACACGAGCAATGGACATTAGACTGGTGGAAATGTGTCCTTTGTTCTGCAGTCCAAATTGCCGATTTTGGGTTCCAACCTCCGTGTCTTCGTGAGAGGCGGTGTGGGTGAACAGATGATCTCCACATGTGTATATCCCACCGTAAAGCATGGACGAGGAGGTGAGATGGTGTGGGGGTGCTTTGCTGGTGACACTGTGATTTATTTAGAATTCAAGGCACACAACCAGTATGGTTAACACAACATTATGCAGCGATACGCCACCCCATCTGGTTTGGGCTTAGTGGGAATAGTATTTGTTTTTCAACAGGACAATGACCCAACACACCTCCAGGCTATGTAAGGGCCATTTGACGAAGAAGGAGAGTGATGGAGTGCTGTATCAGATGACCTGGCCTCCACAATCCCCCCGACCTCAACCCAATTGAGATGGTTTGGGATGAGTTGGACTGCAGAGTGAAGGAAAAGCAGCCAACAAATGCTTAGCATATGTGGGAACTCCTTCAAGACTGTTGGAAAAGCATTCCATGCTGGTTTGCGAGAATGCCAAGGGTGTGCAAAGCTGTCATCAAGGCAAAGGTTGGCTATTTGAAGAATCTTAAATATAAAATATATTTAGATTTGTTTAACACTTTTTTTGGTTACTACATGGTTCCATATGTGTTATTTCATAGTTTTGAAGTCTCCACTATTATTCTACAACGTAGAAAATAGTAAAAACAAAGAAAAACCCTTGAATGAGTAGGTGTTCTAAAACAATTGACCGGTAGTGTATATTGTGAAAGTGTTGAGAAGATGGCTACAAAAACCAAACCTGGTGTACAGTGAGTAACAGTATCGTCATAAATATAGTGTAGGATAAGCTTGCATTCGCTCTGGCCTTAAACAAACTGAATAACAAGGCGGACATAGAACTAATGTTGATTCAAGAGGGTTCCGTGCTTTTAAAATGTTTTAAATGCACTGAAAGCATAACTCATGTGCCTGAGTGATTTGTGGCCTCCCTTTGAGTTGTGCATCTGAGATGTTTTGTATTTCAAGTATGTTTCAGGTTGTGCCAAGATGTTGCACAAGTCATTATTTCTCTCTGACTTTTGAAGCTCCAGCATTTATCTTGTAGATTTATGATAGGACAGGCGTCCAGATGTTTTGGGGATCTTTCTCTGTGGGGTTGAATTCAGGATCCTGACAGTCTTTTGTCAGCAGCATAGTTAGACGAAGATCATTGATGTTGTTTATGAGTTCGATTTGATCTAACGCAAATAAAACTCTCAAGTTTTCTCAAGATTGTATAAAGTACAGATATGTTGGTAACACTAAGGTGACCTTGGTAAACTGTACTTCTTCTTATAACATAAAGTGTTTATAAGGTAACCTTTTTGTGAAGGGTTACTGATATTTCTCCTTTTATCCCTTTTTAGGTGAACTTAAACCAAAACTATTCAGCATAGTTACCTTCCCATCTGTCATACCAAGGTTTCTCTGTTGTCCTAATCCAACTAGACAACTCATCTTGCTGTCAGCACTTGAAAGGTTGATCTTTTTTGATGTGACATGTTGCTGAGAGATGATTCAGTTGACTGAGTCATGAAGATCAGCTTTGAACATTTTAGTAATTTAGCAGACGCTGTTATACAAAGCGACTGCATACATTTTCATACTGGTCCCCCGTGACATTGCAACCCACAACCCTGACATTGCAAGAGCCATGCTCTATCAACTGAGCTACAGGGAACATCAGAACTTCCTATAGACGGGTTAGCCAACAACGTCATGAAAACTATGGGCGCTCTTCAATGGGGCAAAAGGCCATGTGTTGTGATTCTGGATGGCCAGATAGCTAGCAACAACGACAAGAAGGTGCCATGTGGGGAATCGTAGATGGCTTGCTTCAGCTAGTTTTATCTTGTTCTTGTTCTTTTGACTGATGTCATGTCTATGCTAATATGGGAAAAAATCATGAGGCCGCAGTGGCTAGTGGGTCTGTGTACAGTTTTAACAAATTAATTTCTTCAAAAATGCAGGAGAAGCGAGAGAGAGAGAGATTTTGTCATTTGTTTTCACTTTCAGTTTCACTTACTTAGCTAGAAAATGCAGCTGGATGGTTTAGTTACTCAAACACCCGGCTCAAACAGAGGGATGCTATGTTAGCTAGCTTGCTATGACTATCCAACACAACACTGGATTTCATCCAAGTCAAGGTAAGCTTTTGGTTTTATTAATTTATTGCCACCGGGCCTGCCGCTGTAACTGCTTACTGACTATATACTGTAAAGTTACTGCATGATTGTAGCAGGTTTACGAACGCATTATTTCTATTAGCTATGTTGACTAGGACGTTACTTTAGCTAATATGGGGACAACGATGTAGGCTGTTTGTAGCAGTTATGACATGGTTTGGCTTGGAAAGGTTTTTTCGCCTGGTCATATACACCTAATGTGCTGTTCATTGAAGTCCACAAACGAATGGAAAAGGTGAGAGGAGGAGAGTGCATAGAGGCGAGAAGGAATACAACATGGCTGCTATGAAAGTTAACTGTGTTTTTGCGTGATCAGGGGTGTATTCATTCCACAGATTCTGTTGAAAAACATTTCTTAAACAGAAGCAAACAAAACAGGGATAAAAATACCTGAATTTGTCCAATAGATACTCTTGTTTGCAACTGTTGGACTAATGATTATACCCTCGATAAGATAGAAGCAGGCAAGAGTGTGCAAGGCAGTATTTAATGTGCCACTGTCTGTCCGTGTGTCACTGTCCGTCATCTCAAAATGTTCTCTCGACGTGTGCAACTACGTTGTAAACTTTCATTCATAGGTTAGGTTGTAGCAAACTCATGATGGGTATAGCAAAAATTTGAGTATCATGTAGCAGTGGAAGCAATGGAGCAATGGAATATGAATGACAGTCATCCAACATGCTGTAATAGAAATAAGTCCATGCTCATGTAAGAAAAATCGTCCTCCCTCATCATGAACGGCAGTGACTGCCACTGGATTCTACACATTTTGCCATGGGGTGGAGAAAAGATTTAGCCATTTTATAACAAATTTGATGCAATTCTACTCATTTCCCAACAGGGCGGAGAGAAAAAATAGCAGTTTTACAGCTAATTTCTTGCAATTCTACACATTTTGCCATAGGATGGAGGTACATGTTTGCCATTTTTAATATGATAACTGATCATTTGACCATGCTTACTACGAGTTTAGATAGCTGGCTGCTAGACTAACTGCTAGACTAATAAAATTCTGACATGGGCTAATTGAGTCACCTGCTGATGCACAACCGAATTTCGAAATTGGACCTTGTGTATTCTATTATTCTAATGCTCAACAGTAAGCTGAGACACTGACTGAGTTCCCCCAAAAAGTATATACACTGCTTAAAAAAATAAAGGGAACACTTAAACAACACAATGTAACTCCAAGTCAATCACACTTCTGTGAAATCAAACTGTCCACTTAGGAAGCAACACTGATTGACAATAAATTTCACATGCTGTTGTGCAAATGGAATAGACAAAAGGTGGAAATTATAGGCAATTAGCAAGACACCCCCAATAAAGGAGTGGTTCTGCAGGTGGTGACCACAGACCACTTCTCAGTTCCTATGCTTCCTGGCTGATGTTTTGGTCACTTTTGAATGCTGGCGGTGCTTTCACTCTAGTGGTAGCATGAGACGGAGTCTACAACCCACACAAGTGGCTCAGGTAGTGCAGCTCATCCAGGATGGCACATCAATGTGAGCTGTGGCAAGAAGGTTTGCTGTGTCTGTCAGCGTAGTGTCCAGAGCATGGAGGCGCTACCAGGAGACAGGCCAGTACATCAGGAGACGTGGATGAGGCCGTAGGAGGGCAACAACCCAGCAGCAGGACCGCTACCTCCGCCTTTGTGCAAGGAGGAGCACTGCCAGATCCCTGCAAAATGACCTCCAGCAGGCCACAAATGTGCATGTGTCAGCATATGGTCTCACAAGGGGTCTGAGGATCTCATCTCGGTACCTAATGGCAGTCAGGCTACCTCTGGCGAGCACATGGAGGGCTGTGCGGCCCCACAAAGAAATGCCACCCCACACCATGACTGACCCACCGCCAAACCGGTCATGCTGGAGGATGTTGCAGGCAGCAGAACGTTCTCCACGGCGTCTCCAGACTCTGTCACGTCTGTCACATGTGCTCATTTGCTCAGTGTGAACCTGCTTTCATCTGTGAAGAGCACAGGGCGCCAGTGGCGAATTTGCCAATCTTGGTGTTCTCTGGCAAATGCCAAACGTCCTGCACGGTGTTGGGCTGTAAGCACAACCCCCACCTGTGGACGTCGGGCCCTCATACCACCCTCATGGAGTCTGTTTCTGACTGTTTGAGCAGACACATGAACATTTGTGGCCTGCTGGAGGTCCTTTTGCAGGGCTCTGGCAGTGCTCCTCCTTGCACAAAGGCGGAGGTAGCGGTCCTGCTGCTGGGTTGTTTCTCTCCTACGGCCTCCTCCACGTCTCCTGATGTACTGGCCTGTCTCCTGGTAGCGCCTCCATGCTCTGGACACTACGCTGACAGACACAGCAAACCTTCTTGCCACAGCTCGCATTGATGTGCCATCCTGGATGAGCTGCACTACCTGAGCCACTTGTGTGGGTTGTAGACTCCGTCTCATGCTACCACTAGAGTGAAAGCACCGCCAGCATTCAAAAGTGACCAAAACATCAGCCAGGAAGCATAGGAACTGAGAAGTGGTCTGTGGTCACCACTTGCAGAACCACTCCTTTATTGGGGGTGTCTTGCTAATTGCCTATAATTTCCACCTTCTGTCTATTCCATTTGCACAACAGCATGTGAAATTTATTGTCAATCAGTGTTGCTTCCTAAGTGGACAGTTTGATTTCACAGAAGTGTGATTGACTTGGAGTTACATTGTGTTGTTTAAGTGTTCCCTTTATTTTTTTGAGCAGTGTATATACAGTATATGTATATATATATACAGTACTAGTCAAAAGTTTGGACACAGCTACTCATTCAAGGGTTTTTCTTTATTTTGACTATTTTCTACATTGTAGAATAATAGTGAAGACACCAAAACTATGAAATAACACATATGGAATCATGTAGTAACCAGATGACGGCTTTGACCAAATGACGGCTTTGCACACTCTTGGCATTCTCTCAACCAGCTTTTCTAACAGTCTTGAAGGAGTTCCTACATATGCTGAGCACTTGTTGGCTGCTTTTCCTTCACTCTGCGGTCCAACTCATCCCAAACCATCTCAATTGGGTTGAGGTCGGCTGATTGTGGAGGCCAGGTCATCTGATGCAGCCCTCCATCACTCTCCTTCTTGGTCAAATAGCCCTTACACAGCCTGGAGGTGTGTTGGGTCATTGTCCTGTTGAAAAACAAATGATATTCCCACTAAGCGCAAACCAGATGGGATGGTGTAACGCTGCAGAATGCTGTGGTAACCATGCTGTTTAAGTGTGCCTTGAATTCTAAATAGATCACTGACAATGTCACCAGCAAAGCACCCCCCACACCATCACACTTCCTCCTCCATGCTTCATGGTGGGAACCACACATGCGGAGCTCATCGGTTTACCTACTCTGCGTCTCACAAATACACGGCGGTTGGAACCAAAAATCTCACATTTGGACTCATCCGACCAAAGGACAGATTTCCACCAGTCTAATGTCCATTGCTCGTGTTTCTTGGCCCAAGCTAGTCTCTTCATCTTATTGGTGTCCTTCAGTAGATTATTTGCAGCAATTTGACCATGAAGGCCAGATTCACGCAGTCTTCTCTGAACAGTTGATGTTGAGATGTGTCTGTTACTTGAACTCTGTGAAGCATTCATTTGGGCTGCAATTTCTGAGGCTTGTAACTCTAATGAACTTATCCTCTGCAGCAGAGGTAACTCTGGGTCTTCCTTTCCTGTGGCGGTCCTCATGAGAGCCAGTTTCATCATAGCGCTTGATGGCTTTTGCGACTGCACTTAAAGAAACGTTCAAAGTTCCTGACATTTTTGGATTGACTGACCTTCATGTCTTAAAGTAATGATAGACTGTCATTTGTCTTTGCTTATTTGAGCTGTTCTTGTCATAATATGGACTTGGTCTTTTACCAAATAGGGCTATCTTCTGTATACCAACCCTACCTTGTCACAACACAACTGATTGGCTCAAATGCATTAAGTGGCCTTCATGTCCAGCTGCTTGCTTATTTGAGAGAGAGAGAGAGAGAGAGCGAGAGAGAGCAAAGAGAGAGCGAGAGAAAAGAGAGATAGAAAGAGAGAGCAAAGAGAGAGAGAGAAAAAGAGAGAGCGAGAGCAAAGAAAGAGAGAGAGAGTAGAGAGAGAGCAAAGAGAGAGAGAGCGAGAGCAAAGAGAGAGAGAGCGAGAGCAAAGAGAGAGATAGAGCAAAGAGAGAGAGAGAGCCAAGAGAGAGAGAGCAAAGAGAGAGAGAGAGAGCAAATAGAGAGAGAGTAAAGAGAGAGAGAGAGAGAGAGTAACGAGAGAGAGAGAGAGCGAGAGCAAAGAGAGAGAGAGAGAGAGCAAAGAGAGAGAGAGAGCGAGAGCAAAGAGAGCGAGAGAGCGAGAGCAAAGAGAGAGAGAGAGCGAGAGCAAAGAGAGAGAGAGAGAGAGTGAGAGCAAAGAGAGAGAGAGAGCGAAAGCAAAGAGAGAGAGAGCGAGAGCAAAGAGAGAGCGAGAGCAAAGAGAGAGAGAGAGCGAGAGCAAAGAGAGAGGGAGATAGATCAAAGAGAGAGAGAGAGAGAGAGCAAAGAAGGAAAAGTAGAAATTCTCTGGTGTGGGCTAATGAAAATTGGCTATTGAGAGGAGCCTTCCTCCAGTGGCTGTATGCTCCTAAGTGCCATTTACTAAACAAATATCGTACCACATGCAGCTATAATATGTTCAATAGAAGTGCAGTAAATCTTCATCATATATTAAAATGGAATCATCATATTCAATTCCCTGCTAGAGCAGGTCCTAGAGCTACACTGAAGGTTTATTTTTTACTTTACCCTTGTTTTACCAGGTAAGTTGACTGAGGACACATTCTCATTTACAGCAACAACCTGGGTGAGGTGATGTATTGAAAATTAACAAAGATATCCTCTGTTATAGTCTGAAATACTACAGGGTTTGTAATGTTAAAGGCAAGGATCAATGCCAGGAATAAAAACTATGATACTATGAAGAATGTAAATAACTGAATGCTGTACATACTGTAAATACCTTACATACTTTACATACTGTGCATACTGTAACACTTTAATATGGTACATACTTTACAAAAGGTACATATTTTAGATACAGTCGCGGCCAAAAGTTTTGAGAATGACACAAATATTAATTTTCAAAAAGTCTGCTGCCTCAGTTTGTATGATGGCAATTTGCCAGTGGTGGGCCGTCAGGGCCTGCAAGGCCTTCTCTGCTGGCCTAAACATCATCAGAATATAATTTTTTTTTTAAATATATTTTCCCACAAATATGTATTAAATTATTCCCCAGAGTAAGAGTTATACTCTTCATTTCATAGCTTTCCTCTTGGTTGCACTGCTTCCAGCCCCAGGTTGAGATTTTGAGGGCTGGTCTTTATGTTAGATCTTTTATCCAATCATATTCAGCCATCATGTGTTGCTAGGGGTCTAAAATCTGCCCTCAGGCCTTCAGAATCAACAGTGCGGGCGCTTGTAGCTTATAGTGAATGGAAATGAAAATTTAGTGTCAACCAATCAGCTTTAGAGTTGGCTATTGTACGCCTTCTGGCTGGCTCCAGTGTTACACAGGAGCCAGCTAGCAGGCGTAGTGCGTGCACCGTCTTTTGATTGGATTACCAATATTGAGAGGCAGGTCCTATGGAGGTCTAGGAAACTGAATTTGATAAACAAATTAATTCGTGGAGGAGAAGATGTCGTTTTGGTCGAGGATATAATTATAACGCCATTCTCAAGACGAACTTTTCAAGAAAAGTTAGACATTGTAAGGAGAGGTCGCCTGACGCCACAAAGCCTGTCACAGGCGGGAAAGTGCTTCGTTCGCTCGCCACTTTCAAAGTTTCAACTACGAGCGCTGTCAATGGCTCACAGGCTCCTTGGCTCCGAGAAGCACTGCAAACTGTACTGCTGGGAATGCCTATTATTTGCAAGTGATCGATTTGGTGTTTGGAGCCACACTGGCTTTGCAAACTTGAGTTGTCTAACCAAGGCAGCAACGAGACACCAAAGTACGGCTGGGCACTAACAAGCAATAGTGCTTTTGAAAACTTTTGGGGACACCGGAGTGGATCTACAGCTCAAAGAACAAACGCGCAGGGCAACGGAGCTGCACAATGAAAAGGTGAAGGGAAATATTGAAAAGACTCATTGATTGTGTCATGTTTTTGGGTAAACACTGTTTACCCAAAAATGTCAATTTGTCAATTTCAAGGTGACGCAACGCCTGGTTATACTGCGTTTCTGTCTAAATGTATAGTTTCTAGAGCCATGGCATCATAATGAGGTGGATTAATTCGGGTGGGACTGTGTAGTACCTCACTGAAGGCCCAGGCCCCAGGCCCACGGCACGCCACCGCAATTTGCATATACTCCAGAATGTTATGAAGAGTGATCAGATGAATTGCAATTAATTGCAAAGTCCTTCTTTGCCATGCAAATGAACTGAATCACAAAAAAACATTTCCACTGCATTTCAGCCATGCCACAAAAGGACCAGCTGACATCACTCATTAACACAGGTGTGAGTGTTGACGAGGACAAGGCTGGAGATCACTCTGTCATGCTGATTGAGTTCGAATAACAGACTGGAAGCTTCAAAAGGAGGGTGGTGCTTTGAATCATTGTTCTTCCTCTGTCAACCAGGGTTACCTGCAAGGAAACACGTGCCGTCATCTTTGCTTTGCACAAAAAGGGCTTCACAGACAAGGATATTGCTGCCAGTAAGATTGCACCTAAATCAACCGGATCATCAAGAACTTCAAGGAGAGCGGTTCAATTGCTGTGAAGAAGGCTCAGGGCTCCCAAGAAAGTCCAGCAAGCGCCAGGACCGTCTCCTAAAGTTGATTCAGCTGCGGGATTGGGGCACCACCAGTACAGAGCTTGCTCAGGAATGGCAGCAGGCAGGTGTGAGTGCCTCTGCACGCACAGTGAGGCAAAGACTTTGGAGGATGGTCTGGTGTCAAGAAGAGCAGCAAAGAAGCCACTTCTCTCCAGGAAAAACATCAGGGACAGATATTCTGCAAAAGGTACAGGGATTGGACTGCTGAGGACTGGGGTAAAGTAATTTTCTCTGATGAATCCCCTTTCCGATTGTTTGGGGCATCCGGGAAAAAAGCTTGTCCAGAGAAGACAAGGTGAGCGCTACCATCAGTCCTGTGTCATGCCAACAGTAAAGCATCCTGAGACCATTCATGCCTGGGGTTGCTTCTCAGCCAAGGGAGTGGGCTCACTCACAATTTTGCCTAAGAACACAGCCATGAATAAAGAATGGTACCAACACATCCTCCGAGAGCAACTTCTCCCAACCATCCAGGAACAGTTTGGCGACGAACAATGCCTTTTCCAGCATGATGGAGCACCTTGCCATAAGGCAAAAGTGATAACTAAGTGGCTCAGGGAACAAAACATCAATATTTTCTGTCCATGGCCAGGAAACTCCCCAGACCTTAATCCCATTGAGAACTTGTGGTCAATCCCCAAGAGGCGGGCGGACAAACAAAAACCCACAAATTCTGACAAACTCCAAACATTGATTATGCAAGAATGGGCTGCCATCAGTCAGGATGTGGCCCAGAAGTTAATTGACAGCCTTCCAGGGCGGATTGCAGAGGTCTTTAAAAAGATGGGTCAACACTGCAAATATTGAATCTGCATCAACTTCATGTAATTGTCAATAAAAGCCTTTGACACTTATGAAATGTTTGTAATTATACTTCAGTATTCCATAGTAACATTTGACAAAAATATCTAAAGACACAGAAGCAGCAAACTTTGTGAAAATGTATATTTGTGTCATTCTCAAAACGTTTAGCCACGACTGTACTGTAATACTTCACACACGGTACATCCTTCACATACTGCACATACCGTACATACTTTACATACTTTACAAACTGTATGTAAAGTATGCACGGTATGTAAAGTATGTAAATCAGTATGGAAAGTATGTACAGTATGGCAAGAAGGTAAAGTATGTAAAGTAAGTACAGTATGTACAGTATGGAAAGTATGGAAAGTGTTTACAGTATGTACATATACAAAGTATCACAGTATGTAAAATATGTAAAGTATACAACGTACTTAATGTATGTATACTTTGTATGTATGTATACTTTACATATTTTACATACAGTGATACTTTGTATATGTACATACTGTAAACACTTTCCATACTTTCCATACTGTACTTACTTTACATACGTTACCTTCTTGCCATACTGTACATACTTTCCATACTGATTTACATACTTTACATACCGTGCATACTTGACATACTGTACACACTTTACATACTGACCATACTGTACAGTATTTACATTATTTACATACTGTACATACTTTACACAGTGTGTATAATGTAAATACTGTACGTACTGTACATGCTGTACATACTTTACATTATTACATTATTTAAGTCATACCTAAGAGAAGTATCCAGTTCTACAAGTAATGATCTGTTGGAATGATAATGACAGCATTGTATCATCAGATTGTCAGGCAACAGTTTAATGCGTCTCCTAAAGTTTTGCTGCTATGTGAAGTCAAACCAACAGGTGGCATGTCACTACTACCCAATCATCTCAACTGGTACTTATGCAGTCTGGTAGCCAGCACAGCTGACTAAGAAGCTAGCTGTTTGTTATGTACATGGAAATGTGTTAGACATATTCAACATTTACCGGTTGTTGATTTTGTTGTGGAGTACACTTCATTACCAGTTATTTAGCAGACAGATAGATATCAGGCAGTGAGATCGATTTGGATTTCTTTACAAGGTTACAATAGGCAGGAATAAGATATCTAGTAAGACTTTATTACTACTTTGATGAATAAGCCATTATAAATGTTTATACATTTTTATAAATGTGTATAAATGCTTCATAAATTATTACAAATGCTTATGAATAATGCTTACAATGCTTAGAAATGTTACTATATAAAATGTATGGATAGGTCATAGTGTCACGATCGTCATAATAAGCGGACCAAGGCGCAGCGGGATATGAAGACATCTTCTTTTATTAAAGATGACGAAACACGAAACGAACACTTTTACAAAACAAAACAACAAACGACCGTGAAGCTACAAACGTAAGTGCATACACAAGCTACAAACGTTCAACATAGACAATTACCCACAAACACCTAAAGCCTATGGCTGCCTTAAATATGGCTCCCAATCAGAGACAACAATAAACAGCTGTCTCTGATTGAGAACCAAATCAGGCAACCATAGACTTTCCTAAACACCTACACTGAACACAACCCCATACATACTAAAAAAAACTTAAAACAATACACACACCCTAAACTAGACAAAACACACAAACATCCCCCATGTCACACTCTGACCTAACTAAACTAATAAAGAAAATCAATATAACAGAGGCCAGGGTGTGACAGTACCCCCCCCCCCCCCCCCCCCCCCCAAAGGTGCGGACTCCGGCCGCAAAACCTGACACAGAAGGGGAGGGTCCGGGTGGGCCTTCCTATGGTGGCGGCTCGGGTGCGGGACGTGGACCCCCCTCCACCATAGTCACTAACCGCTTTGGTGGCGCCTTTGGAACGGCGAGTCCCGGACTGAATACCATCCCAGAGGGCGCCACTGGACGGAGGGGCAGCTCCGGACTGAGGGGCAGCTCCGGACTGAGGGGCAGCTCCGGACTGAGGGGCAGCTCCGGACTGAGGGGCAGCTCCGGACTGAGGGGCAGCTCCGGACTGGCAGATGGCTCTGGCGGATCCTGGCTGACTGACGGCTCTGGCGGATCCTGGCTGGCTGACGGCTCTGGCGGATCCTGGCTGGCTGACGGCTCTGGCGGATCCTGGCTGGCTGACGGCTCTGGCGGGTCATGGCTGGCTGACGGCTCTGGCGGGTCATGGCTGGCTGACGGCTCTAGCGGGTCATGGCTGGCTGGCGGCTCTGGCGGGTCATGGCTGGCTGACGGCTCTGGCTGGTCATGGCTGGCTGACGGCTCTGGCTGGTCATGGCTGGCTGACGGCTCTGGCTGGTCATGGCTGGCTGACGGCTCTGGCTGGTCATGGCTGGCTGACGGCTCTGGCTGGTCATGGCTGGCTGACGGCTCTGGCTGGTCATGGCTGGCTGACGGCTCTGGCTGGTCATGGCTGGCTGACGTCTCTGGCTGGTCATGGCTGGCTGACGGCTCTGGCTGGTCATGGCTGGCTGGCGGCTCTGGCTGGTCATGGCTGGCTGGCGGCTCTGGCTGGTCATGGCTGGCTGGCGGCTCTGGCTGGTCATGGCTGGCTGGCGGCTCTGGCTGGTCATGGCTGGCTGGCGGCTCTGGCTGGTCATGGCTGGCTGGCGGCTCTGGCTGGTCATGGCTGGCTGACGGCTCTGGCTGGTCATGGCTGGCTGACGGCTCTGGCTGGTCATGGCTGGCTGGCGGCTCTGGCTGGTCATGGCTGACTGGCGGCTCTGGCGGATCCTGGCTGACTGGCGGCTCTGGCGGATCCTGGCTGACTGGCGGCTCTGGCGGATCCTGGCTGACTGGCGGCTCTGGCGGCTCCTGACTGACGAACAGCTCTGGCGGCTCCTGACTGACGAACGGCTCTGACGGCTCGGGACAGACGGGCGGCTCAGATGGCGCTGGGCAGACGGATGGCTCAGATGGCGCTGGGCAGACGGATGGCTCAGATGGCGCTGGGCAGACGGATGGCTCAGATGGCGCTGGGCAGACGGATGGCTCAGATGGCGCTGGGCAGACGGATGGCTCAGATGGCGCTGGGCAGACGGGCGGCTCAGATGGCGCTGGGCAGACGGATGGCTCAGATGGCGCTGGGCAGACGGATGGCTCAGATGGCGCTGGGCAGACGGATGGCTCAGATGGCGCTGGGCAGTTGGATGGCTCAGATGGCGCTGGGCAGACGGATGGCTCAGATGGCGCTGGGCAGACGGATGGCTCAGATGGCGCTGGGCAGACGGATGGCTCAGATGGCGTTGGACAGACGGATGGCTCAGATGGCGCTGGGCAGACGGATGGCTCAGATGGCGTTGGGCAGGCAGGCAGCTCAGACGGCGCTGGGCAGACGGATGGCTCAGATGGCGTTGGGCAGGCAGGCAGCTCAGACGGCGCTGGGCAGATGAGCAGTGCAGGCGGCGTTGGGCAGACGGCCGACTCTGACCTGCTGAGGCGCACAGTAGGCCTGGTGCGTGGTGCCGGAACTGGTGGTACCGGACTGGAGACACGCACCTCAAGGCTAGTGCGGGGAGCAGGAACAGGGCACACTGAGTTCGAGGCGCACTATAGGACTGGTGCGTGGTACCGGGACTGGTGGTACCGGGCTGAGGGCACGCACCTCAGGGCGAGTGCGGGGAGAAGGATCAGTGCGTACAGGGCTCTGGAGACGCACATGAGGCTTGGTGCGTGGTGCCGGAACTGGTGGTACCGGACTGGAGACACGCACCTCAAGGCTAGTGCGGGGAGAAGGAACAGGGCATACTGGACCCTGGAGACGCACATTAGGCCTAGTGCGTGGTGCCGGCACTGGTGGTACCGGGCTGGGGACACGCATCTCAGGGCTAGTGCGGGGAGCAGCAACAGGACACACCGGGTTGTGAAGGTGTACTGGAGACCTGGTGTGTATAGCCGGCATCAAATCTTCCGGAACTTTAACACAAGTTTCAGGCTGAGTACGAGGAACTGACACAGGTGGCATCGGACAGCTAACACGCTCCTCAGGGAAAATGCCATGCATACTCTGCCAAATCAACAGCTCTCTCTCTTCACTCTCCTCCAATTTCGCCAACAACTCCTCGAATGTCTCATAATCTCCCCTTCGTTCACTCTCCTCCAATCTGTCCAATAACTCCTCGACAATCTCAGACTCACCCCTCAACTTCGCCGACTGCTCCAAGTGCCCCCCCCCCCCCCAATAATTTTTTTGGGCTGTCTTTCGGGCTTCCTACCGTGTCGCCGTGCTGCCTCCATCTCTGCCTTGGGGCGGTGATATTCCCCTGGCTGTGCCCAGGGTCCTCTCCCGTCTAGGATTTCCTCCCATGTCCAGAAATCCTGCGATCGCTGCTGTTGCTTTTTATTCCGCCGCTTGGTCCTTTGTTGGTGGGTAATTCTGTCACGATCGTCATAATAAGCGGACCAAGGCGCAGCGGGATATGAAGACATCTTCTTTTATTAAAGATGACGAAACACGAAACGAACACTTTTACAAAACAAAACAACAAACGACCGTGAAGCTACAAACGTAAGTGCATACACAAGCTACAAACGTTCAACATAGACAATTACCCACAAACACCTAAAGCCTATGGCTGCCTTAAATATGGCTCCCAATCAGAGACAACAATAAACAGCTGTCTCTGATTGAGAACCAAATCAGGCAACCATAGACTTTCCTAAACACCTACACTGAACACAACCCCATACATACTAAAAAAAACTTAAAACAATACACACACCCTAAACTAGACAAAACACACAAACATCCCCCATGTCACACTCTGACCTAACTAAACTAATAAAGAAAATCAATATAACAGAGGCCAGGGTGTGACAGTACCCCCCCCCCCCGGCCGCAAAACCTGACACAGAAGGGGAGGGTCCGGGTGGGCCTTCCTATGGTGGCGGCTCGGGTGCGGGACGTGGACCCCCCTCCACCATAGTCACTAACCGCTTTGGTGGCGCCTTTGGAACGGCGAGTCCCGGACTGAATACCATCCCAGAGGGCGCCACTGGACGGAGGGGCAGCTCCGGACTGAGGGGCAGCTCCGGACTGAGGGGCAGCTCCGGACTGAGGGGCAGCTCCGGACTGAGGGGCAGCTCCGGACTGAGGGGCAGCTCCGGACTGGCAGATGGCTCTGGCGGATCCTGGCTGACTGACGGCTCTGGCGGATCCTGGCTGGCTGACGGCTCTGGCGGATCCTGGCTGGCTGACGGCTCTGGCGGGTCATGGCTGGCTGACGGCTCTGGCGGGTCATGGCTGGCTGACGGCCCTGGCGGGTCATGGCTGGCTGGCGGCTCTGGCGGGTCATGGCTGGCTGACGGCTCTGGCTGGTCATGGCTGGCTGACGGCTCTGGCTGGTCATGGCTGGCTGACGGCTCTGGCTGGTCATGGCTGGCTGACGGCTCTGGCTGGTCATGGCTGGCTGACGGCTCTGGCTGGTCATGGCTGGCTGACGGCTCTGGCTGGTCATGGCTGGCTGACGGCTCTGGCTGGTCATGGCTGGCTGGCGGCTCTGGCTGGTCATGGCTGGCTGGCGGCTCTGGCTGGTCATGGCTGGCTGGCGGCTCTGGCTGGTCATGGCTGGCTGGCGGCTCTGGCTGGTCATGGCTGGCTGGCGGCTCTGGCTGGTCATGGATGGCTGGCGGCTCTGGCTGGTCATGGCTGGCTGACGGCTCTGGCTGGTCATGGCTGGCTGACGGCTCTGGCTGGTCATGGCTGGCTGGCGGCTCTGGCTGGTCATGGCTGACTGGCGGCTCTGGCGGATCCTGGCTGACTGGCGGCTCTGGCGGATCCTGGCTGACTGGCGGCTCTGGCGGATCCTGGCTGACTGGCGGCTCTGGCGGATCCTGGCTGACTGGCGGCTCTGGCGGCTCCTGACTGACGAACGGCTCTGGCGGCTCCTGACTGACGAACGGCTCTGACGGCTCGGGACAGACGGGCGGCTCAGATGGCGCTGGGCAGACGGATGGCTCAGATGGCGCTGGGCAGACGGATGGCTCAGATGGCGCTGGGCAGACGGGCGGCTCAGATGGCGCTGGGCAGACGGATGGCTCAGATGGCGCTGGGCAGACGGATGGCTCAGATGGCGCTGGGCAGACGGATGGCTCAGATGGCGCTGGGCAGACGGATGGCTCAGATGGCGCTGGGCAGACAGATGGCTCAGATGGCGCTGGGCAGACGGATGGCTCAGATGGCGTTGGACAGACGGATGGCTCAGATGGCGTTGGGCAGACGGATGGCTCAGATGGCGTTGGGCAGGCAGGCAGCTCAGACGGCGCTGGGCAGACGGATGGCTCAGATGGCGTTGGGCAGGCAGGCAGCTCAGACGGCGCTGGGCAGATGAGCAGTGCAGGCGGCGTTGGGCAGACGGCCGACTCTGACCTGCTGAGGCGCACAGTAGGCCTGGTGCGTGGTGCCGGAACTGGTGGTACCGGACTGGAGACACGCACCTCAAGGCTAGTGCGGGGAGCAGGAACAGGGCACACTGAGTTCGAGGCGCACTATAGGACTG
Organism: Salvelinus namaycush; assembly: GCF_016432855.1. Lineage (NCBI taxonomy): Eukaryota > Metazoa > Chordata > Actinopteri > Salmoniformes > Salmonidae > Salvelinus > Salvelinus namaycush. The sequence goes on from NC_052310.1 coordinate 65,245,583, forward strand.
GTGCGTGGTACCGGGACTGGTGGTACCGGGCTGAGGGCACGCACCTCAGGGCGAGTGCGGGGAGAAGGATCAGTGCGTACAGGGCTCTGGAGACGCACATGAGGCTTGGTGCGTGGTGCCGGAACTGGTGGTACCGGACTGGAGACATGCACCTCAAGGCTAGTGCGGGGAGAAGGAACAGGGCATACTGGACCCTGGAGACGCACATTAGGCCTAGTGCGTGGTGCCGGCACTGGTGGTACCGGGCTGGGGACACGCATCTCAGGGCTAGTGCGGGGAGCAGCAACAGGACACACCGGGTTGTGAAGGTGTACTGGAGACCTGGTGTGTATAGCCGGCATCAAATCTTCCGGAACTTTAACACAAGTTTCAGGCTGAGTACGAGGAACTGACACAGGTGGCATCGGACAGCTAACACGCTCCTCAGGGAAAATGCCATGCATACTCTGCCAAATCAACAGCTCTCTCTCTTCACTCTCCTCCAATTTCGCCAACAACTCCTCGAATGTCTCATAATCTCCCCTTCGTTCACTCTCCTCCAATCTGTCCAATAACTCCTCGACAATCTCAGACTCACCCCTCAACTTCGCCGACTGCTCCAAGTGCCCCCCCCCCAATAATTTTTTTGGGCTGTCTCTCGGGCTTCCTACCGTGTCGCCGTGCTGCCTCCATCTCTGCCTTGGGGCGGTGATATTCCCCTGGCTGTGCCCAGGGTCCTCTCCCGTCTAGGATTTCCTCCCATGTCCAGAAATCCTGCGATCGCTGCTGTTGCTTTTTATTCCGCCGCTTGGTCCTTTGTTGGTGGGTAATTCTGTCACGATCGTCATAATAAGCGGACCAAGGCGCAGCGGGATATGAAGACATCTTCTTTTATTAAAGATGACGAAACACGAAACGAACACTTTTACAAAACAAAACAACAAACGACCGTGAAGCTACAAACGTAAGTGCATACACAAGCTACAAACGTTCAACATAGACAATTACCCACAAACACCTAAAGCCTATGGCTGCCTTAAATATGGCTCCCAATCAGAGACAACAATAAACAGCTGTCTCTGATTGAGAACCAAATCAGCCAACCATAGACTTTCCTAAACACCTACACTGAACACAACCCCATACATACTAAAAACCCCTTAAAACAATACACACACCCTAAACTAGACAAAACACACAAACATCCCCCATGTCACACCCTGACCTAACTAAACTAATAAAGAAAATCAATATAACAGAGGCCAGGGTGTGACACATAGTATCAACAAACTATATGTTGATAAGCAACTGCTTGCTAAGGTTACGGTTAGGGTTGGGTTTAGAATAAGGGTTAGGGTAAGAGTTAAGGTCAGGGTTAGGACTAGGGAAAGGGTTAAGTTTAGAGTAAGGATAAGCGTTAGTAGATAGTTAGCTGAAATGTTACTGATAGTCTGAAGAGCATCTACAGATGGACTATCCTAATAAATTGTTACCAGTGCTTTTTCTTTGTGTTCTTTCTTTGTTTTTGCATCTGTGGATATTTGGGATATACAGTATAACCTCTCAAGAAAGTCAACAATTTCTGGTTACATATTTCAATATCCTCTTTGCGTTTTGCTTTAATTTCCTAAGTACCCCTGTTTAAAAGGGGATGTGCCACCTGCCTGGCCTAATTTCCTCTCAGCCCCACCGATTACAGACCTTTTCCCACCGACGCTCTTCATGCTCCCACAAAGACCCTCATAATCCTGCTGCTTGTCCACAATAATGAACATGACCTAGTTGGCCCATTATTAACACTACCACCCACGGGTCAGAGGATGCAAAATCACCACTGGACACTGGCCCCCTCTGTCCCCCCCTCCTTGGCTGCTGGTTTTAAATACTATTCGATATAATATTATTACTATAATACTATCCACTTCATGTTTGAAGAGTTTCATTCCAAAATGCTACATATCCATTTTCAGAAATGTTGGTAAATTTGCTTTTATTGTTAAAAAAAATTATGAAAGAGATTTGTGTTTTTCATATCTAATTATGGCATGGGGTTGTTCAATGACAGACATGTATTTGCTGAAATAAAATAAAAAAAAATAAAAAATGTATTTGTTGAAAATCTATCACTTGATGGTTTCATTTCAGAGAGACAAATAATCATTTTTTTTGCTAAATGCTACACTATATATACAAAAGTATGTGGACACCCCTTCAAATTTGTGGATTCAGCTACTTCAGCCAAACCCGTTGTTGACAGGTTAATAAAACCGAGCACACAGCCATGCAATCTCCATAGACAAAACATTGGCAGTAGAACGGCCTTACTGAAGAGCTCAGTGACTTTCAACGTGGCACCGTCATAGGATGCCAACAAGTCAGTTCATCAAATTTCTGCCCTACTAGAGCTGTCCCGGTCAACTGTAAGTGCTGTTATTGTGAAGTGGAAACATCTAGGAGCAACAACGGCTCAGCCGCAAAGTGGTAGGCCACACAAGCTCACAGAACGGGACCGCCTAGTGCTGAAGTGTAGAGGGTAGAAATCGTCTGTCCTCGATTGCAACACTCACTACCGAGTTCCAAAATGCCTCTGGAAGCAACGCCAGCACAATAACTTTCCTCGGGAGCTTCATGAAATGGGTTTCCATGGCCGAGCAGCCGCACACAAACCTAAAATCACCCATGCGCAATGCCAAGCTTTGGCTGGAGTGGGGTAAAGCATACGCCATTGGACTCACTAGAAACACATTCTCTGGAGTGATGAATCACGCTTCACCATCTTCACCATCATAATCTTGGTTTGGCGGATGCCAGAAGAACGCTACCTGCCCCAATGCATAGTGCAACTGTAAAGTTTGGTGTAGGAGGAATAATGGCTGTTTTTCATGGTTCGAGCTAGGCCACTTAGTTCCAGTGAAGGCGAGCCAGGTCTAATCGCCCAACATCAGTGCCCGACCTCACTAATGCTCTTGTGGCTGAATGGAAGCAAGTCCCTGAAGCAATGTTCCAACATCTAGTGGAAAGCCTTCCCAGAAGAGTGGAGACTGTTATAGCAGCAAAGGTGGGACCAACTCCATATTAACGCCCAGGATTTTGGAATGAGATGTTCAACGAGCAGGTGTCCACATACTTTTGGTCATGTAGTGTATATATCTGCCTCATTCTCAGATAAATAAGTACTACTGCTAGGTTTTACACAGTCAAATATAACAGAAAATGAAATACAGTAATATGAGATCTGTATGTAAAACATTTACAATTGACATTTCAGTTATTTAGCAGATACTCTTATCCAGAGCAACATACAATAAGTGCACACATCAGTGTAACACATTTCTGTGAATTTACAGCAAAACTTTTACAGTTCGCTACTGTAACTCTATATTACAGTGCAGTACTGTAAAGGGCAATATATTATGGGGACTCAATGGCATTGTGCTACACTGCTGTAAAATTACCTGTTTTGCTGTATATTTACAGCAGCATACCGTGAATTATGGTGCATTATGGGAAAAATTTGTGATTTTCTGAGTGCTGTCCTGGGGCTTTGTTGGATTGGTAGGGGTTAGTGAACTGAGCCTCAAAACCAGCTGGCTATGGGGACTATTTTCTATGGCCAACTCTTGACATTTGAGAGCTTTGTAATGATAGGAGTGGGGGTCACTTGTTTTTAAACGATTACTGTATCTCTCTCACTCTTTCTTTTTTCTGTATTTCTTTCTTTCTTCTCTCTCTCTCTTTCTCTCACGTTCTTTCTCTCACGTTCTCTCTCTCTCTCTCTCTCTCTCTCTCTCTCTCTCTCTCTCTCTCTCTCTCTCTCTCTCTCTCTCTCTCTCTCTCTCTCTCTCTCTCTCTCTCATTCAAATTTTCTTAATCCTTAATTGAGTTTACTGCATCTTGGGCAGGAAGTCATAATAAACCCATGCGTATACAGAATGTTACTTCAGACACATCAGATGATACAATGTCCCGTAAAGCTGAATTGTGCACCTTATAAGGTAAACAACTCTCTTGCAATTGTAATATTTTTGACCTGTTGCAACGACTTAGAATTCTGTGCAAACTAATTTCCCCAGTGTTTCACACAGCCTGTTTGAGTTCAGTGTGTACTGGCGGCTATCTATTGTTCCAAAGGAAGGCTATCTCTAACCCAAACAACAGATGACTTAAACACGAGAGCAGTGGACCAGTCTCTCTCTCTCTCTCTCTCTCTCTCTCTGTCTCTCTCGCTTTCAATTCAATTCAAAGGGCTTTATTGGTATGGGAAACAAATGTTTACATTGCCAAAGCAAGTGAAATAGATAATAAACAAAAGTGAAATAAACAATAAAAATGTAACAGTTAACATTACTCTCACAAAAGTTCCAAAGGAATAGTGACATTTCAAACATCATATTATGGCTATATACAGTGTTGTAACGATGTGCAAATAGTTAAAGTACAAAAGTGAAAATAAATAAACATACATATGGGTTGTATATTTATAATGGTGTTTGTTCTTCACTGGTTACCCTTTTCTTGTCACAAATCTTGCTGCTGTGATGGCACACTGTGGTATTTCACCCAATATATATGGGTGTTTATCAAAATTGGATTTGTTTTTGTGGGTCTGTATAATCTGAGGGAAATATGTGTCTCTAATATGGCAATACATTTGGCAGGAGGTTAGTAAGTGCAACTCAGGTTCCACCTCATTTTGTGGGCAGTGTGCACACAGCCTGTCTTCTCTTGAGAGCCAGGTCTACCTACGATGGCCTCTCTCAATAGCAAGGCTATACTCACTGTCATGAAGTGCCCTGGGGGGAGTATCATAGCCCCCCCCTCTCTCTCTTTCTCCACAGTTTATGAAAGTCGTAAATACTCTGCTTCTGGGTCTGTAGTATTGAGATTGGAATGTGTGACTGTGGGACACAGAGAGAGACTTGGCCAAACTCCTAATCCCCAAAATGGGAGAATTAAACAATATTTCTACTTTTGAGAATGTGGGAATGGTCCGTGGACACTTAAGGGACAGTCATAACGAGTGTTTCATTTGGTGATCTCATGAAGGACAGGAAACACACATAACTGTATCACTTAAAGTGTACATTTCCCATCTGTCAGGTTTACATCTAAATATTGTGAAACGTATGTGATTAAACATGAAAACTGTATCACTTAAAGTGTACATTTCCCATCTGTCAGGTTTACATCTAAATATTGTGAAACGTATGTGATTAAACATGAAAACTGTATCACTTAAAGTGTACATTTCCCATCTGTCAGGTTTACATCTAAATATTGTGAAACGTATGTGATTAAACATGAAACTATTTGTGGTGAAAAGATGTAATGTGATGTTAACCTTCTAAATGAGAGTATGGATTTTCATAGAAAGATTAACTAGTCAGTGGCCACACCCCTGTGAGCCCAGACGTCACATTAGGCATCATAGAACTGCCCCTTTTTCCACAGAGTATAAAACCCAGTTCCTACATAATATATATTAAGTCAGAGAACGCCGGGACAGAATCCCCACGTTGGAATGGCTACAATTCTGTAGACCATTAGACCATACAGCTGTAGTTTTGGCTACACGGCTGGAAATGGTTAAACTCTGAAACTAGCATCAGTACAGAATAAGAGCAAATAAGAGCGAAACACTTATTCTATGCGACAACCATGGGTACGCCTGATGTATCAATTATGAACACAACCAGAGACTTTCTGTCGATTGACTCTCCAGCAGATGGACCGGATTCCAACAGAGAAGACAACAACGACATACGGGCGTAAATATATACATTGCAATTATTCTCGAATGAGCAGCCGTTCATGTGCAAAGGATTAGCATTTCAATGATTATAATTATCCACTGTGTGTAGTGAATCCATTTTGTCTTTCCCGCTCTTTCTCAGTCCCCACCCCTTTCCTTTGTCTACCAAGCCGTCATATCGGCTTAGCCCACTAGGGACGTTTCTATCATTGTTAGTAAGCAATATCTACTGTTTGTTTGTTATGTATTTCTGTGATTATTTGGTTAGTTAGTAAAAAATAATTATGCCAATTTGTATATTGCTAATTCATTATGGAAACTAGGGTTCGTGCAGATATCCAAGGTTTTGCGATGTTCAGTAATGAGAAATGATGAGGTAATAATAATAATTCATTAATAGAAGACTGTAATTGATCAGATATTAAAATATCTGAAGAGTTATATTCGGAAAATTATAACTCTGTAAATCTCAGTGCCCCGACTTCCTAGTTAATTAATGTTTACATGATTAGTTTAATTACATAATAATTAAACCTGGAGAACGGATTTAATATAAATAAGTCTTCACATTTAATGATAGTCCAGACACGACATCACTGAGTCTGTACATAGTCAAAGCTTTCCTTAAGTTTGGGTCAGTCACGGTGGTCAGGAATTCTGCCACGGTGTACTTTCTGTTTAGGGCCAAATAGCATTCTAGTTTGCTCAGTTTTTTTGTTAATTCTTTCCAATGTGTCAAGTAATTATTTCTTGTTTTCTCATGACTTGGTTGGGTCGAATTGTGTTGCTGTCCTGGGGCTCTGTTTGTATTTGCTTAGGACCAGTTTGCTTAGGGGACTCTTCTCCATGTTCATCTCTCTATAAGTGATGGTGTCACATCCTGACCTTAGTTCCTTTTTTATGTCTCTATTTTGGTTTGGTCAGGGCGTGAGTTGGGGTGGGCATTCTATGTTTTTCATTCTATGTTTTGTATTTCTATGTGTTTGGCCTGGCATGGTTCCCAATCAGAGGCAGCTGTCTATCGTTGCCTCTGATTGAGAACCAAACTTAGGTAGCCTTTTCCCACCTGGTGTTTGTGGGTAGTTGGTTCCTGTTTTGTGTTGTGTCACCTTTCAGGACTGTTTCGATTTTCGTTGTTTCACTTTTGTTATTTTGTATTCAGTGTTCAGTTATAATCAATTTAACATGGACACGTACCACGCTGCATTTTGGTCCGATCTTTCCTGTTCTTCAGATGAAGAAGATCGTTAGAGATGGTTTTGTTATGGAAGGTTTGGGAATTGCTTAATTTTAGGTGGTTGTAAAATTTAACTGCTCTTTTCTGGATTTTGATAGAGTGTATCGGCCTAATTCGGCTCTGCATGCATTATTTGGTGTTTTACGTTGTACACAGAGGATATTATTGCAGAATTCTGCATGCAGAGTCTCAATTTGGTGTTTGTACCATTTTGTCAATTCTTGGTTGGTGAGCGGACCCCAGACCTCACAACCATAAAGGGCAATGGGTTCTATAACTGATTCAAGTATTTTTAACCAGATCCTAATTGGTATGTCGAATTTATTGTTCCTCTTGTTGGAATAGAAGGTCCTTCTTGCCTTGTCTCTCAGATCATTCAGAGCTTTGTGGAAGTTACCTGTGGTGCTGATATTTAGGCCGAGGTATGTATAGTTTTTTGGTGTGCTCTAGGGAAACAGTGTCTAGATGGAATTTGTATTCGTGGTCGTGGCAACTGGACCTTATTGTTGTCTTACTGAGATTTATGGCCCAGATCTGACAGAATCTGTGCAGAAGATCTAGGTGCTGGTGTAGGCCCACCTAAGTTGGGGACAGAAGTACCAGATCATCAGCAAAAAGTTGAAATTTGACTTCAGATTCTAGTAGGGTGAGGCTGGGTGCCGAAGACTGCTCTAGTGCCCTCGCCAATTTGTTGATATACAGTTGAAGTCGAAAGTTTACATACACTTAGGTTGGAGTCATTAAAACTAGTTTTTCAACCACTCCACAAATTTCTTGTTAACAAACTATAGTTTTGGCAAGTCGGTTAGGACATCTACTTTGTGCACGATGCAAAAAAGATTACAACAATTGTTTCCAGACAGATTATTTCACTGTATCACAATTCCAGTGGGTCAGAAGTTACATACACTAAGTTGACTGCGCCTTTAAACAGCTTGGAAAATTACAGAAAATTATGTCATGGCTTTAGAAGCTTCTGATAGGCTAATTGTCTTCATTTGTGTAACGGCAGTCTAAGTCGTCCTCCTCAGACGAGGAGAGGCGAGAAGGATCTGAGGACCAATGTGCAGCGTGGTAATTTTCCATTATTTAATTAACACAAAACAAGACACTATACAAAATGACAAAACAAACTAACCGTCACAGTCCTAGCTGGTGCAGACAAAACACAAAGACAGGAAACAACCACCCACAATCCCCAACACAAAACAAGCCACCTATATATGATTCTCAATCAGGGACAACGATTGACAGCTGTCTCTGATTGAGAACCATATTGGCTGGACACAGAAACAGACAAACTAGACACACAACATAGAATGCCCACCCCAACTCACGCCCTGACCATACTAAACAAATACAAAAACAAGGGAAAACAGGTCAGGAACGTGACAATTTGAATCAATTGGAGGTGTATCTGTGGATGTATTTCAAGGCCTACCTTCAAACTCAGTGCCTCTTTGCTTGAAATCATGGGGAAATAAAAATAAATCAGCCAAGACCTCAGAAAAACAATTGTGGACCTCCACAAGTCTGGTTCATCCTTGGAAGCAATTTCCAAATGCCTGAAGGTACCACGTTCATCTGTACAAACAATAGTACGCAAGTATAAACACCATGGGACCACGCAGCCGTCATATCGCTCAGGAAGGAGACGCGTTCTGTCTCCTAGAGATGACCGTACTTTTGTACGAAAAGTGCAAATCAATCCCAGAACAACAGCAAAGGACCGTGTGAAGATGCTGGAGGAAACAGGTACAAAAGTATCTATATCCACAGTAAAACGAGTCCTATGTCGACATAACCTGAAAGGCTGCTCAGCAAGGAAGAAGTCACTGCTCCAAAACCGCCATATAAAAGCCAGACTACGGTTTGCAACTGCACATGGGGACAGAGATCGTACTTTTTGGAGAAATGTCCTCTGGTCTGATGAAACAACAATAGAACTGTTTGGCCATAATGATCATCGTTATGTTTGGAGGAAAAAGGGGGAGGCTTGCAAGCCGAAGAACACCATCCCAACCATGAAGCACGGGGGTGGGAGCATCATGTTGTGGGGGTGCTTTGCTGCAGGTTGGACTGGTGCACTTCACAAAATAGATGGCATCATGGGGCAGGAAAATTAGGTGGATATATTGAACCAGCATCTCAAGACATCAGTCAGGAAGTTAAAGCTTGGTCGCAAATGGGTCTTCCAAATGAACAATGACCCCAAGCATACTTCCGAAGTTGTTACAAAATGGCTTAAGGACAACAAAGTCAAGGTATTGGAGTGGCCATCACAAAGCCCTGACCTCAATCCTATAGAAAATGTGTGGGCAGAACTGAAAAAGCGTGTGCGAGCAAGGAGGCCTACAAACCTGACTCAGTTACAACAGCTCTGTCAGGAGGAATGAGCCAAAGTTCACCCAACTTATTGTGGGAAGCTTGTGGAAGGCTACCCGAAACGTTTGACCCAGGTTAAACAATTTGAAGGCAATGCTACCAAATACTAATTGAGTGTATGTAAACTTCTTACCCACTGGGAATGTGATGAAAGAAATAAAAGCTGAAATAAATAATACTCTCTACTTTTATTCTGACATTTCACATTCTTAAAATATGTGCTGATCCCAACTGACCTAAGACAGGGCATTTTTACTAGGATTAAATGTCAGGAATTGTGAAAAACTGAGTTTAAATGTATTTGGCTAAGGTGTATGTAAACTTCCGATTTCAACTGTATATGTTGAAGAGGGTGGGGCTTAAGCTGCATCCCTGTCTCAACCCCAGGCCCTGTGGAAAGAAATTGTTTTTTTTGTTGCCAATTTTAACCGCACACTTGTTATTTGTGTACATGGATTTTATAATTTCGTATGTTTTTCCCCCAACACCACTTTCCATCAATTTGTTTAGCAGACTCTCATGACAAATTGAGTCAAAATATTTTTTGAAATCAACAAAGACTTTTCCTTTGTATTTTTATTTTATTTTTGTCAATTAGGGTGTGCAGGGTGAATATGTGGTTTGTCGTACGGTAATTTGGTAAAAACACAATTTGACATTTGCTCAGTACATTGTTTTCTCTGAGAAAATGTCGGAGTCTGCTGTTAATGATAATGCTGAGGATTTTCCCAAGGTTGTTGTTGACTATATCCCCCGGTAGTTATTGGGGTCAAATTTGTCTCCACTTTTGTGGATTGGGGTGATCAGTTGTTGGTTCCAAATATTGGGGAAGATGCCAGAGCTGAGGATGATGTTAAAGAGTTTAAGTATAGCCAATTGGAATTTGTGGTCTGTATATTTTATCATTTCATTTAGTATACCATCATACCCACAGGCCTTTTTGGGTTGGAGGGTTTGTATTTTGTCCTGTAGTTCATTCAAGGTAATTGGAGAATCCAGTGCATTCTGGTAGTCTTTAACCTGTCTGGCTCTGGCGTTCCGCTAGCGGAACTCCTCCCACATTCCACTGAAAAGGCAGAGCGCGAAATTCAAAAGATATTTTTTAGAAATATTTAACTTTCACACATTAACAAGTCCAATACAGCAAATGAAAGATACACATCTTGTGAATCCAGTCAACATGTCCGATTTTTAAAATGTTTTACAGCGAAAACACCACATATATTTATGTTAGCTAATACAAAATACAAAAAAGGACAGACATTTTTCACAGCACAGGTAGCATGCACAAAGCCAACCTAACTAACCAAGAACCAACCAAACTAACCAAGAAACAACTTCATCAGATGACAGTCTTATAACATGTTATACAATAAATCTATGTTTTGTTCGAAAAATGTGCATATTTGAGGTATAAATCAGTTTTACATTGCAGCTACCATCACAGCTACCGTCACAAATAGGACCGAAGCAGCCAGGGTAATTACAGACACCAACGTCAAATACCTAAATACTCATCATAAAACATTTCTGAAAAATCGATGGTGTACAGCAAATTAAAGACAAACATCTTGTGAATCCAGCCAATATTTCCGATTTTTTAAGTGTTTTACAGCGAAAACACAATATAGCATTATATTAGCTTACTACAATAGCCTACCACACTACCGCATTCATTCATCAAGGCACGTTAGCGATAGCAATAGGCACGTTAGCGATAGCGAATAAACCAGCAAAAGATATATAATTTTTGACTAACCTTGATAAGCTTCATCAGATGACAGTCCTATAACATCAGGTTATACATACACTTATGTTTTGTTCGAAAATGTGCATATTTAGAGCTGAAATCAGTGGTTATACATTGTGCTAACGTAGCATCTTTTTCCCACAACGTCCGGATATTTTTCTGACACTTTTTCTGACACACATATTCTGACCAAATAACTATTCATAAACTTAACTAAAAAATACATGTTGCATAGGAAATGATAGATACACTAGTTCTTAATGTAATCGCCGTGTTAGAATTCTAAAAATAACTTCATTACGACATCCAGCTTAGGTATAGCGAGAGAGTACCCAAAAGCTGGGCGCAAACGACTAGTACAACATGTTCGACAGATATATGAAATAGCATCATAAAATGGGTCCTACTTTTGCTGATCTTTCATCAGAATGTTGTACAAGGGGTCCTTTGTCGGGAACAATCGTTGTTTGGATTTAGAACGGCCTTTTTCCCACTCGATTTAGCAAGCACACTTCCCAAGTGGCGCGAATCTCTCCATCGTCAACAAACTCAGAGAACGGAACACGGCAAAACTCCCGAAAAAATGTCAATAATCTGATTAAACTATATTGAAAAAACATACTTTACGATGATATTGTCACATGTATCAAATAAAATCAAAGCCGGAGATATTAGTCGTCCATAACGACAGCTTATCAGAAGGCAAATCCAGGTCCCTTCTCGCGCTCTCCAGAAAACAGGAAACTGGTGACACGTCATGCCAAGAGCTATTATTCGAGCCCAGATCAAGTTACACACTCAATTTCTTCTCTCACTGCTTGTCGACATCTAGTGGAAGACGTATGAAGTGCATCTAAACTAATAAATATCAAGGACTTTAATAGGCAGCACCTAGAAGAGTGCATCGATTTCAGATCTTCCACTTCCTGTCAGGAAGTTTGCTGCAAAAGGAGTTCTGTTTTACTCACAGATATAATTCAAACGGTTTTAGAAACTAGAGAGTGTTTTCTATCCAGTAGTAATAATAATATGCATATTGTACGAGCAAGAATTGAGTACGAGGCCGTTTAAATTGGGCACGATTTTCCCCCAAAGTGAAAACAGTGCCCTCTGTCCTCAACAGGTTTTAATAGTTGATTTTAAGATTTGTATTTGATCATGTATATGTTATTGCTGTTTTTCCATTGTTATAGAGCAAAAAAGATTGGAGAAGTGGTTTATCCATTCATCTCTGTTTTGGATAGATAACTCTTCGTGTTGTTGTTTGTTTAGAGTTTTCCAAATTTCCCAGAAGTGGTTAATAACCTTTTCTCAATAGGGGGTGCTGTTTTCACTTTGTAAAAATTTCGTTCCCAAATTAAACTGCCTCGTACTCAATTCTTGCTCGTACAATATGCATATTATTATTACTATTGGATAGAAAACACTCTCTAGTTTCTAAAACCGCTTGAATTATATCTGTGAGTAAAACAGAACTCAAGTTGGAGCAAACTTCCTGTGAGGAAGTGAGAAATCTGAAATAAGGCAGGCTGTTCTAGGGTCAGTTTATTAATTTGCATGTCTTCTATTGGTCGAGATGCACTGCATACGCCTTCCCCTAGATGTCAGCAAATAGTGAGAATTGGAATGGAGTTGCTAGGCAGATCTGAGGCCATATAAAGGGTCTTGGAACGTGGGGTGCAGTCTTTTCAACATTCGCCATGACGCAAGACAGACCTCAGGATGGCTTTCTGGAAAGCTCCCGTTATAGGCCTTAGATATATCCGGCTCTGATTTTATTCGATATAGGTGTTAAAGACATCATAATGTTGTTAGTTTAAACCGAGTTATATCAGTTTATATCAGTATATTGCGATTTTCGGATATTTCTTTGTGCTGCGTTATAGTGAGTTGGGCACGTCTTCGCCACATGGCTAATGTTTACTGCTAATTCCAAAGTTGAAGGCGACAATCTACAACCGAGCAACGATTCCTCTGGACAAAGGACAACTTGCCCAAGATTCTGATGGGAGCTCATCAAAAAGTAAGAAGTATTTATGATGTTAATTCGTTGTTCTGTTGAAAAATGTCAAACTACTATTCCGCCATTAATTTCGGTGCGGTCTCGCTTTAACGCACGCTGTATGTCGTAGTAACGTTAATTTTAAAAATCTAACACAGCGGTTGCATTAAGAACTAATGTATCTTTCATTTGCTGTCCAACCTGTATTTTTTAGTCAAGTTTATGATTAGTTACTGATTAGATTAGGTGCCTCTCCCAAGATTTCTCCCGACATTTTGTTGGCAGCTTGGCTACTATTCTCATTGTATAACCACGATTTGTGCCGCTAAATATGCACATTTTCGAACAAACTCTATATGTATTGTGTAATATGATGTTATAGGACTGTCATCTGAAGAAGTTTGAGAAGGTTAGTGAAAAAATTAATATCTTTTGCTGGTTTATTCGTTATCGCTATTGTTGGCTTGAATCAATGCTGTTGTGTGGTTGGCTATTGTAGTAAGCTAATATAATGCTATATTGTGTTTTCGCTGTAAAACACTTAAAAAAATCTGAAATATTGGCTGGATTCACAAGATCTTTGTCTTTCATTTGCTATACGCTGTGTATTTTTCATAAATGTTTTATGATGAGTATTTAGGTAATTCACGTTGGTCTCTGTAGTTATTCTAGTTGCTTTGGTGAGAGTTGTGATGGTGGCTGCAATGTAAAACTATGATTTTATACCTGAAATATGCACATTTTTTGAACAAAACATATGCTATACAATAAATATGTTATCAGACTGTCATCGGATGAAGTTGTTTCTTGGTTAGTGACTATTTATATCTTTATTTGGTCGAAATTGTGATAGCTACCTATGCAGGAAAAAAATGGTGGAAAATAAAAGTTGTGTCTTTTGCTATCGTGGTTAGCTAATAGAAATACATATTGTGTCTTCCCTGTAAAACATTTTAAAAATCAGAAATGATGGCTGGATTCACAAGATGTGTATCTTTCATCTGGTGTCTTGGACTTGTGATTTAATGATATTTAGATGCTAGTATTTACTTGTGACGCTATGCTAGGCTATGCTAGTCAGCTTTTTTACTGATGGGGGTGCTCCCGGATCCGGGATTGTGATGAAGTAGAAGTTAATTTTCTTAGGTTGTCTGCTTGAAATGATTAGATTTGATAGGGAAGCTGAGAGGTCAAGTATACGGTTTAGGTTTTCTACTGCCAAGTTTACACCTTCACTATTACACTGAAACCTTTTGTCCAGGAAAATGTCTGGAAGGGGTTGAATTTGTTGTTGCCTAATTGTTTTTTGTTAGATTTCCACACTATTTTCCTTCCATCTATAGCATTTCTTAATATTATGAACCCTCAAAGAGACTCTGGATTTAGGTCACTGATAAAGTAGTCTACAGTACTACTGCCAAGAGAGGAGCTATAGGTGTACCTACAATAGGAGTCCCCTCGAAGCCTACCATTGACTATGTACAGTTGAAGTCGGAAATTTACATACACCTTAGCCAAATACATTTAAACTCAGTTTTTCACAATTCCTGACATTTAATCCTAGTAAAAATTGCCTGTCTTAGGTCAGTTGGGATCACCACTTTATTTTAAGAATGTGAAATGTCAGAATAATAGTAGAGTGAATGATTTATTTCAGCTTGTATTTCTTTCATCACATTCCCAGTGGGTCAGAAGTTTACATACACTCAATTAGTATTTGGTAGCATTGCCTTCAAATTGTTCAACTTGGGCCAAACGTTTCAGGTAGCCTTCCACAAGCTTCCCACAATAGGTTGGGTGAATTTTGGTCAGGTTTGTAGGCCTCCTTGCTCGCACACGTTTTTTCAATCTGCCCACACATTTTCTATAGGATTGAGGTCAGGGCTTTATGATGGCCACTCCAATACCTTGACTTTGTTGTCCTTAAGCCCTTTTGCCACAACTTTGGAAGTATGCTTGGGGTCGTTGTTCATTTGGAAGACCCATTTGCAACCAAGCTTTAACTTCCTGACTGATGTCTTGAGATGTTGCTTCAATATATCCACCTAATTTTCCTGCCTCATGATGCCATCTATTTTGTGAAGTGCACCAGTCCCTCCTGCAGCAGAGCAGCCCCACAACATGATGCTCCCACCCACTGAAAGACGTTTAGGTGTAGCAGGTAAGGCGGAGTCAGGCGCAGGACACAGAGATGAGTAATCCACGTAACTTTACTCAAAACAACAAATATTCCAAGAAGGAAAATAATCAAGCTCACAAATACAGACCAACTTATATCGAACAAACACGCACAAAACCATGGGGGAACCAGAGGGTTAAATAAGGAACATATAATTATGGGAATGGAAACCAGGTGTGTACAATGAAGACAAAACAAATGGAAAATGAAAAGTGGACCGGTGGCAGCTAGAAAACAGGTGGCGTCGACCGCCAAACGCCGGCCGAACAAGGAGAGGGACCAACTTCGGCGGAAGTCGTGACACCCCCGTGCATCACGGTTGGGATGGTGTTCTTCGGCTAGCAAGCCTCCCCCTTTTTCCTCCAAACATAACGACGGTCATTATGGCCAAACAGTTCTATTTTTGTTTCATCAGATCAGGGGACATTTCTCCAAAAAGTACGATCTCTGTCCCCATGTGCAGTTGCAAACCGTAGTCTGGCTTTTATATGGCAGTTTTGGAGCAGTAGCTTCTTCCTTGCTGAGCAGCCTTTCAGGTTATGTCGATATAGGACTTGTTTTACTGTGGATATAGATTCTTTTGTACCTGTTTCCTCCAGCATCTTCACAAGGTCCATTGTTGTTGTTCTGGGTTTGATTTGCACTTTTCGCACAAAAGTACGGTCATCTCTAGGAGACAGAACTCGTCTCCCTCCTGAGCGGTATGACGACTGCGTGGTCCCATGGTGTTTATACTTGCGTACTATTGTTTGTACAGATGAACGTGGTACCTTCAGGCATTTGGAAATTGCTCCCAAGGATGAACCAGACTTGGGGAGGTCTACAATTTTTTTTCTGAGGTCATGGCTGATTTCTTTTGATTTTCTAATGATGTCAAGCAAAGAGCCACTGAGTTTGAAGGTAGGCCTTGAAATACATCCACAGGTACACCTCCAATTGACTCAAATGATGTCAATTAGCCTATCAGAAGCTTCCAAAGCCATGACATAATTTTATGGAATTTTCCAAGCTGTTTAAAGGCACAGTCAACTTAGTGTATGTAAACTTCTGACCCACTGGAATTGTGATACAGATAAGTGAAATAATCTGTCTGTAAACAATTGTTGGAAAATGTACTTGTGTCATGCACAAAGTAGATGTCCTAACCGACTTGCCAAAACTATAGTTTGTTAACATGGCATTTCTGGAGTGGTTGAAAATTAGTTTTAATGACTCCAACCTAAGTGTATGTAAACTTCCGACTTCAACTGTACATGACTAGCATCTGACAGAGCTGCAGGAGTTGTGACCCGATTTTGTTGGTTATGTTATCGTAGTTGTGTCTAGGGGGGCATATGGGCGAGGGAATGCTTTCACCTCCAGGTAGGTGTTTGTCCCCCTGTGTGCTGAGGGTGTCGGGTTCTTGTCCAGTTCTCTCATTTAGGTCGCCACAGACTAGTACATGCCCCCTCTAGGATGGAGAAGCTGTTAAAGGGGATTCCATTGGGGGGATATAAATAGCACACATGAGGACATTCTTCTCTGTTGAGATCATTTTGTCATTCATTTCTAGCCAGATGTAAAATGTTCCTGATTTGACTAATTTAATAGAGTGGGTTAGGTCTGCTCTATACCAAATGAGCATACCCTTGAGTCTCTTCCCTACTTCACCCCTGGTAGTTTGGTGGATGCTCTCTATGACCTAGAGCGGAACCAGTGGGTCCGTCTCCTTTATACCATGTTTCTTGTAGGATGGCAATGTCTGTATTTCCAATTTCTTTGAAGAAGTCTGAATTCCTGCTCTTTAGGCCAAATCCAGATGACCTCAGAACATGTATCTTCCAGGATGAGATAGTCAAAGCCTTGTGTTCCTTAGTGTCTAGTGTTGTTTTTGTGTGGTTTAGGACCAGACCATCACAGTAGGTGTGAGCAGAGCATGTTGAGCATCTCTCTCTCACCCAGTCTCAGTCTCTCTCTCTGTCTCTCAGTCTCTCTCTGTCAATTCAATTATATTTGCTTTTTTGGCATGACATAACAATGTACATATTGCCAAAGCTTACTCTGGAGATTTACAATATTAACATCATTAAAATAATAATAACCAATATTGTCAACGGGGCAACAGGAACAACAATAATCAAGGGTCAAAATATCCATACCTTGAACAATAACAATGAGCATAGAGGACATGTGTAGGTTGATTGGTCTGTCAGACACTGTCCCTCATCTTATGGCAGGCAGCAATGTAGTGCGCTGCCAACCCACAGCTCTCTGCGTCCTCCCCCAACAGGACGGGTAGCCTATTCTCATCAGAGAGGTCTTTGATAGGTCTCTCTCTCTTTATCTCTAAGTCACTCTCTCTCAGTCTCTCTCTCTCAGTCTCTCACTCTGTCTGTCTTTCCCTTGCTCTCGCTCAGTCGCTCTCTCGTTTGATTTTGCTGAAGTGTAGTTTTTCATCTTTCACAGTCTTCTCCGCTTGAGTTTGAATTCATATGTGTATAATACTGTCTTGGTCAAAACTATTTCAAAATTACAGTGATATAATAATGTTCTGTTTGAACTTGAATTTAGTACAGGAAAGTTTTCGAAAAGATGTAAAAGAGAAAAGACAATATGTAAGATCTGAATGTTTTAGCCAAGGCCTCCCTAAAAACTCTATTGCCCTCAATGGTACAAGTAGCCCCACTCACATGGAGATCGAATGCATTCTTCAGTGGTTGAGATGCTATTGTAAGCCAGTCAAAGGCCATGGTTTCATAGCAGCAGTCCCTTGGATCACATGCATGAACCGAATAGCACTTTGAAATAAGACCTTTAGATCTGAATCTTAAAGGCTAAGAGGGACCTCTTAAGATACAACAAGGCCACGGAGAGGTTTTTTGGTACTGAGAGAGAAATTATTGAGGATGGATTACATATCAAAAGCTCAGCTTTTAGATCCCTAGAACAACATTTCTCATTATGTTTCTTTCTAACACTCCTTTATAAAATGTATTACTAGTATTGTTAGCCAAACCGAGAGAAATTATCGTTGTAGCGACTCTAACGTTTAGGAAGTTAGAATAGAAGGGGTCCAAGTACTGAACCTTGAACACCTTGAACACAGATTTCAACTTCTGCGCTCAGATGATTTGTAATGTAAAATTCATACCTCCCTCAAGTTTACTGACATGTGTTTATCCTTCTTTTAGCATGATGGGTTCCGCTTATGTTCCAATAGTATCGTACTTGTTTTCAACTTAATTGCTGTCTAATACATCGTCATCAGAGCATATGAGGGTGCTTCAGATTGTGACACTTTGCACTTGTGTCCAGATGACTCACATCATCAAGCTCAGGGTTGTTTTCCAACACCATCCTCAAGGCATATGTCTGACTGAGTGTTTATATCTTAATATATCTGTTCTGAGTTATCACAGCAATTAATCCGATTGCATCAGAATGTATCACCATGGGGACACTACATCTGTACTCACTAATATGACAGATCTGCTTTTGGAGCCCTGGAGATCAATACAGTTATTGGAATTGGAACTTTTAGTGTAGCTGCTTCTACTGTATGTATAGCTGACAGTTCCAGAAATCACTGTGAACTTACAACAATCTTATTTGGTTTACAACGTATTTAACTGTTGGTCTGTCACCTGTTGGAGTGGAAAGTGAAAGACATTCACATCTTTCATGGAGAAGCTCTTGAATAAAATAAAAATCCTTAAAATGTCCATAGGTGAAATTGCACTATGTAGCTTTTCTTCCGTCAGACCTCCCTGGATGAATCCCCTCCTCCCTACGCTCCGTCTCCCACCCGTCACTTCAGGAATCATAATCATCAGGAACACCATTTAATTATAACTGAAAAAAGTGTAAACACCACTTTCTTTTATCCCCTTATACATCTGGACGTGATGACAATGTGTTAAAGCCATGTAAATCTGGCTTGACAGCCACATCAAAGGGTGCAGCGAGGAGCTTACTGCTACTTAGGGCACTGGAATTCTGTTGCTAAGCATCAGTCCACAACCTATCAGGCCCCTGAAGGACTTTTCTCTTTCTGACTGAGGGGTGAGGAGGAGATTTCACAGTGACAAGAGAGAGACTGAATGAGGATTAATGGTGATTCTATTGCTTAAAGCAACTGTAAGGGAACTCCAGCAACTTTTGAAAAAGAAAAAGTCACTTTCAGTTGATCTGCTGCTGTACATTTCCTTTGAGCTTTTTGTCCAAGCGAGGAATACTTACAACTCTATGTTTAGAGGAACGTTGCAAGCACCCCATCATGTGGAATATCATGTCGATCTCTCCCAGAAAACAACTATTTCAAACAGTTTATTATTTTCATAGAAACTCAATTATCTTTAGTCATTCATAAATTAGAGACTATTTAGTCATCAGTGAATTCTCTCCGCCCTTTTAAAGGAGACATGCTAGGTGATTGCTCTACTGCGTAAAGACTATGAGCCAGTATTAGCCACCATCTTCCTGTGAATAAAATCAATAACCACCGTCCTCTGTCCTCCCCTGGTGTGGTGCTAAATCACTGGAGCGGTTCAGAAGTGCTAGGCTAGCTGATGGAGCTGTGTGCTGCTGTGCTTCATTGGAGAAGTAGCTAGGAAAGCAAGCAGGTTATAATTCTGTCCATCAACCTGATTCATTATTTCACTGGCTCTGGTTTCCTATTCGCTGTGAGTTACAGGAAGTGACATGTTGGAATTTCAGTTGGAGTTTCAAAACATTCTAGAAGATTCATAGAAATGTTTTCAGATAACAATACTGTAGCATCCATCAGTCAATGTATTGACATGTTAGCCTACATGTTGACAAGAATGAGAGCCCTCCTCTGCCATTGTAAATGACTGATGCTTAAGACTGTATGAAGAAATATGACTGAGGCTTTTGATTGTTTGATTAAACATGCCTGATACGACCAGGCTGCTTGTTATGGCGCACACCTATCACCATCGTTACGCGCATTAGCACATTGACACTCACCTGGACTCCATCACCTCCTTGATTACCTGCCCTTTATATGTCACTCCCTTTGGTTTCTTCCCCAGGTGTCATTGTTTCTGTTTCTATGTGTTGTTGAGCTGTTCGTGTTTCTTGTTGTGGTAGTTTATTTATGAAATGTATTCACTCCCTGAACTTGCTTCCCGACTCTCAGCGTACATCGTTACACTGGGGTTCGATCCCAGGCTGTGTCATTACCGGCTGTGACCAGAAGTCCCATAGGGCGGCGCACAATTGATCCAGTGTCGTTAGGGGAAGGTCATCAGACAAGATCATAATCATGAAATTGTGGAGAAAAAAGGGGTAATAAAATAAGACAAAGAAGAAAAGCTAAGAAGAAAAAATAAAATATTTAATTAATTCTCACTCATAGGAAACAGAAACGATAATGACCTCTCACCAACTTGTAATGTTCAGAGAATTAGGGCTCTATTCAATCTGTAAAGCAGAAATGTTACATATTCACCGATAGAAATTGAAAGGTAATTTCAGACACATGCAATGTTTACCGTAAATGCATTCTCCGCTATGCGGGAACATTGCCTTTAAACTTCAATCATGCTGAACTTCCGCAATGCGGATTGAATAGAGCCCTTAGTCCTAACAGTGGTCAGTAAATCCCATTGAGACAGAGAGAGAGCTGAGGGTTGAGCTGAGCCGGCTGAAGCTAAGAGTGGAATAGGGCTCCCGGCCTGAACGACAAATCCATTTTTAAAAATCTCTTCTATGGAGATGAAAGAGAAGTGGTGCTCAGTCTGGATTACAGGGAACAATCACGCTTTATAAGAAATGAAACAGCCAATCCGCTTTGTGAGAGGACACTCATTAGCAACATGTTCTGACAACCACAGGAACAACCACACCAGGCTTGTGAGCAGGCTGCTCTTTTAGTGCTAAAACTTGCTTACCTGCCCCAATAGGCCTCTAAGGGCTGGTTTTTCGGACATCGTTTAAGCGTAGTCACTAGATTCAGATTATCTTTTTTAAATTGCACCAGTATACAGTAAAATAGCATCACACATACAGGGACTAGCCTAACAATTGTTGGCTTGAAATAATACAGTATGAATTGAATTCAGTCTAGAAAAATGATATGTTTGTTTCTGTGTTTGAGTTACATACTGGTTTATAAACAATGCCATGGATTTCACAGACTGGGTTGAAGTGCTAGCTAGCTGGAGGCTAGCTGCGTTTTATTGTAATCAGCCTCAGTTCCAAACCCCTTTTGATCCAAAGCTTTCCTTTGTTGCGACACAGCTCATCACCTTTATTTTCCACCATAATTGCATGGGAAAGATCTCCCCTTTGATAATGTCTTAATGCCAAATCACTATCTTCCCCCGAGTGTCAAAAAGTGCCATGTGCACTGTCTGTCTGTCTGCACCGTCGCTGGGGAGAAAGAAGAAGGGAGTTCATACACCTGGGAGAGACAAACAGGGTTTTCAACAGAGATATGACATATCTATCATCCCAGCCCAGGATATGAACAGTTCTGTCAACTTAATAGCAAGGGGGGCTTTGGCTGGTGGAACAGTAGGTGCTGAGAGATGTGTGTTGCACGTGGTGTGATGAGGGTTGGGGGAATTGGCTGTCTCGCAGCTGGCATTCCACAGGCCCTGGCCCCTCATGGCCCCATTCGCCCCCCTTGTGTCTCCGTCCTCTCATCTCCTGGTCCTAATCTGAGGATAGACACTGCTCCTCATCACTGGGCTGCTCAGGGGGGATGGTACCCCCATCATTCCCCACCCCCTCGCTTACTCACAGTCACATGCTTTTCAACTACAGGTCTTCTCTCCCTCCACTCCACCACTCAATGCAGCCAATCTGCACTAGTAAAGAGTTTACATTAGTTTGTTATGGTAAATCACAGACAAGTGTCACCTTTTTATTCACTAATTTGTTGAATTTTACACTTCAATGGTGTTTTTAAGTTATTTAGCTACAAGTAACAAAAATAAAGGAAACACCAACATAATTAATAGGGCTTTGGGCCACCACGAGCCATAACAGCTTCAATACACCTTATCATAGATTCATAGTGTCTGGAACTCTTTTGGAGGGATTCAACACCATTCTTCAGTGAGAAATTCCATCATTTGGTGTTTTGTTGATCGTGATGGAACACTGTCTCAAGCGCCGTTCCAGAATCTCCCATAAATGTTCAATTGGTTTGAGATCTGGTGACTGAGACACACACTGAGACACACACTGAGACACACACACACACACAAATACTTTAAACCCCCTATGCTACTTTGAGACCTCTCTTTCAAAGTCACTCACTCACTGAGATCAAAATAATACACAACTGGGCATTTTTATACATGACCCTAAGCATTATGGGATGTTAATTGCTCAATTAACTCAGGAACCACACCTGTGTGGAAGCACCTACTTTCAATGTACTTTGTATCCCTCAGTTACACAAGTGTTTCCTTTACTTTGGCATTTACAGGTAGTAATAACTCTCTTTCGTATCCCACCCTCCATAGAAAAAGCTAGAGAGAGAGAGATAAGTGAGGTGGACTCTAGTGAAGCAATCTCTTATCAGGGATGGTGCTATGCATTGACATTAGGGATAATCATATCTTTCAGCACTCCGCCAGACATCGCCAAGTGAGCCTAACAGAGAACAAAGACTGAGTCGTCTCTCCAAGCTAATGTTACAGCCACATGATGATGTACTGCTGCAAATTATATCTGCTGGTTCACCAGCTCAGAGCTAGATGGATAGGAGACAGACAGACACACCAGACAAGTCCTCATCTGAAAAGCTAGTATACAGTCCCGTCTGAAAATCTAGTATACTATAACCTAGAAATCAATATACACTCAGAAGTACATTCATACGTCTGTTTGTGGATATACAGATAGTTACAATGTAGTTCTGAATATGGAGGGGCACTATAGGCTATACTCATTGTGGTGTATTTATTACAAGCTAAACTGTGATGTGAAAATGTATCGATGAGCACAGAAAAGTGGATAATATGATCTGTCCTCACCTGAGCAGACACACCTGTCTGTGTCTGGGTTGTTCTTAAGGTCAAAGTTTATGTTTGTTTTGGATTATCTATTATATTATACACAATGTAGGACTTTTCTGTAATTTCAACAGTAAAACACTGTAGAATGCACAGTAAATACCTTAAATGTTTTTTACAGAATGAATGCTGTAGATTGCACTGCATTGTGGGTAAAATGCTAAAAAATACTGTTATTAACTATAATTGGAAGACTTCTGTAAAAATGACTCTCACATTCTGTATTTCTTTACAGTAATAGCTTATGGCTACTGTAAATTCAAATGTTCAGTTTCAGGCGCCAACCTCATGCTGACGGGTGAGACGCATGAAGCACAGACTATTTTGGTCCCCCCAAAAAAGTATCTTGTTATGATTAGACTTCGCTGTACCGCAGCCTCTGGGTGCCATAGTGAACAAATGGAACACAGATTCGTGACCGTTATCTTTGAACTATTGCTACAAAGAAAATTGTTTGATTCTAGCCCAAACAGTACAAAAGATATGACCCATACTACCAGCACAGTTTTTTTATTTCTATACAGGAACTGTTGTTTTTACACTATTATAAAGTAAAACTAAAAGCAATGTAACGCATTCATTATTCACAGTAAATTGCCATATATTGCAATACACTCTGGGTGATTTTAACTGATAAATGATACCATAAATTCCAAAAAAACAGTCCATTACTTTAAAGAAATACTGTATTTCAAATGGTACTGTAAATCCACCCCACTGTGTTTCAGGCTCATTATCGTGTTATGAGGCGTGCCTTGTAAGAGGCTGCATTTGCTGCACCGGTGAGTGAGAGCGCTGTACCAATTTAACTGATCTGTGGTTGAGTGCCTCAACAATTAAATGTGTATAGCTGACATTTTGGAGTGGCAGCAAGTCTCAAACCTGGTTGAGCATTTTCCATGTCTTGGGTCTGTTTTGCCCTGTAGTCACTGCCAGTTTGGAAGTCTTTGTTAATGCTTCGAGAAGTACAAGTGTTGGGAAACCAAGGCTTTCTGAAGGCTTTGGAGCTTTCAACAAATTGTACCAAAAAAAACGGTTAATTACAGATTATTTGGGGTACAAAATAATCTGAAACAACCTAAACAAACAGCAAACGCATCAAACAAATTTGTAGAGTTAGAGGCTTGATGTAGTCATTGCGTGCTAGGAATATGGGACCAAATACATAATGTTTTACTACTTTAATACACATAAGTGAATTTGTCCCAATTCTTTGGTCCCCTAAAATGGGGGGACAATGTATAAAAAATTCTGTAATTTCTAAATGGTTCACCTGATACGGATGGATGTACTCTCAAATTAAAGCAGTAACCTCATAGTTATTGTTTGATTTCAAATTCAAACTTTTGGAGTATAGAGCTAAAAGAAGAAAAAAGTAATCACTGTCCCAATTACGGAGGGCACTGTATCTGAAATTACATAATACAGTGGGGAGAACAAGTATTTGATACACTGCCGATTTTGCAGGTTTTCCTACTTACAAAGCATGTAGAGGTCTGTAATTTCTATCATAGGAACACTTCAACTGTGAGAGACAGAATCTAAAACAAAAATCCAGAAAATCACATTGTATGATTTTTAAGTAATTAATTTGCATGCTCTACATGCTTTGTTAGTAGGAAAACCTGCAAAATCGGCAGTGTACCAAATACTTGTTCTCCCCACTGTATATTGATGTTTACTGATCATGAAAAGCATGCAGTTACTTGCTGTATAACTCTGATGACAGAGCTAAACACTTAATTGCTGTATAACTCTGATGATAGAGCTAAACACTTAATTGCTGTATAACTCTGATGATAGAGCTAAACAGTTACTTCCTGTAACTCTGATGATAGAGCTAAACAGTTACTTCCTGTAACTCTGATGACAGAGATAAACAGCTACTAGCTGTAACTCTGATGATAGAGCTAAACAGTTACTTCCTGTAACTCTGATGATAGAGCTAAACAGTTACTTGCTGTAACTGATGGTAGAGCTAAACAGTTACTTCCTGTAACTCTGATGGTAGAGCTAAACAGTTACTAGCTGTAACTCTGATGATAGAGCTAAACAGTTACTTCCTGTAACTCTGATGATAGAGCTAAACAGTTACTTGCTGTAACTGATGGTAGAGCTAAACAGTTACTTCCTGTAACTCTGATGGTAGAGCTAAACAGTTACTAGCTGTAACTCTGATGATAGAGCTAAACAGTTGCTTCCTGTAACTCTGATGACAGAGCTAAACAGTTACTTGCTGTAACTGATGATAGAGCTAAACAGTTACTTGCTGTATAACTCTGATGGTAGAGCTAAACAGTTACTTCCTGTAACTGATGGTAGAGCTAAACAGTTACTTCCTGTAACTCTGATGGTAGAGCTAAACAGTTACTAGCTGTAACTCTGATGATAGAGCTAAACAGTTACTTCCTGTAACTCTGATGACAGAGCTAAACAGTTACTTGCTGTAACTGATGATAGAGCTAAACAGTTACTTGCTGTATAACTCTGATGGTAGAGCTAAACAGTTACTTCCTGTAACTCTGATGACAGAGCTAAACAGTTACTTCCTGTAACTCTGATGACAGAGCTAAACAGTTACTTCCTGTAACTCTGATGATAGAGCTAAACAGTTACTTCCTGTAACTCTGATGGTAGAGCTAAACAGTTACTTCCTGTAACTCTGATGACAGAGCTAAACAGTTACTTCCTGTAACTCTGATGATAGAGCTAAACAGTTACTAGCTGTAACTGATGATAGAGCTAAACAGTTACTAGCTGTAACTGATGATAGAGCTAAACAGTTACTAGCTGTAACTGATGATAGAGCTAAACAGTTACTTGCTGTAACTGATGACAGAGCTAAACAGTTACTAGCTGTAACTGATGATAGAGCTAAACAGTTACTTGCTGTAACTGATGATAGAGCTAAACAGTTACTTGCTGTAACTGATGATAGAGCTAAACAGTTACTTGCTGTAACTCTGATGGTAGATAGAGCTACAGTTTTTTTCACCTTTATTTAACCAGGTAGGCCAGTTGAGAGCAAGTTCTCATTTACAACTGTGACCTGGCCAAGATAAAGCAAAGCAGTGCGACAAAAACAACACAGAGTTACACATAAACAAACGTACAGTCACTAACACAAAAGAAAATAAAAAAATCTATGTACAGTGTGCAAATGTAGAAGAGTATGGAGGTAGGCAATAAATAGGCCATAGAGGCGAAAATAATTACAATTTAGCATTAATACTGGAGTGATAGATGTGCAGATGATGATGTGAAAGTAGAGGTACTGGGGTGCAAAAGAGCAAGAGGATAAGTAATAATATGGGGATGAGGTAGTTGGGTGTGCTATTTAGAGATTGGCTGTGTACAGGTATAGTGATCGGTAAGCTGCTCTGACAGCTGATGCTTAAAGTTAGAGATGGAGATGTAAGTCTCCAGCTTCAGAGATTTTTGCAATTCGTTCCAGTCATTGGCAGCAGAGAACTGAAAGGAAAGGCGGCCAAAGGAAGTGTTGGCTTTGGGGATGACCAGTGCAATATACCTGCTGGAGCGCGTGCTACGGGTGGGTGTAGCTATGGTGACCAGTGAGCTGAGATAAGGCGGGGCTTTACCTAGCAAAGACTTGGATGACCTGGAGCCAGTGGGTTTGGTGACGGATATATAGTGAGGGCCAGCCAACGAGAGCATACAGGTCGCAGTGGTGGGTAGTATATGGGGCTTTGGTGATAAAACGGATGGCACTGTGATAGACTACATCCAGTTTGCTGAGTAGAGTGTTGGAGGCTATTTTGTAAATGACATCGCCGAAGTCAAGGATCGGTAGGATAGTCAGTTTTACGAGGGTATCTGGCAGCATGAGTGAAGGAGGCTTTGTTGCGAAATAGGAAGCCGATTCTAGATTTAATTTTGGATTGGAGATGATTAATGTGAGTCTGGAAGGAGAGTTTACAGTCTTACTAGACACCTAGGTATTTGTAGTTGTCCACATATTCTAAGTCAGAACTATCCAGAGTAGTGATGCTAGTCGGGCGGGAGGGTGCGGGCAGCAATGTTTGAAGAGCATGCACTTAGTTTTCATTTAAAGCAGTTGGAGGCCACGGAAGGAGTGTTGTATAGCGCTCGTTTGGAGATTTGTTAGCACAGTGTCCAAAGAAGGGCCAGGTGTATACAGAATGGTGTCGTCTGCGTAGAGGTGGATCAGGGAATCACCAGCAGCAAGAGCAACATCATTGACATATACAGAGAAAAGAGTCTGCCTGAGAATTGAACCCTGTGGCACCCCCATAGAGACTGCCAGAGGTCCGGACAACAGGCCCTCTGATTGGACACACTGAACTCTGTCTGAGAAGTAGTTGGTGAACCAGGCGAGGCAGTCATTTGGGAAGCCAAGGCTATTGAGTCAGCCGATAAGAATACGGTGATTGACAGAGTCGAAAGCATTGGCCAGGTCGATGAAGACGGCTGCACAGTACTGTCTTTTATCGATGGTGGTTATGATATCGTTTAGGACCTTGAGCGTGGCTGAGGTGCACCCATGACCAGCTCGGAAACCAGATTGCATAGTGGAGAAGGTACAGAGGGATTCGAAATGGTCGGTGATCTGTTTGTTCACTTGGCTTTCGAAGATTTTAGCAAGACAGGGCAGGATGGATATAGGTCTGTAACAGTTTGGGTCTAGAGTGTCTCTCCCTTTGAGGAGGGGGATGACCGCGGCAGCTTTCCAATTGTTGGGGATCTCAGACGATACGAAAGAGAAGTTGAATAGGCTAGTAATAGGGGTTGCAACATATTCGTCGGATAATTTTAGAAAGAGACGGTCCAGATTGTCTAGCCCAGCTGATTTGTAGGGATCAGATTTTGCAGTTCTTACAGTACATCAGCTGTCTGGATTTGGGTGAAGGAGAAGTGGGGGGTTTGGGCAAGTTGCTGCATGGGGTGCTGAGATTTTGGCCGGGGTAGCCAGGTGGAAAGCATGGCCAGCTGTGGAAAAATGTTTATTGAAATGATCGATTATCATAGACTTATCGGTGGTGACAGTGTTTCCTATCCTCAGTGCAGTGGGCATCTGGGAGGAGGTGCTCTTATTCTCCATGGACTTTACAGTGTACCAAAACCTTTTGGAATTAGTGCTACAGGAAGCAAATTTATGTTTGAAAAAGCTAGCCTTAGCTTTCCTAACTGACTGAGTGTATTGGTTCCTGACTTCCCTGAAAAGTTACATATTGCGGGGGCTATTCGATGCTAATGCAGTACGCCACAGGATGTTTTTGTGCTGGTCAAGGGCAGTCAAGTCTGGGGTGAACCAAGGGCTATATCTGTTCTTAGTTCTACATTACCTACTGTATAACTCTGATGATAGAGCTAAACTGTTTCTTGCTGTGTAACTCTGATGATAGAGCTAAACACTTACCTACTGTATAACTCTGATGAACACTCTGCACCCTATTGTGACGTTTAATTGATAACTTCCTATTACAGGTATCCTCCACTGTAATTCACCAAACATTTCAGGCTCTGTCGCAGCCGGCCGCAACCGGGAGGTCCGTGGGGCGACGCACAATTGGCATAGCGTCGTCCGGGTTAGGGAGGGTTTGGCCGGTAGGGATATCCTTGTCTCAGTATGTAAAAAATGTAATAAAATGTATGCACTCTACTGTAAGTCGCTCTGGATAAGAGCGTCTGCTAAATGACTAAAAAATGTAAAAAAATAAAAAATAAAAAAATCACATGGATCTAGCTCCAGTTTAGGGTAACAAATCATCTCAGTCCATGAGAAGGAATTATCTACAGCACCGTAGTTGTTGTCACGTTCCTGACCTGTTTTCTCTTGTTTTTGTATGTGTTTAGTTGGTCAGGGCGTGAGTTGGGGTGGGCATTCTATGTTATGTGTTTCTATGTTTAGGTTCATTGTCATTTAGCCTGATATGGTTCTCAATCAGGGACAGGTGTTTTACGTTTCCTCTGATTGAGAACCATATTTAGGTAGGTTGTTCACACTGTTTGTTTGTGGGTGGTTGTCTTCCGTGTCTGTGTATGTTGCACCACACGGGACTGTTTCGTTGTCGTTCGTGTATGTAGTCTGTTCCTGTTCGTGAGTTCTTCGTGTATTTATGTAAGTTCCATGTTCAGGTCTGTCTACGTCGTTTTGTTATTTTGGTAATCATTTTCAAGTGTTTATCGTGTTTCGTCTGGATATAATAAATTCGTTATGTCAAACTATCACGCTGCGCTTTGGTCCAATCCCTACTCCTCCTCTTCTTCTTCCGAAGAGGAGGAGGACAACCGTTACAGTTGTCACATCTGACCTATTATGAAGATATTATTATTCTTAGAATTTTTTTTTTTTAACCTTTATTCAACTAGGCACAAGGGTGTGTAATTTCAAGTTAACTTTTATTTCAACATTATTTTTTTTACATTTAAGTCATTAGCAGACGTTCTTATCCAGAGCGACTAACAGTAGTAGTGAGAGCATACATTTTTCATACTGGTCCCCTGTAGGAATCAAATCCACAACCCTGGCGTAGGAAGCGCCATGCTCTACCAACTGAGCCACATGGGACCACCCGTGTTCAGTTGTACTGTGGGGGCAATAAGGTTCTCCCAAAACCTCTCAATATATCAGAATTAAGTAACACTTTCATTTGCAGGGTCCTTATTGCAGTGTAGTTACATTTGTAATTACACTAACAAGTTTTGTAATACATTTTAATATCTCACAACATGGTTTGTGATTGCATTGCATTTATTTTCCGAATGCTTTTGAAACCCTAACCATAAATACTCCATGTAAAACAAGTATCACTAACTAAAGCTAAACCCACATGAAAACAGGTAATGTATTATTACCAGGTGTATGTCTGGCTGTACCTCCAGCTTTCTGTATCATGTCTTCACCACTTCCCCTGAGTGCTAGAAAGACGACAGAGTCAGAGTGAATAAACAGACATAGCCCTGGTTGTGCTAGAAAGACGACAGAGCCAGAGTGAATAAACAGACATAGCCCTGGTTGTGCTAGAAAGACGACAGAGCCAGAGTGAATAAACAGACATAGCCCTGGTTGTGCTAGAAAGACGACAGAGCCAGAGTGAATAAACAGACATAGCCCTGGTTGTGCTAGAAAGACGACAGAGCCAGAGTGAATAAACAGACATAGCCCTGGTTGTGCTAGAAAGACGACAGAGCCAGAGTGAATAAACAGACATAGCCCTGGTTGTGCTAGAAAGACGACAGAGTCAGAGTGAATAAACAGACATAGCCCTGGTTGTGCTAGAAAGACGACAGAGCCAGAGTGAATAAACAGACATAGCCCTGGTTGTGCTAGAAAGACGACAGAGTCAGAGTGAATAAACAGACATAGCCCTGGTTGTGCTAGAAAGATGACAGAGTCAGAGTGAATAAACAGACATAGCCCTGGTTGTGCTAGAAAGACGACAGAGTCAGAGTGAATAAACAGACATAGCCCTGGTTGTGCTAGAAAGACGACAGAGCCAGAGTGAATAAACAGACATAGCCCTGGTTGTGCTAGAAAGACGACAGAGTCAGAGTGAATAAACAGACATAGCCCTGGTTGTGCTAGAAAGACGACAGAGTCAGAGTGAATAAACAGACATAGCCCTGGTTGTGCTAGAAAGACGCCAGAGTGAATAAACAGACATAGCCCTGGTTGTGCTAGAAAGACGACAGAGCCAGAGTGAATAAACAGACATAGCCCTGGTTGTGCTAGAAAGACGACAGAGTCAGAGTGAATAAACAGACATAGCCCTGGTTGTGCTAGAAAGAAGACAAAGCCAGAGTGAATAAACAGACATAGCCCTGGTTGGCCTCAGAGGAGAGCCCCATCACAAACACATTGTTTGCATCCCAATGGCACCCTATTCACTATATACTGCGCTACCTTTGACCAAAAAGTAGCACACTATATAGGGAATAAAGTGCCAGTTGGAACAAAGCCTTGGGGTAAAAATTGGCAAAATGAAACGAGTGTCAGCCAGATAAAGGGAGCTAACTTTGCAGAAACCCTACCTATCAGAAATATCACTCATATCTGGGTTCAAACACTGTTTTCAAACAAATACTGGGTTCAAACAAATGTTTCAAATCTGTTCTCAGGGCTTGGTTGAGTTTGCCTGGCTTAATGAACCAATATAATATTCCCCCAAAAACTGCCAACCCTGTCCATCCCGCAGTCCAGGCAGGCTAGAGAAAACGCTCTAACGCTTTGTAAGTATTTGAAAGATGTCGAATAGTATTTGAAACCAGGTCTGGTATCACTCCACTTCACTCGAACACGCTGGAGTCTAAACAAATCTCTGTTTTCATTTCCATAAAGCCTTGCTCTGTTTTTAGTTCGTGACAGAGATAAGATGTATAAATTATGAGCAGCTGACAAAGTATACTGGGGCGCCTCAGGCAGCTCATCAGTCATGCTTTGGCTGTCAGCAGGTAACGGATGGGGGCCCTATGGCCACAAAGACCCCTTTCAGGTGGTGGTGGAGAAGAGCGAGTGTGTGTGGGTGTGTTGTTGTGTCGGAGGGAGTATCAAGCACAACAGTATTTAACAATCTCTTTAAAGGGAGGGATGAGGACTGACAATGACGGCTAAAAAGCAGCAACCTTGAGTCTTTTTCTGGCCTCACTTCAGGAGTGTTATGTAAGCCTGATATACCACGGCTGTCAGCCAATCAGCATTCAGGGCTCGAACCACCCAGTTTATAAATGTCTTCTGATATGCTCTGCTGCTAATCTACAATGGTCATCAGACAAAGGTAGGGAATGCATGATGAAGACTAACTCAGCGACAGGAATGGTAGACCACCCAAGAGGTGCTCTTTCTCTCTTTCTGTCTCTCTCTCTCTTGCATTAACACACCCATTTTAAACTAATGTGAAAAGTGGTACAATCAATAATTATACAATATCACATTACATATAATTTGGTTTATACTGTCATTACTTTAGCACCCTGTTTTTAAGTTACGCTCTAATCCAATTATATAGTAAATATAATGGTCATTTGACCAGACAGAGCATTAATCCTAACCATGACTTTGTACCCTACTATAATCAACATAATGCATTTTACACCATCCACAGTATTTCATTACATTGTTGGGAATCCCATCCTCCCCAACATTTATTGACGTGTTGTGGATCTGATGCTACAGACAGATAAGAGTAATGAGTATGACAGGTGAAAACTGCTGTTTCTAGCTGCTACAGCTACTGTATAGTCATACAGCCATGCAGTGTGGTACTGCAAATAAGATTTGATTGTGTGTATTTCCCAGAGCCGGGCCTTTGCTGCTGCTCTTAACTCCTTCAGTTGCAGTCATTTTCCAGCCTGTCTTCTGGGCTTTAACCTCACAGGGTGGATTTGCCCTGCTAAAACACATGAGCCAGAGTTAATTTAATGTTTTTATTTTTATTTATTTATTCGCACCAATGAAAACAAGTGAAAGACAAAAGAGTAAAGATTTGTTTTAAAGTAAACGTGTGCAGGTGAGGTTGGAAGCCCAAAATGGCTTACAGTGTATATGAAAATCACACAACAAAAACCAATATACAAATACAGTATACTGTGAGCTCCAAAATGATTTGAGCAGTGACACATTGTATGTTGTTTTGGCTCTGTACTTCAGCACTTTGCATTTGAAATGATACAATGACTCTGAGGTTAAAGTGCAGACTTAAAAGAAATGAATGGTAAATCATGTATTGTGTCATTTGGGATTCACTTTTATTGTAAATAAGAATATAATGTTTCTATACACGTCTACATTAATGTGGATGCTACCATGATTATTGTAATGGTGAGAGGTTAGCATGTCTTGGGACTATGACATTTGTGAGTCTGTAACTTTCTCATTCATCATCCTCCATAATGACACAATTCATTATTTACCATGAATTTATATTGGGCACAAAATCATCTGAAACACAACCAAAACAAATAGCAAATGCAACCAACAAGGTTGTAGAGTCACAAGCTTGATGTTATCATTACGTGCTAGGAATATGGGACCAAATACTAAACTTTTGACTTTAATATAAATGTAAGAGAATCTGTCCCAATACTTTTGGTCCCCTAAAATGGGGGGGATTATGTACAAAAAATGCTGTAATATCTAAACGGTTTACCTAATATGGATAAAAAATACCCTCATATTAAAGCTGCAAAGTCTGCACTTTAACCTGAATCTAATTGTATGATTTCAAATTCAAAGTGCTGGAGTACAGAACCAAAACAACAAAAAATGTGGCAGTGTCCCAATACTCTTGGAGTGCACTGTAAATAGAAAAAAGGTTGTTCAATCAGTTAAACAAAGCATACTAATTATAATTATACATCTACACAAAAAAAACATGTTTGATTATGTGTGTGTAACGAGCTGTTCAGAGTCAGGGTAGCATAAATTCAGAGCCAGAGCATATAGAGGTAGCTGCTTAGCATAGTATTAAGGCATGAGCTATAGCTAACGTATAGAGGTAGCTGCTTAGCACAGTATTAAAACCTGCTACGGCTAGACGTGCCGCTAGCGGGACACCTCGACAACATCCAGTGAAATTGCAGAGCGCAAAATTCGAACTACAGAACTATAAATATTTAACATTCATTAAAATATACATGTAATACATCAAAATAAAGCTTAACTTCTTGTTAATCCAGCCGCAGTGTCAGATTTCAAAAAGGCTTTATGGCGAAAGCACACCATGCGATTATCTGAGGACAGCGCCCCGCATACAAATGCATGAAAATCATTTTTCAACCAGGCAGTTGCGACACGAAAGTCAGAAATAGCGATATAATAAATGCCTTACCTTTGAATATCTTCTTCTGTTGGCAAAAAGGTCCCAGTTACATCACAAATGGTCATTTTGTTCGATAAAGTCCTTCTTTATATCCATAAAAACTCAGTTTAGCTGGCGCGCTTCAGTCAATAATCCACCGGTTTCCCTCCATCAAAATGCATACAAAATGAATCCCAAACTTAACTAATACACTTATCTAAACAAGTCAAACAATGTTTATAATCAAACCTTAGGTACCCTAATACGTAAATAAACGATCAAATTTAAGACGGAGAATCGTTATTGTCTTTACCGGAGATAAACAAAAAGAACGCGCTCTCGTCCATGAGCATGGAAACACTACAGCCAAAATGGGAGCCACTACAACTTCTACCTCATTTTTTACAAAAACCAGCCTGAAACCCTTTACAAAGACTGTTGACATCTAGTGGAAGCCCTATGAACTGCAATCTGGGAGGATTTCGCCTTATAATAAAAGTGACAGCCATTGAAAATAGCGGTAGGATGAATTTTTGGGGGGAGGATGGTTTGTCCTCTGGGTTTCGCCTGCCATTTCAGTTCTGTTATACGCACAGACATTATTTTAACAGTTTTAGAAACTGTAGAGTGTTTTCTATCCAAATATATCAATTATATGCATATCCTAGCTTCTGGGTCTGAGTAACAGGCAGTTTACTTTGGGCACGCTTTTCATCCGGACGTCAAAATACTGCCCCCTAGCCCAAAGAGTTAAGGCATGAGCTATAGCTAACGTATAGAGGTAGCTGCTTAGCGTAGTATTAACACATGAGCCAAGGCTAACTTTTTAGGGATAGGGGGCAGCATTTTCACTTTTGGATGAATTGGTGCCCAAATTGAACGGCCTCCTACTCTGTCCCAGATGATAATATATGCATATTATTATTAATATTGGATAGAAAACACTCTGAAGTCTCTAAAACTGTTTGAATTATGTCTGTGAGTATAACAGAACTCATATGGCAGGCAAACTTCCAAACAGAAAGTGAAAATTCTGAAAAGGGTCGAGGTGAAAGTCATCCCCTATTCAAATCCCTGTAATTTATGGATCTGTTTGCACTTCATACGCCTTCCACTAGATGTCAACAGTCAGTAGAACGTGGAATGAAGCCTCTAGTGTGATGTGGGACCGGATGGGAGGTGTTTCAGTCACTGGTCTGGCAGATTGCCAGTTCCTGGTCACACACGCTAGCCATGGGATCTCAATGTGTGCCATTACTTTTACAGACATGAAGAAATGCTCCGGTTGGGACGTTATTGGATATATATGATAACAACATCCTGAAGATTGATTCTCAACTAAGTTTGACCAGTTTATTCGACTTGTAATATAACTTTTTGAAGTTTTCATCCGAGTTCGCCTGGACCGGCGCCATCGTTTGGACATGTGAACTACACATGCTAGCAAAAGTTGCTAATTCAACATAAGTAATAGACATTATCGAACAAAACAACGATTTATTGTGGAACTAGGATTCCTGGCACTGCATTCTGATGAAAGATCATCAAAGGTAAGGGAATATTTATGATGTAATTTCGTATTTCTGTTGACTCCAACATGGCGGAGAAATGTTGCTTCTATCTGAGCGCCGCCTCAGATTATTGCATGGTGTGCTTTTTACAAAAGTTTTTTTTTTAAATCTGACACAGCGGTTGCATTAAGAACCAGTGTATCTTTAATTATATGTAAAACATGTATCTTTCATCAAAGTTTATGATGAGTATTTCTGTTATATGACGTGGCTTTCTGTAAGTACTCCGGATATTTTGGAGGCATTTCTGAACATGGCGCCAATGTAAACCGAGATTTGTGGATATAAATATGCACATTATCGAACAAAACATAAATGTATTGTGTAACATGATGTCATATGAGTGTCATCTGATGAAGATGTTCAAAGGTTAGTGATTAATTTTATCTCTATTTCTGGGTTTTGTGAAAGCTATCTTTGGCTGGAAAAAATGGCTGTGTTTTTGGGATTTGGTGGTGAGCTAACATAAATATATGTTGTGTTTTCGCTGTAAAACATTTAAAAAATCGGACACGGTGGGTAGATTAACAAGATGTTTATCTTTCATTTGCTGTATTGGACTTGTTAATGTGTGAAAGTTAAATATTTCCCAAAAATATTTTTGAATTTCGCACGCTGCCTTTTCAGCGGAATGTTGGGGGGGGGGGGGGGGGGTTCCGCTAGCGGAACGCGTGTCCTAGAAAGGCTAACCTAACGTAAAGAGGTGTCATGTCAG
Organism: Salvelinus namaycush; assembly: GCF_016432855.1. NCBI lineage: Eukaryota > Metazoa > Chordata > Actinopteri > Salmoniformes > Salmonidae > Salvelinus > Salvelinus namaycush. The sequence goes on from NC_052310.1 coordinate 65,281,961, forward strand.
CATCATGCCTTATTTGGCGTAGTTGGTAGAATTTGTTGTAGCACCCGCTCCGGTCTTGGATGTTACATAAGTTCAAGTGGGTGCTTGATTGTCTCTATAATGTGGGCTTGATCTACCTCACATAGGGAACATTTAGTGAAAAACAACAACCTACTCCCAGACAGTGTCCAACACCCTTTCCACATGTGGGGCATTGAGTTCAGTGTGAATTTTATTATGACATATATGCACCTTATCAAGATGCTGGAAAACCAATCTAGGGCTATCTGAAGTTGAATGGAGGGACAGAGTTTCACACCTTTATTCAGGTCAGCCGACTGGTCTGTGTATCACATTTTTTGACAGATACAATTTTATAACTTTGAATAGTCTGTCAAGAAATAATGAATAAAGGGCCACTGGCACTCAGGATATGGAAAATGATCCAGTAAGCTATACCCCTGATTCCCACAATGAAACCGAAATTATCCACCCACAAGTCAAGAGCCAATTATTGCATCCAAATTCATAATGGTAATATTCTACTTTAATAAGGTCCAAACCATTGTTTACCTTGATAATGGTTGAGAAAGTATAAATCAATTAAGATACTAACATAAATATGTCCAAAACTAACTTAAACCAAACAGACCAATGGATTGCACCTCAATGTTTTTATTTTTTATTTTACCTTTATTCAACTAGGCAGGTCAGTTAAGAACAAATTCTTATTTTCTATGACGGCCTAGGAACAGTGGGTTAACTGCCTTTTTCAGGGGCAGATCGACAGATTTGTACCTTGTCAGCTCGGGGATTCTAATCACTAGGCTACCCTGCCGTATGGACTCATTAGCATGGTATGTGGGTCAGAAAGATCTAGAGTGCCTTCGGAAAGTATTCAGACCCCTTGACTTTTTTGACATTTTGTTAGGCTACAGCCTTATTCTAAACTTTGTTAAATAGTTTTTTTCCTCATCAATCTACACACAATAACCCATCATGACAAAGCAAAAACAGGTTTTTGGAGATAATTGGTCATTTATAAAAATACCAAAAAACTGAAATATTACTTTTACATACTATTCAGACCCTTTACTCAGTCCTTTGTTGAAGCACCTTTGGCAGCGATTACAGCCTTGAGTCTTCTTGAGTATGACGCTTCGAACTTGGCACACCTTTATTTGGGGAGTTTCTCACATTCTTCTCTAGAGATTCTCTCAAGCTCTAGCAGGTTGGATGGGGAGCGTAGCTGCACAGCTATTTTCAGGTCTCTTCAGAGATGTTCGATTGGGTTTAAGTCCTGGCTCAGACTGGGCCACTCAAGGACATTCAGAGAATTGTCCCGAAGCCACAGCTGCATTGTCTTGGCTGTGTGCTTAGGGTCATTGTCCTGTTGGAAGGTGCACCTTTGCACCAATCTGAGGTATTGAGCGCTATGGAGCAGGTTTTGATCAAGGATCTCTCTGTACAGTCATGGCCAAAAGTTTCGAGAATGACACAAATAATAATTTTCACAAAGTATGCTGCCTCAGTTTGTATGATGGCAATTTGCATATACTCCAGAATGTTATGAAGAGTGATCAGATGAATTGCAATTAATTGAAAAGTCCCTCTTTGCCATGCAAATGAACTGAATCTCAGAAAAACATTTCCACTGCATTTCAGCCCTGCCACAAAAGAACCAGCTGACATCATGTCAGTGATTCTCTCATTAACTTCTCTAGGATAGGGGGCAGCATTTTCACGTTTGGATGAAAAGCGTGCCCAGAGTAAACTGCCTCCTACTCAGTCCCAGATGCTAATATATGTACATTATTATTATTATTGGATAGAAAACACTCTGAAGTTTCTAAAACTGTTTGAATCATGTCTGTGACTATAACAGAACTTATTTGGCAGGCAAAACCCAGAGGACAAACCATTCAGATTTTTTTTTTGAGGTCACTCTCTTTTCAATGAGTTTTCATTGGGAATCTAGATTTCTAAGGGACCTTCCTGCAGTTCCCATCGCTTCCACTGGATGTCAACAGTCTTTAGAAATTGGTTGAGGTTTTTCCTTTGAGAAATTAAGAAGTGGCCATGTTCAGAATGAGGCTCCAGTGAAGTGTACTGTTTGTTAGTGGCGCGTGACCAGAAAGCATGCTACACATTGTTTTCCTCCGGTATTGAACACAGATCATCCAGTCTTCAATTTTATCGATTATTCAAGTTAAAAAATACCTAAAGTTGTATTACAAAAGTAGTTTGAAATGTTTGGACACTACCGTCCCACATATCCCAGAGAGGTTAACACAGGTGTGAGTGTTGACGAGGACAAGGCTGGAGATCACTCTGTCATGCTGATTGAGTTCGAATAACAGACTGGAAGCTTCAAAAGGAGGGTGGTGCTGGGAATCATTGTTCTTCCTCTGTCAAACATGGTCACCTGCAAGGAAACATGTGCCGTCATCATTGCTTTGCACAAAAAGGGCTTCACAGGCAAGGATATTGCTGCCAGTAAGATTGCACCTAAATCAACTATTTATCGGATCATCAAGAACTTCAAGGAGAGCGGTTCAATTGTTGTGAAGAAGGCTTCAGGGCGCCCAAGAAAGTCCAGCAAGCTCCAGGACCATCTTCTAAAGTTGATTCAGCTGCGGGATCGGGGCACCACCAGTACAGAGCTTGCTCAGGAATGGCAGCAGGCAGGTGTGAGTGCCTCTGTACGCACAGTGAGGCAAAACTTTGGAGGATGGTCTGGTGTCAAGAAGGGCAGCAAAGAAGCCACTCTCTCCAGGAAAAACATCAGGGACAGATATTCTGCAAAAGGTACATGGATTGGACTGTTGAGGACTGTGGTAAAGTCATTTTCTCTGATGAATCCCCTTTCCGATTGTTTGGGGCCTCCGGAAAAAAGCTTGTCCAGAGAAGACAAGGTGAGCGCTACCATCAGTCCTGTGTCATGCCAACAGTAAAGCATCCTGAGACCATTCATGCCTGGGGTTGCTTCTCAGCCAAGGGAGTGGGCTCACTCACAATTTTGCCTAAGAACACAGCCATGAATAAAGAATGGTACCAACACATCCTCCGAGAGCAACTTGCCATAAGGCAAAAGTAATAACTAAGTGGCTCGGGAACAAAACATCAATATTTTGAGTCCATGGCCAGGAAACTCCCCAGACCTTAATTCCATTGAGAACTTGATCAATCCTCAAGAGGCGGGTGGAAAAACAAAACCCCACAAATTCTGACAACCTCCAAGCATTGATTATGCAAGAATGGGCTGCCATCAGTCAGGATGTGGCCCAGAAGTTAATTGACAGCATGCCAGGGCGGATTGCAGAGGTCTTGAAAAAGATGGGTCAACACTGCAAATATTGACTCTTTGCATCAACTTCATGTAATTGTCAATAAAAGCCTTTGACACTTATGAAATGCTTGTAATTATACTTCAGTATTCCATAGTAACATCTGACAAAAATATCTAACGACACTGAGGTAGCAGACTTTGTGGAAATTAATAGTCGTGTCATTCTCAAAACTTTTGGCAACAACTTTACTTTGTTCCGTTCATCTTTCGCTCGATCCTGACTAGTCTCACAGTCCCTTCCGCTGAAAAACATACCCACATTATTATGCTACCACCACGCTTCACCGAAGCAATGGTGCCTGGTTTTCCCCAGAAGTGATGCTTCGCACTCAGGCCAAAGAGTTCAATCTTGGTTTCATCAGACCAGAGAATTTTGTTTCTCATGGTCTGAGAGTCTGTAGGTGCCTTAGGGAAAACTCCAAGCGGACTGTCATGTGCTTTTTACTGAGGAGTGGCTTCCGTCTAGCCACTCTACCATAAAGGCCTGATTGGTGGTGCTGCAGAGATGGTTGTACTTTTGGAAGGTTCTCCCATCTCCACAGAGGCACTCTAGATCTCTGACTAAGGCCTTCTTACCCGATTGCTCAGTTTGGCCGGGCGGCCTTTCATAGCAAAGGGTCTGAATACATATGTAAACTAGGTATTATTAAAACCTGTTTTCACGTTGTCATTATGGGGTATTGTTTGTAGATTGCTGATGTTTTTTTTTATTTAATCAATTTTAGGTTAATCCTCTCTAGGCCAGGGAGTGGTATTTTCACGTCCGGATGAAAAGCGTGCCCAAAGTAAACTGACTGCTACTCAGGCCCAGAAGCTAGGATATGCATATTATTATTAGATGTCAATAGAAAATACTCTGAAGTTTCTAAAACTGTTTGGAACATGTCTGTGAGTATAACAGAACTTATTTGGCAGGCAAAACCCCGAGGACAAACGATCCAGGATTTTGTTTTTTTAGGTCACTCTCTTTTCAATGGGTTTTCTATGTGGATCTAGAGTTCTAAGGCATTTGCTTGCAGTACCTATTGCTTCCACTAGATGTCAACAGTCTTTAGAAATTGGTTGATCTTTTTCCTTTGAGAAATGAAGAAGTAGGGCTGTTCAGAACGAGGGTCGAGTCTAGTGTACTGTTTGTTAGGGGCGCACGACCTGAAAGCTCGCTATTGAACGCAGTTTATCCCGTCTTAAATTTTAGCGATTATTTACGTAAAAAAATACCTAAAGTTGTATTAGGAAAGTTGTTTGAAATGTTTGGACAAAGATTACAGGTAACTTATTAGATATTTTGTAGTCATGTTGCGCGAGTTGGAACCGGTGTTTTTCTGAATCAAACGCGCCAAATAAATGGACATCTTGGAGCTATAACGACGGAAATAATCGAATAAAAGAACCATTTGTGATGTTTATGGGACATATTGGAGTGCCAACAGAAGAAGCTCATCAAAGGGAAGTCATGAATTATATCGTTATTTCTGAGTTTTGTGTCGCGCCTGGCAGGATGAAATATGATTGTCTGTGTTTGTTTGATGGGGTGCTGTCCTCAGATAATACGACAGCGGCGGACAAACATCTGGGCAGAAGGTATGCCGACCTCTTCCACCTGCTCGGGGAAGAGCGGGAGCTGATACCCCAGGGAACACTCAAACTGAGATAGGCCATTGGCAGTGCAGGGAAGGGTGTTGCATGGAAGGGTGTTGCGTACTCGACCCACACCAGCTGCTGTCTCCTGGAGGTGGGGTTGGCAGAGACCAGGCAGTGCAGAGTAGTCTCATGATCCTGGTTGGCTCGTTCCGACTGGCCACTGGACTAGTGGTGGAACCCAGAGGACAGGCTGGCCGATGACCCAATGAGGGTGCAGAACGCCTTCCAGAACCGGGACGAGAACTGAGGCCCCCGGTCGGAGACCATGTCCACTGGCAGTCCATGGATACGGAAGACGTGCTGCATCATGAGCTGGGCCGTCTCCTTGGCCGAGGGTAGTTTGGGGAGAGGAATGCCATGAGAGGAAGAGGAAAACCCGATCGACCACAGTCAGGATGGCAGTGTTGCCCTCAGACGGGGGAGACCTGTGACGAAATCCAGAGATATGTGGTACCAGGGACGGTTGGGGACAGGCAGTGGTTGCAGAAGACCAGCCAGAGCTTACCGAGGAGTCTTATTCTGAGCACAGACCGTGCAGGCGGAGACAAACGCGGCGACATCCGGAACCATCGTAGGCCACCAAAAGCATTGTTGCATGAAGGCCAGGGTCCGACGAGAGCCTGTGTGGCAGGCAAGCCTGGAGGAATGGGCACACTCCAGGACCGCAGAGCGGACAGCGTCAAGAACAAATATTCCGATTATCAGGGCCCCCCCCAGGGTTTGGCTGGGATCGCTACGCCTCCCGGACCCGTTTCCCTATACCCAAGTTGAGTGCCGTCACCAGGCACGAGGTGGGAAGGATGGTCTCGGGCTCTGGGGTGGTACCCATGGAGCTATAGCGGCGGGACACTGCATCCGGCTTAACATTCTTGGATCCCAGCCGGTATGAGAGGGAGAAGTTGAACCGTGTGAACAGCAGGGCCCATCTGGCTTGCCTGGAGTTGAGTCACTTGGAGGTGTGGAGATACTCCAGCTTCTTGTGGTCGGTCCACACGATGAATGAATGGGTGTTCTGCCCCCTCCAGCCAGTGCCTCCATTCCTCCAACGCCATTTTCACCTCGAGAAGCTCACGATTCCCCACATCATAGTTATTTTCCGTGGCGTTGAGGCGGTGGGAGAAGAATGTGCAGGGATGTACCTTGAGGTCCAGGGTAGAACGCTGGGACAGGACCGCCCCCACTCCGACATCAGAAGCATCAGCCTCCACCACGAACTGATGGGAAGGGTCCTGATTAACCAAGACGGGAGCTGTGGTGAAGCGATGTTTGAGGTCCCGGAACGCCCGGTCAGCAGCTGTAGACCATGTGAACAGAACCGTGGGTGAGGTGAGTGCGGTTAGGGGAGAAGCAAAGGTTCTGTAGCCCCGGATAAAGTGGCGATAGAAGTTGGCAAAGCCCAGGAAGAGTTGCAGCTGCACCCTGGAAGTAGGCTGGGGCCAATCCACCACGGCTCTCACCTTCCCGGGCCATTTGCACACTCCCTGCGGCTATGTTGAAACGCAGAAAAGGGATGGTGGAACGATGGAACTCGCACTTCTCTACTTTTATAAACAGCTGGTTCTCCAGGAGGTCCTGGAGAACCTGTTGGACATGGAGCACATGTTCTTGGGTGGAACAAGAGAAGACGAGGATGTCATCTAGGTAGACAAAGACGAACCGATTCAACATGTCGTGGAGAACATCATCGTTCCAGGCTCATTCCAGACATGAGCCTGGAACACAGCAGGGGCGTTGATAAGACCAAATAGCATGACCAGATACTCTTAGTGACCGCTGGCTGTGTAGAAAGACGGTCTTCCACTTTGCACCAGATGGTAGGCGTTCCGTAGATGGGAAAACACGGTGGCCGCCTGGAGCGGCTCGAAGGCCGAGGAGATGAGTGTTAGCGGGTAGCGGTTCTTCACCGTTATGTCATTGAGAGCCCGGTAGTCGATACACAGGTGCAGGGTCTTGTCCTTCTTCTCCACAAAGAAGAACCCTGCGCCGGTGGGAGAAGAAGAAGGACGGATGAATCCTGCAGCAAGGGAGTTCCCAATGTAGGTCTCCATCGCCTTGGTCACTGGTCCCAACAGAGAGTACAGTCGTCCATGGGGTGGAGTCATGCTAGGGAGAAGGTCAATCCCACAGTCATAAGGTCGGTGCGGCGGGAGCTAAGTGGCCCGGGCCTTGCTGAACACCTCCCAGAGGTCCTGGTACTCCGCGGGAATGACGGAGAGGTCCGGGGCACCTTCTGAGCACGCAGGAGGACGTCCCGGGGCAGGTTGTGCTGATTTCAGGCAATGGGTGTGGCAGAACGGGTGCCATACTGGTGCCATCCAGCCCATGATGGCACCAGTAGACCAGTTAATGAGGGGATTGTGTCGCTGGAGGCAGGAGAATCCCAATACCACAGGAATTTGAAGGGACTTGATGAGCAGGACCTGGATAGCCTCGCAGTGCCTCGTCCAGTGCTCTAACGTCCATGGGAATGGAGAGGGGCTGAGTGGGAATGTTCAGCTCGGACGCCAGGGTAGTGTCCAAAAAGCTCTTATCGGCCCCAGAGTCAATGAGAACCCAGAGAGATTTGGACTGGTCTCCCCACAACAGAATGGCATGAAAAGTGGTGCAAGCAAGGGAAGCAGGAACGTTCTCCATATGGACCACCACTCGTTCCTACTGGTGAGCCTGTTTTTTTTAAAGGACAAGAGGACACGAAATGACCAAGAGTCACAGACAACTCTTTGTGTCGATCCTGTACTGCCGTTCCACTGGCGACAGGCCAGCTCTTCCTAGTGGCATAGGCTCAGGAAGCGGTGACCCGCCAGCTTCAGCAGCCCTCGGGGCAGGTCGGGAGGCCTCGGGTTCTCTCTGCAACGAGACCGTCGGGAGCATCCGGGATGACTCGGAGGCAAGGTGGGATCCCTGGGCGTACAAGTGAAATCCAATCTCCTCTCCCTCCGTCGTTCCTGTAATCGCCCCTCGATACGGATGGTCGAAGCGATGAGGGAATCGAGCTCCGTAGGTAACTCCCAGGCTGCAAGCTCATCTTTGACCTCCCCGAGAAGCTGTGCAGAAACATATTGAACAGTGCCTCTTGATTCCAAGCACTCTCCACTGCCAACGTGCGGAAATCCACCGCATAATCAGCTACACAGTGGGAGTCCTGCCGAAGCTGGATTAGGTTCTGGGTGGCCTCTCGCCCAGAGAATAGGCATCAAAATCCTTCCTCACTTCTCCCACGAACCCCTCCAGACTAGCTCATATGGCCGGCTGTTGCTTCCACACAGCAGTAGCGCAGGTGAAAGCCCTCCCGGACATCAGCGTGATGAGGAAGGCTATCTTAGAGCGATCCGAGGGGAAGGAGGAGGGCTGAAGCTCGAAGACAAGGGCACACTGAGTTAGGAACTCCCGACAGGTGCTTGGCTCTCCATTGAAGCGTTCCGGAGGAGGTAAGCGGGGCTCCCGAGAAGGTGGAGTGACCGATGAGACGGCACTGCTAGCAGCTGAGTGGCTGAGGAGCTGTGGGTTTATCACTGTGGTAGGCAGCCTCCCAGACAACCAGTGGAATTGCTCCAACAAACTGTCCAATGCCCGGTCATGGTGTTTAGCTAACGTTTGGACCCCCTCCACAAAGCCATGAAGCAATTCCTCGTGCCTACCGATGGTGGCTCCCTGGGTGGAGATGTCGTTGCGCAGCTGGGCCGGGTCTGCTGGGTCAGTCATGGCCAGTTCATACTATCAGGAATCAAGGTAAGACCCAGATGCAGAAACGTTGAATTGACAATGGTTTAATATTCCAACAGGGGCAGGCAATAGACAAGGCAGGCAGGGGTCAGTAAACCAGAGGTGGGGCAACGGTAACAGATGGCAGGCAGGCTCAGGGTCAGGGTAGGCAGAGGTCAACAATCCAGAGGTGGGGCAAAGGTACAGGACGGCAGTCAGTACGATTAGGCAGGTGGGCTCAGAGTCAGGATAGGCAAGGTTCAAAACCAGGAGGGCGAGAAAAAGCGACTGGGAAAGTAGGAGCTGAGAACAAAAACATGGGTGAAGGACAAACAGAACACAGGTATAAATACACAAGGGATAATGGGGAAGATGAACGACACCTGGAGGGGGGTGGAGACCATCACAAGGACAGGTGAAACTGATCAGGGTGTGACAGTAGCTATATGCAGGGTCAGTTCCAGGGTCAGTAGCTATATACAGGGTCAGTTCCAGGGTCAATAGCTGTGTACAGAGTCAGTTCCAGGGTCAGTAGCTAGAGTTGAAGTCAGAAGTGTACATATACTTTAGCCAAATACATTTAACCTGTCTAGGACTGGCGGAACCCCGTTCCACTAGCAGAACCCCTCGCCAACAGCCAATGAAATTGCAGGGCGCCTAATTCAATCAACAGAAATCTCATAATTAAATTTCTCAAACATACAAGTATTAGACACCATTTTAACGATAACATTCTCGTTAATCCAACCACAGTGTTCGATTTCAAAAAAGCTTTTCGGCGAAAGCAGAACATCATTATGTTAGGTCAGCAACTAGTCACAGAAAGCATACAGCGATTTTCCAACCAAAGAGAGGAGTCACAAAAAGCTGAAATATTGATAAAATGTATCACTAACCTTTGATATTCTTCATCAGATGACACTCCCGGGACAACATGTTACACAATAGATGTATGTTTCGTTCGATCAAGTTCATATTTATATCCAAAAAAACTCAGTTTACATTTTGTTTTGCCTCCAAAACATCCCGTGAATTTGCACAGAGCCACATCAATTTACAGAAATACTCATAATAAACATTGATAAAAGATACAAGTGTTATTCACAGATTTAAAGATACACTTCTCCTTAATGCAACCGCTGTGTCAGATTTTTTAAAAACTTTATGGAAAAAGCACACCATGCAATAATCTGAGTACGGCGCTCAGAGACCAACACAACCCCAAAAGATATCCGCCATGTTGGAGTCAATATAAGTCAGAAATAGCATTATAAATATTCACTTACCTTTGATGATCTTCATCAGAATGCACACCCAGGAATCCCAGTTCCACAATAAATGTTTGATTTGTTCCATAAAGTCCATAATTGATGTCCAAATTAATCCCTTTGGTTCGCTCGTTCAGTACACAATCTAAACTCACGACGCGCGGGCAGGTCCAGGCAAAAGTTCAGACGAAAAGTTATATTACAGTTCGTAGAAACATGTCAAACGAAGTATAGAATCAATCTTTAGGATGTTTTTAACATAAATCTTCAATAATGTTCCAACCGGAGAATTCCTTTGTCTTCAGAAAAGCAATGGAACAGAGCTCGCTCTCACGTGAACGAGCGTCACGAGCTCAAGGCATTCTGGCAGACCTCTGACTTATTCCCCTCTCATTCGGCCCCACTTCACAGTAGAAGCATCAAACAAGGTTCTAAAGACTGTTGACATCTAGTGGAAGCCTTAGGAAGTACAACAAATGACCCCATAGACACTGTATTCGATAGGCCAAGAGTTGAAAACCTACAAACCTCAGATTTTCCACTTCCTGGTTGGATTTTTCTCAGGTTTTTGACTGCCATATGAGTTCCGTTATACTCACAGACATCATTCAAACAGTTTTAGAAACGTCAGAGTGTTTTCTATCCAAATCTACTACTAATATGCATATATTCGCAACTGGGACTGAGTAGCAGGCAGTTTACTCTGGGCACGCTTTTCATGAAAATGCTGCCCCCTATCCTTAACAAGTTTTAAACTCCGTTTTCACAATTCCTGACATTTAATCCTAGTAGAAATTCACTGTCTAAGGTCAGTTTGGATCACCACTTTATTTTAGGAATGTGAAATGTCAGAATAATAGTAAAGAGAATGATTTATTTCAGCTTTTATTTCTTTCATCACATTCCCAGTGGGTCAGAAGTTTACATACACTCAATTAGTATTTGGCAAATTGTTTAACTTGGGTCAAACATTTCGGGTAACCTTCTACAAGCTTCCCACAATAAGTTGAATGAATTTTGGTCCATTCCTCCTGACAGAGCTGCTGTAACTGAGTCAGGTTTGTAGGCCTCCTTGCTCGCACACGTTTTTTTCAGTTCTGCCCACACATTTTCTATAGGATGGAGGTCAGGTCTTTGTGATGGCCACTCCAATACCTTGACTTTGTTGTCCTTAAGCCATTTTGCCACAACTTTGGAAGTATGCTTGGGCTCATTGTCCATTTGGAAGACCCATTTGCAACCAGGCTTTAACTTCCTGACTAATGTCTTGAGATATTGCTTCAATACATCCACATAATTTTCCTTCTTCATGATGCCATCTATTTTTGTGAAGTGCACCAGTCCCTCCTGCAGCAAAGCACCCCCACAACATGATGTTGCCACCTCCGTGCTTCACGGTTGGGAAGGTGTTCTTTGGCTTGCAAGGTGCCCCATTTTTCCTCCAAACATAACGATGGTCATTATGGCCAAACAGTTCTATTTTTGTTTCATCAGACCAGAGGACATTTCTCCAAAAAGTAAGATCTTTGTCCCCATGTGCAGTTGCAAACCGTAGTCTGGCTTTTTTATGGCGGTTTTGGAGCAGTGGCTTCTTCCTTGCTGAGCGGCCTTTCAGGTTATGTCGATGTAGGACTCGTTTTACTGTGGATATAGAAACTTTTGTACCTGTTTCCTCCAGCATCTTCACAAGGTCCTTTGTTGTTGTTTTTTTTTTTTTTTTTTTTTTGGGGGGTGGATCAGCTTAATATTGCGGAAAGAATGTTGCTTCCAATGTAATTGTCTGCATCATTTCCAATCCCCCATATTTTTTTGGGTAAATATATATATCCATTCACGTATGCATACATATACACATATATACATACACATACCTACATAGACATACATACTTTTTTAAAGAGTATACCTTTATTATTATTCCCCGCAAACCCTACCACCGATCCCCCAATTGGAGTAAACTGATAAACATTTCTGTTTTTACCTTCAATTTATACATCTTATACACATTTTACAGACACAGTCTACTTTATAATAGTTCTCTCTTGTTTGTTCTTAGTCCTTCCTCTATTTCTGTTGTCCATCCAGTTTGATTTCCACTTGTAACTGTGCTATTTCACAATAGCTCCGCACCTATACACATTTCACAGATCCCGTATGCCCTACATTGTTTATCTTGTTATTAGTCCCACCCTTCAGCTCCACTCAACCTTTCCCATCTATCTTCCAACATCATCCATTTCGGATTTTTATTTGCCATATATTTTTCAACTGTGCTGTGATGCTTCACAAAAGATTTGAATCTTCCTATTCTCATAGCTTCCACGGATTGTAAATTAAAAATAAACATTTTTGCTAAAATAATTATTATATTATTGATTGATTGACTATGGCTTTTCAAATCCCCCAGTATTGCTATCTGTAGCGTTAGTTCTACGCAAATGTTGCAATTCTTCAACCATTCCTGGACCTGTGACCAAAAACGAGCTACATGCGGACAATACCAAAATAAATGGTCTAATGACTCTGCCTCCTCACAGCAGAATCTACAGAGCTGGGAAGATTGTATCCCCCATATATATAACATTCTATTAGTTGCAAGAATTTTGTACAATAATTTAAATTGAAAAATTCGAAGTTTTGAATCCGGCGTTGTTTTGCGTATCAATTCATACACCATGTGCCATGGAATGGGTACATCGAAAATCTCTTCCCAACTATTTTGCAATTTATATGGCACAGCTGTAAGTTTTTTGATCCTTAAATGAAATTGGTATATGTTTTTATTTATCACACTTTTCTTTAACCATTTATGTTCTTTAATATAAGGCCGACATACAAGTTCCTTACTTTTATCCCCTTCCACCTGCCTCTTCCATTTTTGTGGTAATGCTGCAATTAATTGGTTGTAATTTTGGGTAGAGCAGACATTTCCATATGTCTGTGTTAGCTGCATGTGTGACATTACTCCACCAGTCCTATTTATGATATCATTCACAAAAATTATACCTTTTTTAAACATTTCTTCGATAAATACAGTTTTTTTATCAATTACTATATTTGAATTTAACCACAAGATTTGTTGTACTATTTGTTCCGTCCTTTCAGGTGGATTAAACTGAAATTGCAACCAACTTTCTAAGGCTTGCTTAAAAAATAAAGATATTTTGGAGATTATTTCCTTTTCAAGCAACCGAAAGTGAGCAGGTGTAATCTGAATAAAGGGAAAAAGGCCCTTCTTGAACATAGGATGAGACATTCGTACCAATCTACTAGAGAACCAGTTTGGATTTAAGTATAACTTTTGTATGACTGATGCCTTTAGTGAGAGGTCTAATGCTTTAATATTTAATAATTTCTGCCCTCCGAATTCATATTCGTTATATAAATAGGCCCTTTTAATTTTATCTGGCTTGCCGTTCCAAATAAAATTGAATATTTTTTGTTCATATAATTTAAAAAGCAGGTCACTAGGTGTAGGCAAAACCATAAGCAAATAGGTAAACTGTGATATGATTAAAGAGTTAATCAGGGTGATTTTCCCACAAATAGACAGGTATTTTCCTTTCCATGGTAGCAAGATCTTATCTATTTTTGCTAACTTTCTATAAAAATTTATTGGAGTGAGATCATTTCTTTCTTTTGGGATTTGTATACCGAGTATGTCCACATCACCGTCAGACCATTTAATTGGTAAACTACATGGCAATGTAAAATGTGTATTTTTTAGTGATCCAATACGTAATATGGTACATTTATCATAATTTGGTTTTAATCCAGAGAGGATAGCAAATGTATCTAGATCCTCTAAGAGGCCGTGGAGAGATTCTAGTTGTGGTTTTAAAAGAAAACATGAATCATCAGCGTACAATGACACCTTAGTTTTTAGGCCCTGGATTTCTAATCCCTTAATATTAATGTTTGATCTAATTTTAACAGCTACCATTTCGATGGCAATAATAAATAGATATGCCGATAGTGGACAACCTTGTTTTACTCCTCTAGATAGTTTAAAACTTTCTGAGATGTAGCCATTATTTACTATTTTACACCTAGGGTTACTATACATAATTTTTACCCATTTTATAAGAGATTCCCCAAAATTGAAATATTCTAGGCATTTATATATAAACTCCAGTCGTACTTTATCAAAAGCCTTTTCAAAATCAGCTATGAAAACCAGGCCTGGTGTCCCCGATATTTCATAGTGTTCTATTGTTTCCAGTACTTGCCTTATATTATCTCCAATGTATCGTCCATGTAAAAAACCTGTCTGATTAGGATGAATAATATCTGACAAAACTTTTTTTATTCTATGCGCCAAGCATTTTGCTAGGATTTTTGCATCACAACACTGAAGTGTAAGAGGTCTCCAATTTTTTAAATGGACTGGATCTTTATATATACCACTTGGGTCCTGTTTCAGTAATAATGATATCACACCTTCTTGTTGCGTGTCTGATAATCTATCATTTATATAGGAGTGGTTAAAACAAGCTAATAATGGTCCTTTGAGTATATCAAAAAAATGTTTGTATACTTCCACTGGTATGCCATCCAGTCCTGGAGTTTTCCCATCCTTAAAGGCCCCAATTGCATCAAGTAGTTCCTCCTCTGTAATTAGGCCTTCACATGAGTCTTTCTGTACAGATGTTAATTTTACATTATTATTAGGGAAAAAATCCATACAATTAGTTTCAGTTAGTGGAGATGGAGGAGCCTGAAATGAAAATATATTCTTAAAGTACTTTACTTCCTCTTTCAAAATATCATTTGGTGAATCATGCGTGACTCCATCATTTGTAACAAGTTTTAATACGTTTTTTTTGGTAGCATTTCTATATTGAAGATTGAAAAAGAATTTGGTGCATTTTTCCCCATATTCCATCCAGTTCGCTTTATTTTTGTAATATATTACACTGGATCTTTCTTGAATAAGTTCCTCCATTTCTTTTTGTTTTTCCTCTAACTTATTCTGTGCCTCTATGGTACCGTTTTTATTGTTATCTAACTGTACTGTTAGTCCTTCAATTTCCTTTGTTAATATGGACTCTTTTGATCGAAATTGCTTTTGTTTTATAGATGAGTACTGAATTGCATGGCCTCTAAAGCCACACTTAAAAGTGTCCCATACAATATGGGGATCTGCTGTACCTATGTTATGTCTAAAAAAGTCAGTTATAAATTCTTCTGTCCTAGTTCTAAACAATTTATCATCTAGTAGGCTTTGATTAAATTTCCAATATCCTCGCCCACGTGGAAATTCTGTAAGAGTAATATATATGCCAATTATGTGATGGTCCGACCGCATTCTGTCCCCTATCAAACACTTTTTAACTTTTGGTGCCAGAGAGAATGATATAAGAAAGTAGTCAAGGCGACTAGCTTGATTAAGCCTCCGCCATGTATATCTCACTAGGTCAGGGTATTTAAGTCTCCATATATCCACTAATTCCAATATATCCATGACATTCCTGATTTCCTTAAGTGCCTGAGGGTGATAGTTTGTAGTGTGATTTCCTTTCCGGTCCATAGAGGTATTTAAGACCGTATTAAAATCTCCCACTATAATAATAGAGTCTAGTGTTGCTTGTAGAGTTGATACATTCTTATATATATTGTCAAAGAAGCTTGGATCATCATTATTCGGACCGTATAGGTTAATAAGCCATATATGTTTATTGTCCAATAACATATTTAAAATAATCCATCTACCTTGAGGATCTGTTTGGACAAGTTGCACATTTGGATCAAAGTTATTATTAATTAAAACCATCACCCCTTTTGAATTTCTTTGCCCATGGGAGAAATATATTTCGCCCCCCCCAGTTCTTTTTCCACAAAACTTCATCTAAAACTGTCGAATGGGTTTCCTGTAAACAGTAGATATTATAATCCTTCTCTTTTAGCCAGGTAAATACTGATTGTCTTTTCTTATTATCTGCTAAGCCATTACAATTGTAACTGGCTATACTTATTTCACCACTTACCATAATGAGACACACCTTTCAATTATTTTTATCAAAATATATGTTTGTAAACGTCCTATTAAAAAGTAACATAATGATTGAGTGTCTATATAGTTGTACCATGACATTTGCATCTCCACTAAGCAAACCTCCAATTGGTCCCCACTATTCCACCCGCCAAAAGCCCCCATCTCGAGTTGGGTTGTCATCCCAATGACCGGCAGACCACCCCCGACCCCCCGCATCGCACAGCCCCGGACCGACTGGGATCCATCCTTCGAAAAGTGCACACAGCGCCATCCACCGAACCGAAGCAGATCCATTGCCAAATGCATTTCCATCGCCCTCACCTCTATTTTTATTACATATTGCTGTGAATCATCCTCTATAGTCCCTAACATCTTTTACTTCTTCCTTCGCAACAGTTGTGGGATACACACATACACCCACACACATTCAGCCCTTACCCCCACACAACCATAAGCTCACCCTCTCAACAATTGCACCATCCCAGAGCCCAACTCAAGATGGATCATGATTTACAAATGTACTTGCAGTTGCAGCTGCATGAGAAGGCCTGCAAGACCGCGCAAAAAATGAGCATAAATGTAGAGATTTATTTACCATTGTCACATCCTAAATGATGGAGGTCAAATGTACACCTTCTTCCTGAAACACCCACAATACGGTCATCCATTTTGACCATGTTCCCAAGCATCTCCATGCAGTCCGACTTGATTTCGTGCCACCAGGGCCACAATAATATACCCCCTCTCTGAATGTCCGAGTGTGACCCCCTCCCCATGGGTTACTGCAGCTAGTGTTGCCAGCACTGCCACTGCCTGAGTGGGGGCACCCCACCGGAATCCCCACCGGCTAGGTACAAGGTCGTCAAGGTTCTCATTAGCAGCTTTGAGAATTTCCTTGTTTATTATGCTCTCCCTTTAGGGGGCTTTGGCTTTGCAGGACCAACCCTGCCAAGCAGGCTCAGAATCTTGAGGGGGCAGTGCTGCTCTTGGTCCCTGACCTCATTTTGGCTGCATACAGACCGCTTACAGCATGCACATAAAACAGTTAGGGACTTCTCCTTAGTATCTGGGCCATTCATGTGGGTGTCTAGGGTATAGGGCCATGGACCGTACCATTAAAATAGGATAATAAATAATTAGATATAATTTATTTTAAAAATGTAGTTCCCCATGATAGGACAATAAATAAATAAGACGTATAATTCATTATAAAAGTATATCCATCATCTGAACAACATTGAAAGCCCTCTCATACCCGGCCCACAGCAATACACTGGCTCTGGGATATGCAACTATTTCATTACTCACTCACTCAACTTTCCAAACATAACAAATAAAAATAAACACACACCACACCATCCACACATACTGTGCCTTCTGTTTACTTAGTTTTTATCTTCACTATGTAGAAATAGTGCTTGTGTTCAATTAGTTATATATGAAGATTTATAGAAAAGCTATATTTTGTATTGTATTGTTACAATCAATAACCGGGCTTGAATTGTGTTTATTTTCCTCATCTATGAGAACTTTGTAATTTTTAAAATAACCATGGAGTAGTCTTTGTGTCTCTGAACAACTGGTTATCAATATATAGTTTATCAACGACGAGAGCTACTCGTTTCGCTTTTAATCTATTTTCTTTGAAAATTGGATACAGAACTTTGCGCCGTTCTGCAATTTCTTTCGGAAACTGATCATTCATGCCAATTTTGGTCCCAGCAAGTCTTTTACCCAGGCTTTTAACCATTATTTTATCTTTAAATGAAGCAAATTTGGCAACGATTGGGCGTTCGTACCTCTGCCCTCTCTGTCCGAGGCGGTGTACACGTTCAAGTTGGATCTTATCGATAACTTCGCGTGGAATCTGAAGCGCTGCAAAAAGGAACTCTCTAACTACAGATTCAGGAACCTCTCCTTCTTTCTCTTGGATACCTGTAAGTACCAAATTCTCTCTCATGGATCTAGTTTGTATGTCTAGTAAGCATTCCTTCAGAACGGTGTTCTCCTTTTTAATTTCATTCATTTCGGTTTCAATTTTATTGACTGTCCCTTTTAGCGCGTGTGTTTCCTTCTCCAATGTCGCAGCTTTTTCATCACTCATCTCTAGGCTTGCCTTCAACTCTTTTATATCTTTACTAACTAATTCAAGTATACCCAGTTTGTCATTTATTGATTTTAACAGATCGGTTTCGACCTTTACCATTGCCGGTGGTGAGAATATTAAATCATCCGTATCGGTTGAGGAGTCACGTTTTCGTTTTTGAATCGGTTCCCCTGTCTTACTCTCCGTCATGTTTGGGTGTTGCTTGTTTTCGTAATATTTGTCGATAAATGTCTCTAATCTTAGGATTTGTTTTGTGTTATTATCCAGATTGAAGGTTATCACCCACCAGATTATTTAGTGCTAATATTTTAGTCTAATTTAGCAGATATTTCGAATATTATGTTTTATCTTGAGGTGCTCTACATAACTTCGTTCAGTCCGCCATTACCTTTACGTTACCTTTACGTCCGCCGTCCTACGTCCTACCTAGCTAGTGCGCTCAGGACCTTTGTTGTTGTTCTGGGATTGATTTTCACTTTTTGCGCCAAAGTACAGTCATCTCTAGGAGACAACGCGTCTCCTTCCTTAGTAGTATGACGGCTGCATGGTCCCATGGTGTTTATACTTGCGTACTATTGTTTGTACAAATGAACGTGGTACCTTCAGGCGTTTGGAAATTGCTCCCAAGGATGAACCAGACTTGTGGGGGTCTACAACTATAACGTAAAACACGCATGGCATGGAATGATAATCATTGGAGTAGTTACTGTAACAATTGCCATCTAGCAACATCTATAGGGTTCAACAATATCACAGTTAATGGCGCCTTTTCTGTTTTCATTTAACTGTATTTAAACAGAGTTATCTCATATAGAACAAGGCCTGTTTTACAAGGGAGCCCTGCACACAATCATACAAATTCACAATACAAAGTTTATTGATCGCAAACACAAATTTGCAGATGTTATTGCAGGTGCAGCGAAATGCTTGTGTTTCTAGCTCCAACAGTGCAGTAATACCTAGCTAAATGCTTGTATTTATAGCTCTAAAAGTGCAGTAATAACTTAGCTAAATGCTTGTGTTTCCATCTCCAACAGTGCAGTAATACCTAGCTAAATGCTTGTGTTTCCATCTCCAACAGTGCAGTAAAACCTAGCTAAATGCTTGTGTTTCCATCTCCAACAGTGCAGTAATACCTAGCTAAATGCTTGTGTTTCCATCTCCAACAGTGCAGTAATACCTAGCTAAATGCTTGTGTTTCCATCTCCAACAGTGCAGTAATACCTTGCTAAATGCTTGTGTTTCCATCTCCAACAGTGCAGTAATACCTAGCTAAATGCTTGTGTTTCCATCTCCAACAGTGCAGTAATACCTAGCTAAATGCTTGTGTTTCCATCTCCAACAGTGCAGTAATACCTAGCTAAATGCTTGTGTTTCCATCTCCAACAGTGCAGTAATACCTAGCTAAATGCTTGTGTTTCCATCTCCAACAGTGCAGTAATACCTAGCTAAATGCTTGTGTTTCTATCTCCAACAGTGCAGTAATACCTAGCTAAATGCTTGTGTTTCCATCTCCAACAGTGCAGTAATACCTAGCTAAATGCTTGTGTTTCCATCTCCAACAGTGCAGTAATACCTAGCTAAATGCTTGTGTTTCCATCTCCAACAGTGCAGTAATACCTAGCTAAATGCTTGTGTTTCTATCTCCAACAGTGCAGTAATACCTAGCAAAACAACAACAACAACACACACATAATCCAAAACAAATAATACAACATTATGAAAAATAATCAGAACGAGCAATGTCAGAGAATATAAATATACAGTACCAGTCAAATGTTTGGATACACCTACTCATTCAAGGGTTTTCTATGTTTTTTAAAACTGTTTTCTAAATTGTAGAATAATAGTGAAGACATCAAAACTATGAAATAACACACATGGAATCATGTAGTAACAAAGAAAGTGTTAAACAAGTCAACATCTGTTAAATTTGAGATTCTTGAAGGTAGCCACACTGTGACGTAACAAAATGTGGAAAAAGTCAAGGGGTCTAAATACTTTCCGAATGCCCTGTAGCTGCATATAATGGTGTGTAAAGACAGTATGGACAAGGTTTGTACAGCAGTAGTTACTGTATATTGGATGAGCCATGATTAGAATATAGTATATACATATAAAGTGGGTAAAACAGTATGTAAACATTATTAAAGTGACCTGTGTTCAATGACTTTATGTACATACGGCAGTAGTCTCTAAGGTTTTGGGTAGAGTGCTGGGTGATAGCTGGCTAGAACAGAGACTAAGGTTCTGGGCAGGGTACTCGGTGGAACCCGGCTAGTGGTGACTGTTTTACAGTCTGATGGCCTGGAGATAGAAGCTCAGTCTCTTGGTCCCAGCTTTGAGGCACCGGTACTGACTCCGCCTTCTATATGGTAACGGGGTGAATAGGCTCGGGTGGCTGAGGTCCTGGCCTTGCTGGGCTGTAGATGTCCTGGAGGGTTGGCAGCGTGCCGTGGTGATGTGTTGGGCTGTCCGCACCACCCCCTGGAGAGCCCTGCAGTTGCGGACAGTGCAATTGCCGTACCAGGCGATGCCGTACAGGATGCTTTCAATGGTGCATCTGTAGAAGTTTGTGTGGGTCTTAGGGGCCAAGCCAAATTTCTTCAGCCTCCTGAGGTTGAAGAGGCACTGTTGCGCCTTCTTCACCACGCTGTGTGAAGGGAACATTTCAGGTTGTCAGTGATTTCCACACCGAGGAACTTGAAGCTATTGACCCCCTCCACTGTGGATGGGGGCGTGCTCTCTCTGCTGTCTCCTGTAGTCCACAATCAGCTCTTTTGTTTTTTTTACATTTAGGGAGAGGGTGAACAGGGAGTACAGGGAGTACAAATCCAATGCAATACAAACACAATATTTACAAGCAATTTTAGGAAAGTAACTTACAAAACATAATCAAGAAAAACACATTCATCAGTAAAAAATCATCAACCAGTCATCAGAACGGCCCTAGCAGCACCAAAACATCCAACTTTAGAGAGTTCTGGAGATCATTCCACATGTAAGGTGCAAAAATACAACACAGATCTATCTAACCGAAGAGATCTCCAGAGTTAGCCATCCCTGTGATCAGGTCTGATGACTCATATGTCTGTAATTTAACAACAAGTAATGTCAGAAGTTTGCACAAGAGGCCTTTATATACAAAAAGAGAGCAATATATTGATCTACGAGACTTAAGAGAGGGCCAGCCTACTTTCTGATACAGAATGCAGTGATGTGTACTGAGCCTATCGCCCGTAATAAAGCCTAGTGCACTATGATAAACTGTGTCCAATAGCTTCAATACAGTGGCAGCTGCATTCATATCGATCAGGGATGGGCAACTGGCGGAACCCCTTTTGAAGGCACTCGGATCAATGAAAAAATGTAAAACATTATTTATTTTTTAACCCAGTCGGGGTCTCAACTTACATGGTGTAGTTGCAAAATGTGGTTGTGCATCAGCAGTTTCTCTCTTGTTAGGTCAGTCACTGATAATCAGTCAATCAGCCCATGTCAGCTAAACATTTTTAGATTGCCAAGTTAGTTTAGTGGCCAGCTACAGTATCTAAACGTGTTATCATGTTGGAATTACCGGCCGCGGGGCCCCCATTGATTTTGTTTGTCAGTCTCACTCCGATGTCATATTACAAACAGCAAACATTTCTCTCCACCCCATGGCAAAATGTGTAGAATTGCATGAAATGAACTCTAAAACGTAAAATATTTATCTCTGTTGTCAAGAGGGGGGCCACAAAAATGTTTTGCCCGCAATGTGTGTGTGTGTTGGGGGGGGGGGGCGTACGCAGACCCACGAGCCACTGCGGCCCCTCATGATGAGTTCAGATTTTTTGTGGCCCCCACCCCGATCAAAGTTGCCCATTCCTGATATACTGTACAGTAGATGATATCACCAGTCTAAAGCCGGAATGTAACTAAACTGAAACCAGTTTGAGTGTCACTTGACCTTACTGATGGTAGTATGTCATGAGTGTGTAATAGAAAGGAATGGGGTATAGGCCAGTGAGATCAGTCAGGTTAGCTGTGGGCTACTGACATTACGCAGCAGACGGCCAATGAAGAGCTTCATTTAACAAAGATAATTAGCATTCCAATGTGTTTTTATTGTCAAACAAAATAACTAAACATCCCTGGTAGTTTGTTAGATTCAAAGGTCCTGCTTGATTGAGGAGGAGTATTTGTTCATTTTCGTGATTAAACCTGTGTTTTTGGATCTTTTGAAGGGAGAAAAGGTGTAAGAGGTTCTTGTCAAATGAGAAAAATAATAAATTCACATGAACCATGTCCTTTTTTCCCATGTCCTTTGTATTCACTGTTTGGTGCTGAAACAGAGAGAATAGAGAACAAATCTTGAAATGAAAATGATGACAAGAGCATGCCCACTTGAACACTTGTCCTTGTTTTGAGTGGCGCGCCGGGAGATTAAAGGTAATTTGGGTCCTCTCCCGTGAGAGGTGGGAAAGCAATCAACAGTGCTGTCTGTCGAGTATTGAGGCGCCTTTTCAAGAAGTGACAGAATGTCACACAATTTTTTTTATGGTTAGCTAACTTTAAAATACAACAAATAACTTTTAGATTGTTTTTATTCATAGTCGCAAGAAAACCTAATGGTACAAAGTTGATATTCAGGAAATACTGTTGACAGTCTTGAATAATTGACTAGTGTTTCAAGCTGTGAGCAAATTGCTAAAGAAATGACAGACTTAATTACTGAATTCTGTTGTGCTCAAGGTTGTGGTAAATGTGTGGATGATTGCATCAATACAGTTCTGTTAACCTGTTCTGAAAATATGTCCATTGATTTTATGGGCTGTAAAGAGGAAAGTTACTTGAGATCTAACAATCACCACTAGAGACGAGTTTGTGATATAACCATGATGAATAGAAAAACACTTACTAGCTGGGTTGGGGAGTAACTAATTACATCTATTCAATCTACATGTTATCTGAACACAAAAAAACTGTTATCATTATCAGTTACTTTACCAGCAAAAGTATTTGAATCAGATTACAGATACTTTTGAAAAACTAGATGATTACTTATTGGATTAGTTTTAAATTCAGAAAGGAATTGTGCAGGAAAAAAATGCCTTATGACACCACAGGAGGTTGGTGACACCTTAATTGGGGAGGACGGGCTCGTGGTAATGACTGGAGTGGAATCAGTGGAAAGGTATCAAATACATCAAACACATGGTTTCCATTTGCACTGTTCCAGACACTATTATGAGTCGTCCTCCACTCAGCAGCCTCTACCGTATGACACTTGTTTTCTAAATTACATTCAATTCAGCATTGACATAGGCTCAAGTTTAAAACTTCTTCGGGATCGGTGTCCCTTCCACGGGTTGGTTGACCTAACGTAGGCTAATGCGATTAGCATGAGGTTGTAAGTAACAAGAACATTTCCCAGGACATAGACATATCTGATATTTGTAGAAAGCTTAAATTCTTGTTAATCTAACTGCCCTGTCCAATTTACAGTAGCCATTACAGTGAAATAATACCACGCTATTGTAACGGCTTTTGTCTGGTGAAGGAGAAGAGGACCAAGGTGCAGCGTGGTAAGTGTTCATTTTAATAAACAAAATAAACTGAACACTGAAATGACAAAAATAATAAAGAGCGAGAACGAAAACGAAACAGTTCTGTAAGGAATACGCACAAAACAGAAAACAATCACACACCACTAAAATGGGGAAAACAGGCTACCTAAGTGTGATTCTCAATCAGACAACGATCGACAGCTGCCTCTGATTGAGAACCATACTAGGCCAAACACAGAAATGGAAAACATAGAAAAACAACATAGAATGCCCACCCCAACTCACGCCCTGACCAAACCAAAATAAAGACATAAAAAAGGAACTATGGTCAGAACGTGACAGCTATTGTTTGAGGAGAGTGCAAAATTTTGAACATAAAAAGTTATTAATAAACAAATTAGGCATATTTGGGCAGTCTTGATACAACATTTTGAACATAAATGCAATGGTTAATTGGATCACTCTAAAACTTTGCACATAGACTGCTGGCCAAAATGTTATCGCACCTGGGCTGGAATAATACATTATGGCCTTTCTCTTGCATTTCAAAGATGATGGTACAAAAAAATACAAAAGAACAGTTGTTTTTTTCTTTGTATTATCTTTTACCAGATCTATTGTGTTATATTCTCCGACATTCCTTTCACATTTCCATAAACTTCAAAGTGTTTCCTTTCTAATGGTACCAAGAATATGCATATCCTTGCTTCAGGGCCTGAGCTACAGGCAGTTAGATTTGAGTATGCCATTTCAGGCGAAAATGGAAAAAAAGGGGCAGATCCTTACTTAATGAATGAGGAATCCATCATCTGTAGTCAGGGATGGGCAAAAATTACAGAATGCAATTACTAAATACAATTACAAAATATGATAATGATCAATGTGTCAAAATAAAGTGCAGAACACTTATATTTTAAAATACAGAAATATATTTACAAGTAGTCGAACAGAACAGCAACAACATTCTCAGTAACTTGTTATTTGTTACAGTACTTGTTATGATTGTGATATGTTGTTGTTTATCTACCTCAGTTAAATGACTGACTGTAAGTCACTCTGGATAAGAGTGTCTGCTAAATGACCAAAATATAAATGTATGTGAAAATGAACATACCAAAATGAGCTGCAAAGCACACTGGGTATTATTATAGGCCTTGGTTAGAATATGCTTTGCAATTGTTAATACATATATATTTATATTTAGTTCATTTAGCAGACACTCATCACACCATAGTACCATCAGACTTCTGATACCAATGCAGGGTGAAAGGGGTCCACAAAATGGTTGGTACAGAAAAGTATTTTGTATTTTAAAAATGGAAATTACCGCTATTGAAAGTATACTTTTACAAAATACATTGGAGTGTAGTTCAGCCCAGGCTCTAGTTTTGACTATTGTCCAGCCATATGGTCAAGTGTTGCAAAGAAAGACCTAGTTAAGCTGCAGCTGGTCCAGAACAGAACGGCACGTCTTGCTCTTCATTGTAATCAGAGGGCTAATATTAATACTATGCATGCCAGTGTCTCTTGGTTAAGAGTTGAGAAAAGACTGACGCAGTCACTTCTTGAAACAATAATGTGTTTCAAGATCAAAAATCAAAAACAAATGACAAAATACTCAGAAGTAATTGAATATACATATTTGAAATACATGTAACAGAAATACTGCCCATCTCTGCCTGTAGTAGTACTGAGTTGCAGATGTCACGAGAACAGAAATCCAAGGTCTGCATCCCAAATGGCACCCTATGCCCCATATGGTGCACTACTTTTGACCAGGGCCCATAGACTGTAAAGAGGTTGCTGGGTCAGTCAAGCTAGTCTTCTTGACTACTTTCTTATGTCATTCTGCTGGCACCAAAAGTTTAAAAAGTGTTGATAGGTGACAGAATGCAGTCGGAACATCAAATAATTGGCATGTACATTACTCAGAATTTCCATGTGGGTGAGGATATTGGAAATGTAATCAAAGCCTAATGGATGACAACTAGTTTTTAACCAGGACAGAAAAATGTATAACTGACTTTTTCCTACATAACATAGGTACAGCAGATGCCCTTATTTTATGGGACACTTGTCAATGTGCCTTTAAAGGCCATGCAATTCAATATGTACAGTGCCTACGGAAAGTATTCAGACACCTTGACTTTTTCCACACATTGTTACGTTACAGCCTTATTATACATTTGATTCACCAATGTAAATAGTCCGGGTGGCAATTTGAGGAATTGTTCAGCAGGCTTATGGCTTGGGGGTAGAAGCTTTTAAGTCCTAGACTTTGTGCTCCGGTACCGCTTCTTTGGGCCTTCCTACGCCTAGTATATAGGTCATGGATGTCAGGAAGCTTGGCCCCAGTGATGTACTGGGCCGCACGCACTACCCTCTGTAGCGCCTTACTGGTCAACTGGTCATATGGCGAGCAGTTGCCATACCAGGCGATGATGCAACCGGTCAGGATGCTCTCGAAGGTGCAGCTGTAGAAGTTTTTGAGGATCTGGGGATCCATGCCAAATGTTTTCAGTCTGCTGAGGGGGAGAAGGTGTTGTCGTGCCCTCTTCACAACTGTATTGGTGTGTTTGGACCATGATAGTTTGTTGGTGATGTGGACACCAAGGAATTTGAAACTCTCGAACCCGCTCCACTTCAGCCACGTCGATGTTTCGCCCTTCTTTTCCTATACTCAACGATACAAGATTCTCCAAAATTGAAATATTCCAGGCATTTATAAATTAATTCCAGTAATACTTTATCAACAACCTTTTCAAAGTCAGTTATGAATACCAGGCCTGGTTTCCCAAATTTGTCAGTGTTCTAATTTTTCCAGTAATTGTCTTATATTATCTCCAATGTATCGTCCATGTAAAAAACCTGTCTGATTATGATGAATAATATCCAGCAATACCTTTTTAATTCTACGCACTATGCACTTTACTAGAATTTTAGCATCACAACCCTGAAGTGTAAGGGGCCTCCAATTTTTTAAATGGACTGGATCTTTATATTTAACACTTCGGTCCTGTTTCAGTAATAACGAAATCAGACCTTCTTGTTGAGTATCTGATAATCTACGACCTGCCCTGAATGACGGGTCGCCAATGATTTCATATTACAGTACACCTACTTTCTCTAAATATGGTATTAAAGCAAGTACTCTGTAATAACACACAGTACAATACCGTACAACTGACTGTATTATATTGTAAAAAATGTAAATGCTACCTTAATCAGAATGACTGAATGAAATGTTTTGAAAGTGGAAGCTCATTTACAGCATTTCTATACAATTAAAATACTTTAAAATGCTATTTGGAGAACTGCAAAAACAAATAGAAAATGACCCCAGTCATGGCTGCTGTAAGTTTATTCACCTCAGTCCATCTACAAACACATAGCGTCATACCCCTGAAAGGGGAGAAAAGATGAGAAATTATTCACACAGACACGTAGCATCAGCAACTGTTCAGTCAGTTCTAATGTTCGAAATGCATAAAATCATCAGCTCTTTACATAGATATCTCTTTTCTCAAACTACATAGCATTAACATTTGTATTCCTAGGCATTACTTGTCAACCTCCGCGCACAGATGATTGTATTATCACATTCACATGAATTATTAGAATACTACTTACAATTATGTTTATTTTATTTTATTTTTTATTTCACCTTTATTTAACCAGGTAGGCTAGTTGAGAACACGTTCTCATTTACAACTGCGACCTGGCCAAGATAAAGCAAAGCAGTGCGACACAAACAACAACAGAGTTACACATGGAATAAACAAGTGTACAGTCAATAACACAATAGAAAAAAATTGAAAGTCTATATAGAGTGTGTGCAAATGGCGTGAGGTGGTAAGGTAATAAATAGGCCATAGTAGCGAAGTAATTACAATTTAGCAAATTAACACTGGAGTGATAGATGAGCAGATGGTGATGTGCAAGTAGAAATACTGGTGTGCAAAAGAGCAGAAAAGTAAATAAAAACAATATGGGGATGAAGTAGGTAGATTGGGTGGGCTATTTACAGATGGGCTATGTACAGCTGCAGCGATCGGTTAGCTGATGTTTAAAGTTAGTGAGGGAAATATAAGTCTCCAGCTTCAGCGATTTTTGTGACCAGTGAGCTGGGATAAGGCGGAGCATTACCTAGCATAGACGTATAGATGACCTGGAGCCAGTGGGTCTGGCGACGAATATGTAACGAGGGAAAGCCGACTAGAGCATACAGGTCGCAGTGGTGGGTGGTATAAGGGGCTTTGGTGACAAAACGGATGGCACTGTGACAGACTGCATCCAGTTTGCTGAGTAGAGTATTGGAAGCTATTTTGTAAATGACATCGCCGAAGTCAAGGATCGGTAGGACGGTCAGTTTTACAAGGGTATCTGGCAGCGTGAGTGAAGGAGGCTTTGTTGCGAAATAGGAAGCCGATTCTAGATTTCATTTTGGATTGGAGATGTTTAATACGAGTCTGGAAGGAGAGTTTACAGTCTAGCCAGACACCTAGGTATTTGTAGTTGTCCACATATTCTAAGTCAGAACCGTCCAGAGTAGTGATGCTAGTCGGGCGGCGGGTGCGGGCATCGAACGGTTGAAAAGCATGCATTTGGTTTTACTAGCATTTAAGAGCAGTTAGAGGCCACGGAAGGAGTCTTGTATGGCATTGAAGCTCGTTTGGAGATTAGTTAACACAGTGTCCAAAGAAGGGCCAGATGTATACAGAATGGTGTCGTCTGCGTAGAGGTGGATCAGGGAATCACCCGCAGCAAGAGCGACATCGTTGATATATACAGAGAAAAGAGTCGACCCGAGAATTGAACCCTGTGGTACCCCCATAGAGACTGCCAGAGGTCCGGACAACAGGCCCTCCGATTTGACACACTGAACTCTGTCTGAGAAGTAGTTGGTGAACCAGGCGAGGCAGTCATTTGAGAAATCAAGGCTGTTGAGTCTGCCGATAAGAATACGGTGATTGACAGAGTCGAAAGCTTTGTACAAATATTTTACATTTATTGTCATTTCAAAGATACTCCTTTCCAGAACAACTTACAGGAGCAATTACGGCTAAGTGCCTTGATGGAGTTTTCACCTAGTCGGCTCTGGGATTTGAACCAGCAACCTTTCAGTTAACAGGCCCAATGTTCTTAACCGCTAGGCTACCTGATGATGTGTTTCAGCGTACACACACACACACACACACACACACACACACACACACACACACACACACACACACACACACACACACACACACACACACACACACACACACACACACACACACACACACACACACACAGCTAATAAATAAATCGTGAGGCAATTATGAGTACTTTTAAGTTTTACAGTGTGTTTTACGAGGTGTAATTTAACTTGAAATGAGAGCAGGATGAGTCATCTCTCTAATTGCGCTTCTTATTTTTGTTCAGCACTCGCTATCTGCCCTTAGTCTGACCTTACTGCAGCTGCATGGCATGTATGCGTGTGTGTGTGTGCATTGGTTACAGATCATACTGCGGTGCGTGAAGCCAAAGAGCCTCCGTTCATTACCTTGTGACTCCTCTCCCTTGTGTTAATTAGCTAACCCACAATGACCTTGGCTGTTGTTTTTAACGAAGTGGTCTTAACGACAATGTGACAGTTAGATTAAGTTGAGAAACTGCTGTATCTGTCCATGTTCAGCCTTTTTAGAATTGTGTTTGTCTTCTGTTATTCACTTTGTTTTGCAGGTGGATGACAATCTCAACTGGTGGACAGCCTCGCTAACTCCTCTCCTCTGTACCTGCTTGTGCTACCTGTTTCAGTGTGACACACAACATTTGAGAACTTGTAGATCGCATTGAAAGTCTACATCAAATACGGGACCACGAGACACTACTCAATTCGCTGCCGCTGAAAAGTCTGCCCTCGATGTTAGTGAAATTCCCAGTGTTCTGCTGTCCTGCTCACAACCCCTCTCCACAAACAGAAAATGTGTTTCTTTCTTCAAAAGTAGTTTTCTTCCTTTCAAAATGTGCATGTTTTATCGAACCTAATTCATTGTTTTGTTTGCATTTCATTTGTTGTATATTAAACTCAAGACAAGACTTAAAACAGTAAGATCCTGACGTACATTACTATGATCACTTGTGTAAAGTGCATTTTGATGATCACATACTGTAGCCTTTACAGTATGCAATTAGTGCATGAACGCACACACATCCCAGCTCTTATCTCAACCAAAACAAATGGCATGGAAGTGCTGTCCTACACTGAAAAAAAGGTTCTTAAATGGTTTTTCCTCAGCTCTTAAGGTTCATCGGAGAACTCTTGCCCGATAAAGAACCTTTGAGTTACGTGTGGGGTTCTTGAAGTGGCATCTACGTTTTTTCCGAATTCTAAAAGGTCTTAAAATGTATGGAAACATGCAGATGTGGGCTTTTCATAGCACACATGTCTTAAAGTAATGATGGACTGTCATTTCTCTTTGCTTATTTGAGCTGTTCTTGCCATAATATGGACTTGGTCTTTTACCAAATAGGGCTATCTTCTGTATACCAACCCTACCTTGTCACAACACAACTGATTGGCTCAAATGCATTAATTCTTAGGGATAGGGGGTGACATTTTCACTTTTGGATGAATTGGTGCCCAAATTAAACGGCCTCGTACTCTGTCCTAGATCATATGATATGCATATTATTATTACTATTGGATAGAAAACACTCTGAAGTTTCTAAAACTGTTTGAATGATGTCTGTGAGTAAAACAGAACTCATATGGCAGGCAAACTTCCAAACAGGAAGTGAAAATTCTGAAAAGGGTCGCTGTGAAAGGCATCGCCTATTCAAATGCCTTATATTTATGGATCTGTATGCACTTCATACGCCTTCCACTAGATGTCAACAGGCAGTAGAACGTGGAATGAAGCGTCTAGCCTGATGTGGGACCGAATGAGAGCCTTTGGAGTGACAGGTCAGGCATATTGCCAGTTCTTGGCCACACACACTGGGAATGTCATGTCCTTGTCTGCAATGCGTTATATAGACAGGAAGAAATGCTCCGTCTGGGACGTTATTGGATATATATGAGAAAAACATCCTGAAGATTGATTCTCAACTGAGTTTGACCAGTTTATTCGATTTGTAATATCACTTTTTGAAGTTTTCGTTCATTAGCGTAAAGTTCTATGGACACGTGAACTACACATGCTAGCCAAAGTTGCTAATTCGACAGAAGTAATGGACATTATAAAACAAAAAAACGATTTATTGTGGAACTAGGATTCCTGGCACTGCATTCTGATGAAAGATCATCAAAGGTAAGGGAATATTTATGATGTAATTTCGTATTTCTGTTGACTCCAACATGGCGGAGAATGGCTGAGCGCTGTCTCAGATTATTGCATGCTGTGCTTTTTACTAAAGTTATTTTTTAAATCTAACACAGCGGTTGCATTAAGAACCAGTGTATCTTTAATTATATGTTAAACATATATCTTTCATCAAAGTTTATGATGAGTATTTCTGTATTTCACGTGGCTATCTGTAATTACTTTCGCTATTTTGGAGCCATTTCTGAACATGGCGCCAATGTAAAACCACGATTTCTGGCTATAAATATGCACATAATCGAACAAAACATAAATGTATTGTATAACATGATGTCATATGACTGTCATCTGATGAAGTTGTTCAAAGGTTAGTGATTAATTTTATCTCTATTTGTGGGTTTTGTGAAAGCTATCTTTGCTGTGAAAAAATGGCTGTGTTTTTTGGGATATGGTGGTGAGCTAACATAAATATATGTTGTGTTTTCGCTGTAAAACATTTTAAAAATCGGACATGTTGGCTGGATTCACAAGATGTTTATCTTTCATTTGCTGTATTGGACTTGTGATTTCATGAAATTATATTATATCCCTGTGGCGCTAGGCTAGGCTATGCTAGTCAGCGTTTCTGATGACAGTTATCCTGGATCCGGGATGGGTGGTCCAGAGAGGATATTATTAAGGAGGAAAGAAATTCCACAAATTATCTTTTAACAAGGTACACCTGTTAATTGAAATGCATTCCAGGTGACTACATCATGAAGCTGGTTGTGAGAATGCCAAGAGCGTGCAAAGCTGTCATCAAGGCAAAGGGTGGCAACTTTGAAGAATCTCAAATGTAAAATATATTTTGATTTGTTTAACACTTTTTTGGTTACTACATGATTCCATATGTGTTATTTTATAGTTTTGATGTCTTCACTATTATGTAGAAAATAGTTTTTAAAAAATGAAACAATGTAGGAAATAGTTTAAAAAAAAAAAAAAAAAAAAAAAAAAAAACTTGATTGAGTAGGTGTGTCCAAACTTTTGACTGGTACTGTATATATATGCAAAAAATATATATATATTATATAATTGTTTTTGTATCTCAAAATCATTGTAATGTGGTTAACCTTAAAAATCGAGGTGAAAATTATCCAATTCTAAAGCATAAAATTCTACGAGAGAGCGCCCTTAGATCATTGGAAATGTCAGCACTTGACCGTTGCACTTCCCATGGTGAATGGCTAGGCCCACTACGCTATGAAACTACACACTATTGCAGAGACTTTGATAATACCGGTCGCAATTGATATGGTGAAAACAAGGTGTAGGGAAGGCAGAGGCACAGAAACTCACATCAATATTTTTTTCAGATAACACTGTTAAACGAAGAATTCATGCTCTGACTGAATGACTCAAAAACTCAGCAGCTTATGCTCTCCAAATGGACGTTAGCTGTGAGGGCCGAGATGCCCATGCATTGACTTTTGTTCGCTATACTTTTTGTGGGATGCTATTCACGAGGACATATTGTTCTGCCTCACGATTCCCAAGCATCAAACTGCATAAGGGATGTTCAGTGCGCTGCGTGGCTATATTGACGAAAAACAGATTCTATATGGGATTGAATGGTGGGCTTTTGAACAGATGGTGCTCCATCTATGGCGGGACGGTCGGCATGCCTCTGCACTCTAGTTATGTCTCCCTCTGCCATATGGACGCACAGTATGATACACTGAGACAACTGTCGGCAAAAGAGCTGAGCACAGAACTCGGAGATATGATGCAGCAGGTAACTTTGATTGTAAACGACATCCATTGCGCCACGCCTGTTTGCAAAACTATGTGGAAATATGGGATCAGAGCATGACAATGTTCTATTTCAGTCCGAGGCTTGGTGGTTATCAAGAGAGGATGTCGGAAAGATTTTTCGCATTGAGAGAAGCACTGTTGTCATTCACAATGGATGTAGAAAAATAGACTTGGTTGACTTTCTGTGTAATGAAAAGAAAATAACAGAAAACAGCATCGGTAAGTGTCCCACACGAGTGATGACTGCTCACCTCCAACACTTGGAATAGCACTTTTGGACCATCTTCCCAATCTGTTTGACTGTGATCCTGGCTCAGTTGACATTCCGGTAAGTGAAATCGAACAGCTGATCGAGCTGTCATGTGACCGAATGCTGCAGACAACGCATTCACGGGCCACTGGCTCCTGACTCAAGGGAATACCCTGCCGTCTCCCTCTTTAATGCCGTGTTCAACAACTGGGAACTTGAAAATCTCTGACTTCCAACTTCAGTGCGTTCAGGATAACTGGGAACTCCGACTTTCTGACCTGAAGATCACTGACGTCATGATTTGACCTCGTATTTTTCCCAGTTGTCTTAAAAGCATCTTGAAACTCATGGTATGCTACTCTTTGCCAGCTCATATCTGTGTGAAGTTGGATTCAGTGCTCTCACCTGCATTAAAAACAAATATCAATCCAGGTTGGATGTGACAGCAGAGACGAGGTGCACACTGTCAACCACGCCCCATGACTTTGAGAATCTCCGATGCGAAATGCATCAAGCACATCTATCTCGTTAGCGGTGGTGAGATAAGAGACATTATGTCAGACTAATTTGCAATTGACTGTCATAGCCCCACATTAAACGTATGTGATGGTAAGTTGAAAAGACAATAAGAAATACTGTTAGAATGTTTTTCAATTGACTGCCATAGCCCCAAATAAATAAATAAAAACATTGGATGTTTTTTTTAATCACATGGTTGGGGTCGCGAGAATTTTCTGATATCAAAGTGGGGTCGTGGGCCAAAAAAGTTTGGGAATCCCTAACATAGGCAGATAACCATACACTTTACTTTGTATACAGTAGGCTCTTTATATCTACAGTATACATACTGTACGTGTGTGTGTCTCTGTGTTTGTGTGTGTCTGTGTGTGTGTGTACAGGGAGGGGGGGTCATTGAGGATCATTCATCCAGTTGCACTGAGAACATTGAGCTCTTTCTTTCAATAACATGATAATCTGTTTTCATTCCGTGTTTACGTCATTACTAAAAATTCACTCACGGGCACTCAATTGATTTCCGGGGCAAAATCAAAGGTTTGGTTGTAGTCCAAGGCCTGCCTGCCTGCCTGACTGCTTGACTGCCTAACCTTGTCAGACAAAAAACACCTTACACAGAAACAACAGCCATTGACTGATGCATGGGTATGTGACACAATATAAATATTACATTACAAAAACACACATAAGCTGTCAGTCAATGCCTTCCGTCAGCGTCTAAACCAACCACAAAGCCTTTTAACTTCCATAGGCCAAAGCAAATGTATTCCTTTAAGCCTTAAGGTACAGTATTCCTCTGTGGTAAATGATTAATATACCGTGCATGTTAAAAGAAAGCACTTAAGGAGAACTGGTAAAAGTAAATATATTTATAAATCATGGTCAAAAAGCAGAATGGCAAATGGCAGCAGCATTATCCTGCCATCGTGGACCGACATTCTGAAAGCATAATTAATGTTCCATGATGTCGTTAATAATGGGGCAGAAAGCATTCTGGGAAGTGTTTTGTTTTGGATGAACAGAGCTTTTATTTAAAAGAGAAAAAAATGTTTGAGGTTGATTAACAATAGGTGGCATTTAAAAAATTAGTTTGAGAGAAATTAGAAAAAAAAATGTTTTATTTCATGCTTAAAAAAACCAGTCAATAATCAACATACACTGTATGCTGATACCTCGTCGTAACAGACTAGGCTAGCTATTAATACATTTGTCACTTACAGTTAGCCTACATAGAATGTTAAGATATTGTATGCTAATGTACCTGCATTGTGTAGCCTACTCCTGCATTGTGAACTGTGTATCCAAAAAATAATTGGGACCAATGACTTAATTTACCTCAAAATGTATTGACTTGTCAAAGAAGTGATTGTCATACGACAACTGTCGTACAACGTTTAAGTCACTAAATGTGTAATTTGGCATATGGTGAAAAGAGCCAGCGGCTTGTCCCTTGTTCCTCTTTCATTTCCTAGTTGGTTTTGGTGCTAGAACATTAGAACGTTGACAAAATGATGGATGGAGTGTGCTAAAGTGGTTAGCGATCGCTGGGAGCGGGAAGAAAACTTTTCAAAAGCAGAAACAAATGACCGCTTCACATTGTATCCATCACTAATGAATTCACCTAATTGGAAAATGAGGCCTGAAGTGTTAAATCACAACACCACTGATGCAGTACAGGAATACACACAGCACTCTGCCTGAGTAGAACACACAACATTTGCTTGTGTGTGTTTCTGCTTTGCCATTACTATTCGGTTGCACCACCCTATAGCCCTGTTCAAGCACGGACAGCACCCACTGACACCTACAAGAGGAGGAAAAAAGAAGTTCAGCCTATAGCAGCATTGTACATTCAATTCCTATAGATTCAGCTACAAATATTATGCATATCATTGATGCTGGATATTCCTTTCACACAACACACTCAGGCAAAGACTGCGTTGCAATTAGAGAGAATTGTCATTCAGACGTAATGACATACATATCTTTGACTATATTATATAATTCTAAACTTGACAACCATACTGTAGCATTGTAATTCTCCACTAGAGGTCTCTGTGTTGCATCCAACCACTTCCTCTATCCATATACTGTAATGGAAAATGTAAACAGAACCACGTTTCAGAAGACAAACGTTGGTGAACGTTGCAGATAGAAATGTAATGAACAGAGCCATGATTCCTTATTCTACATGTCACAGATGCATGGTCTACATAGCTTATTTCTATATAATGTTTCAAATCGTTGTGTCATGCTGAACGTGCTGTTTCCTGTGAACAGCAAGGCCCACAGTTACAATAGAGCTGACACTGAACTTTAAGTATTATTTGAAGCATCTAATAAACATGATTCACTTCTGGGGTATAAGTTTAAAGACAATTCTTTCACACTGCTGTGTAACGCAGACCCAAAAATTGCTTCAACAAGAATATTTCCAAATCACAGAATGTTGGTGGCACCTTAAAACTTCTTGTCAATACGGGGGCGCTGTTTCCACTTTGGAAAAAATCGTGCCCAAATTAAACTGCCTCGTACTCTATTGTAGATCGTACAATATGCATATTATTATTACTATTGGATAGAAAACACTCTCAAGTTTCTAAAACTGTTTGAATTATATCTGTGAGTAAAACAGAACTCATTTTGCAGCAAACTTCCAGACAGGAAGTGAAAAATCTGAAAACGATGCTCTGTTCCAGGGCCTGCCTATTCAATTGCCTAATATTTACTTCATGCACTTCATACGCCTTCCACTAGATGTCAACAGGCAGTGAAAGGTGGAATGGGGTGTCTAGCTTGATCTGAGGTCGAACAAGAGCTCTTGGAATGACGTGTCCAGAATTTCCTTTCTCTACCTAGGCGCGGGAAGCACCTCCATATTGTCTTATGATAAGCGTTCGGTATACACGGCTAATATCTCCGGCTCTGTTTTTATTTGATACATATTAGAAAAACATCATAAAGTAGGTTTTTTCAACCGAGTTTCATCAGTTTATTCAACGTTTAATGGGACTTTTGGAGTTTTCCGTTCTCTGCGTCGAGAGAAATTGGGAACGTCATCAACATTGGCTAGCCTTGTGGAGCGAATTCGACAGGAGAAAAGGACATTCTAAAACCAAACAACGATTTATTCTTGACCAAGGACTCCTTGTACAAGATTCTGATGGAAGCTCAGCAAAAGTAAGAACAATTTATGATGTTATTTCGTATTTCTGTGTAAAATGTTGAGTCCTATTATCCGCCGTTTTGGCGGGCACTGTCCCGCTATAACGTAAGCTGTTTGTTATGGTAAAGTTATTTTTAAAAATCTAACACGGCGGTTGCATTAAGAACCAGTGTATCTTTCATTTGCTGTCCAACATGTATTTTTTAGTAAAGTTTATGATGAGTTCTTTGGTCAGATTAGGTGAGTGTCCAAACTAGCTCCGGACATTCTGGTGAATCGATGCTACATATTCACAATGTATAACCAAAATATGTCTATATATATCTAAATATGCACATTTTCGAACAAAACATAAGTGTATTGTATAACCTGATGGTATAAGACTGTCATCTGATGAAGTTGGTCAAGGTTAGTGATTAATTTTATATCTTTTGCTGGTTTTTGCGATCGCTACCTTTTGCTGCTAAATAAATGCATTTGTGTGTTTGGCTATTGTGGTAAGCTAATATAATGCTATATTGTGTTTTCGCTGTAAAACACTTAAAAAATCGGAAATATTGGCTGGATTCACAAGATGTTTATCTTTCATTTGCTGTACACCATGTATTTTTCATAAATGTTTTATGATGAGTATTTAGGTATTTCACATTGCTCTCTGTAATTATTCTGGCTGCTTTGGTGATATTTTTGATGGTAGCTGCAATGTAAAACTATGATTTATACCTCAAATATGCACATTTTCGAACAAAACATAAATTTATTGTATAACATGTTATAAGACTGTCATCTGATGAAGTTACTGTCATCTGATGAAGTTGTTTCTTGGTTAGTGACTAATTAAATCTCTATTTGGTCGGTTTTGTGATAGCTACCTATGCGGTAGAAAAATTGTGAAAATATGCGGTTGAGTCTTTTGCTATTGTGGTTAGCTAATAGAAATACATATTGTGTTTTCACTGTAAAACATTTTAAAAATCGGAAATGATGGCTGGATTCACAAGATGTTTGTCTTTCATTTGCTGTATTGGACTTGTGATTTCATGAAAATTATATTATATGATATCCCTGTCCCGTTAGGCTAGGCTATGACTGGAGCGGAATCAGTGGAACGGTATCATTCGGAAAGTATTCAGACCCCTTCTCTTTTTCCACATTTTGTTACGTTAGTCGTATTCGCTGTAATCGCTGCTAAAAGTGTTTCAACAAAGTACTGAGTAAAGGGTCTGAAAATGTATGTAAATGTGATATTTCAGTTAGAATTTTTATAAATTAGCAAAAATGTCTAATAACTTGTTTTTGCTTTGACATTATGGGGTATTGTATGTAGAAAAAAACCGATTGAATACATTTTAGAATAAGGCTGTAATGTAACAAAATGTGGAAAGGCAGAGATCTGTGATCTTGGCCTCGGTGATGTACAGGGCCGTACACACCATCGAGAGCATCCTGACTGGTTGCATCACTGCCCGGTATGGCAACTGCTTGGCCTCCGACCGCAAGGCACTACAGAGGGTAGTGCGAACGGCCTAGTACATCACCGGGCAAAGCTTCCTGCCATCCAGGACCTCTGTACCAGGCGGTGTCAGAGGAAGGCCCTAAAAATTGTCAAAGACTCCAGCCACCCTAGTCATAGACTTTTCTCTGCTACCACACGGTAAGCGGTACCGGAGAGCAAAGTCTAGGTCCAAGAGGCTTCTTAACAGCTTCTACTCCTAATAAAATGGCTGCCCAAACTATTTGCATTACCCTCCCCCTCTCTCCCTCTTTTACACCGCTGCTACACTCTGTTGTTATCATCTATGCATAGTCACTTTAATAACTCAACGTACATATACATATTATCTCAAATAACCGGTGCCCCCGCACAATGACTCTGTACCAGTACCCACATGTATATAGTCTCGCTATTGTTATTTTACTGTTGCTTTTTAATTACTTTTTACTTTCATTTCTTATTCTTATCCGTTTATTTTTAATCTGCGTTGTTGGTTAGGTAAGTAAGCATTTCATTGTAACGTCTACACCTGTTGTATTCAGCGCATGTGACAAATACATTTGATTTGAAAGTTAAGGCGTCTGAATACTTCCCGAATGCACTGTACATCAAACACATGGTTTCCATTTGCTCCATTCCGGGCCATTATTATGAGCCGTTCTCCCCTCAGTAGCCTCCACTGTTCCAAATGTAGCCTATTATCTGCTAAATGTAATACATGGAATATTACTTTGGAGGAAGGATTGTTGACATATATTTAACATTTGTATCTAAAAACATAATTGAGAAATAATTTATCAAAGTTGGCATATTTATGACATTTTTGGCCCTACTCAGGCCTTCTTTAAAATTCTATAGTGTTTCACCTGTAGATGCTAAAAATCCAACATTGGTGTCATATGTAGTTTAACCGCTTGCTCTGTAGCATTTTGATTTCAAAAACATTTTTTTTACATTAATTTATGAATACTGAAAAATATAAAATGTGTGATTTGTCAAATATTTCTATATATTGTTGAACCTAATATAATATATGGGCATTATTACTTTAGAGTTATGATCCAATTTGCAAGCATTACCAACAGAGTGAATGTGAAAATGGATTCAAAATGGTTTCCCTCTGAGGTGATTTGCAGGATGTAAAAGGAAAGCTGTCATTGGTTACATTGTCTACTGTCATGACGCACCATGGGGGGAGGATCTCTCTATCGACTTTACGACAGGTCATACATACCTGGTAGAAACTGCCATGCAGTATTGAGAGAGTCTACCAGAATTAAGACCTTATTTTGTTCAAAACTCCTAATCCCCAAAATGGGAGAACTAAACTATATTTATATTTTTGAGAATGTGGGAATGGTCCGTGGACACTTAAGGGACAGTTATGACGGGTGTGTTTCATTTGGTGATCTCATGAAGGACAGGAAACCCACACAACTGTATCTCATAAAGTGTAAATGTCCCAGCTGTCAGGTTTACATCTAAATATTGTGAAACGTATGTTAATAAACATGAAACTATTTGGGAAAAGATGTAATGTGATGTTAACCTTCTAAATGAGAGTATGAGTTTTCATATAAAGTTAACCAAATCAATGGCCACGCCCACGTGAGCATAGACACTACTCCAGAGTATAAAACCACCTGTGACGAAATTCACATTTCATGCCAAAGAGACCCATGGTAAGGCGGACGTCTCGAATGGTTAAGAAGTCAGAGAACGCCGGGACAGAGTCCCCACGTTGGAATGGCTACAATTCTGTAGGCCATGGAGACCATACAGCTGTAGTTGGTTGGAAATGGTTAAACTCGGAGACTATCGATCGCTACAGAAGAAGGAGCAAATTTTAGACGACACAAATTATTAGTCTGCAGCTAGACATTACGTAAACCTAGTTTGAGAATACCAACAACCGCCGAAGCATCTATCCTATGAGAAAATTCCCGAATGGTACTCCAAATTGTATTCTAACCACTTACAACCACAAAATACATTGTGACTTCTGGGAAAGTTTACCAGAGAATTTGATGAACTCTACAGGATGATCTAGGATTCCAACATGGAGAGACAACAATGACATATGGGCATAAATATGTACATTGCAATTTCTTTCAGAATTAGCATGTCCATGAGTACAATTATCCACTGTGTGTAGTGAATCCATTTTGTCTTTCCCGCTCTCTGTTCCCACCCCGTTCCTTTGTCTACCAAGCTGTCATATCGGCTTAGCCCACTAGGCACTTTTCTATCATTGTTAGTAACCAATATCTAATGTTGGTTTGTTATGTATTTCCGTGATTAGTTAGTTAGTAAATAAATAATTAAGCCAATTTGTGTATTGCTGATTCACTGTGGAAACTAGGATTCCTGCAGATAACCAAGAATTTTACGATGTTAGTAATGAGAACTGATAAGGCAATTAATAATTAATTAATAGAAGACTAATTGATCAGATATTAAAATATCTGAAGAGTTATATTCAGAGAATTATGACTTTGTAATCTCAACATTTTCCATGGTGCCCTGGCTTCCTAGTTAATTAATGTTTACATGATTTGTTTAATCACCTAATAATTAAACCTAGAGAACTGATTTGATATAAATAAGTCTTCACATTTAACGACAGTCCAGACACGACACTCCTGTGCCAATTTCCCCTGTATAAAATGGGCCATAACTTTTAAACTAGCAGAGATCCCACTCTGAAACTGTAATATGACCATAGAGTATATTATTGTACAGGCCATTTTGTCCGGTGGGCGGTGCTATACGCCACTGCTAGCTCTAGTCCGGATCGTGGAATCTATTTTCAACAGACCACCTAACTACGGTATGAATGTTACTGTTTCATCAGGGAGTAACAAAGGCGAAGTAATGTCATCACTGAATTCACGTTATGTTTGCTATTTCATACAGTCACAGAATAGAAAGAAGCAAAAAAATTATTTAATATTGAAAAAGTTCAGTGATATAATGTAATGATACTGGGTGTGTAAGTATGCCTCCAGGACAATATTGGTGTAAAGTTGGCCTCAAATAAATGAGAAAAAGAGAGAAAGAAAGAGAGAGAGAGAGAGAGAAAGGCTACAGCTTATGTAGCTAGGTCTACTGTAAAACGCACACCATAGCATGCACAACATAGATTGCTTCAGCTCAATAAGTCTGTTTTTGGCAGTTGAATAAGTCTACATATTGTGAAGTATAGGGAGTGAGAGAGATGTTTTCACATACATACAGTTTATGCAGCTAGGTCTACTATTGTACAACTCAAACAAATATCAATGTATACTGAACAAAAATATAAACG
Organism: Salvelinus namaycush; assembly: GCF_016432855.1. Lineage (NCBI taxonomy): Eukaryota > Metazoa > Chordata > Actinopteri > Salmoniformes > Salmonidae > Salvelinus > Salvelinus namaycush. The sequence continues at coordinate 65,323,389 of NC_052310.1, forward strand.
CAACATGCAGCAATTTCAGTTCGTATAAGGAAATCAGTCAATTGAAATACATGTATTAGCCCCTAATCTATGGATTTCACGACTGGGAATACCGATATGAATCTGTTGGTCACAGACGCATAAAATAAAAAAAATGGGCCTCACAATGGGACTTAGGAATTCGTTCATGATATCTCTGTACATTCAAGTTGCCATCGATAAAATGCTATTGTGTTCGTTGTTCGTAGCTTATGCCTGCCCATACCATAACGCCACCGCCACCATGGGGCACTCTGTTCACAACGTTGACATCAGCAAACCACTTGCCCACATGACCCCATGCACATGGTCTGCGGTTGTGAGGCTGGTTGGACGTACTGACAAATTCTATAAAATAACGTTGAAGGCGGCTTATGGGAGAGAAATTAACATTCAATTCTCTGGCAGTAGCTCTGGTGGCCATTCCTGCAGTCAGCATGCCAATTGCATGCTCCCTCAAAACTTGAGACATCTGTGGCATTGTGTTGTGGGACAAAACTGCACCTTATAGAGTGGCCTTTTGCTGTCCCCAGCACAAGGTGCACCTGTGTAATGATCATGCTGTTTAATCAGCTTTTTTATATGCCACACCTGTCAGGTGAATGGATTATCTTAGCAAAGGATAAATGCTCACTAACATGGGTGTAAATAAATTTGTGCAAAACATTTGAGAGAAATACGCTTTTTCCTTTCGCTTTTTCTGCAAAAGGATATACTAGACTAAACTAATCTGAATTTGTTCATCTAAATGCAATCATTCATCTGTGATTGACAGTGTGCAGGTATTATTGCATGTTGATTAACACATCGCAGTGAAATCAGATTAAATTGAGTCATGATCAGTTTCATATATTTAATTCAGGTAAATTTTGTAGATTGGCTTGATAGCGACATTGACGTTGTTGGTTGGCTAGCAAGCAAAACTTGACGTTAGTCCTATACATTGTCCACTTTTGGGAAAACTGGTCCAAGCACTCAGTAGCTAGCTATCGTTAGTTCAAATAAAGCAAAATGATGTGCTAATATGAAAAGTGCAATTGTAGACAATAAACTCACCATAATGATGACAGTGAAGAAGGTCCCAGGCGGAGGGTTCTCGGTTGAATGTGGACGTGCATCGGATAGTCCTTGCACTTTGAAACACATTGTGATGTATAGCACTGTCCACCAGGCGAAATGGCATGAAAATATTGTGTCCTTATTATGTTCAACAATATATTAAAAAATGTGCCTAATCAAAGAATGTATATTTTCTATTTTTATTTTATTGAAATCAAAATACTAATAATATTACACAGCCCGTGATGAAGCTTCATATGACACCAGTGTTTGCTTTGTGGCACCTACAGATTAAAACCCTTTGGAGTCTTAAAAGGAGGCCTGGGTAAATATGAAAACTTCTTAATTATTTCTCAATTATGCTTTTAGATACAAATATTAAAATACAGTGCATTCGGAAAGTATTCAGACCCCTTGACTTTTTCCAAATTTTGTTACATTACAGCCTTATTCTAAAAAAATATTTTTAAACAAAATTCAAAAAAAAATATCACATTTACATAGGTATTCAGACCCATTCAGTACTTTGTTGAAACACCTTTGGCAGCGATTACAGCCTTGAGTCTTCTTGGGTATGACGCTACAAGATTGAAACACCAGTATTTGGGGAGTTTCTCCCATTCTTCTCTGCAGAGCCTCTCAAGCTCTGTCAGGTTGGATGGGGAGTGTTGCTGCACAGCTATTTTCAGGTCCCTCCAGAGATGTTCGATCGGGTTCAAGTTCGTGCTCATTGCTGGGCCACTCAAGGACATTCAAAGACTTGTCCCAAAGCCCCTCCTGTGTTGTCTTGGCTGTGTGCTTATGGTTGTTGTCCTGTTAGAAAGTAAACCTTCACCCCTGTCTGATGTTCTGAGCGCTCTGGAGCAGGTTTTCATCAAGGATCTCTCTGTACTTTGCTCCGTTCATCTTTCCCTCAATCCTGAGTAGTCTCCCAGTCCCTGCCACTGAAAAACATCCCCACAACATGATGCTGACACCACCATGCTTCACCATAGGGATGGTGCCAGGTTTCCTCCAGGCGTGACGCTTGGCGTTCAGGCTTGGTTTCATCAGACCAGAGAATCTTCTTTCTCATGGTCTGAGAGTCCTTTGGGTGCCTTTTGGCAAACTCCAAGTGGGCTGTCATGTGCATCTTACTGAGGAGTGGCCACTCTACGATAAAAGCCTGATTGGTGGAGTGCTGCAGAGATGGTTGTCCTTCTGGAAGGTTCTCCTGTCTCTACAGGGGAACTCAGGAGCTCTGTCAGAGTGACCATTGGGTTGTTGGTCTCCTCCCTGACCAAGGCCCTTCTCCCCCGATTGTTCAGTTTGGCCGGGTGGCCAGCTCTAGGAAGAGTCTTGGTGGTTCCAAACTTCTTCCATTTTAGAATGATGGAGGCCACTGTGTTCTTGGGGACCTTCATTGCTGCAGATCTGTGCCTCAACACAATCCTGTCTCGGAGCTCTATGGACATTTACATTTAAGTCATTTAGCAGACACTCTTATCCAGAGCGACTTACATTTTTTTAACCTTTTTTTATTTTATTTAACTAGGCAAGTCAGTTAAGAACAAACTCTTATTTTCAATGACGGCCTAGGAACAGTGGGTTAAGTGCCTTGTTCAGGGGCAGAACGACAGATTTGTACCTTGTCAGCTCGGGGATTTGAACTTCCAACCTTTCGGTTACTAGCCCAACGCTCTAACCACTAGGCTACCCTGCCACCCCAATTCCTTCGACTTCATTGCTTGATTTATGCTCTGACATGCACTGTCAACTGTGGGACCTTATATAGACAGGTGGGTGCCTTTCCAAATCATGTCCAATCAATTGAATTTACCACAGGTGGACTACAATCAAGTTGTAGAAACATCTCATGGATGATCAATGGAAACAGGATGCACCTGAGCTCAATTTCGAGTCTCATAGCGAAGGTTCTGAATACTTATGTAAATAAGTATATATTTTTTTGTTGCTAAATGTCTAAAAACCTGTTTTTGCTTTGTCCTTACGGGGTATTGTGTGTAGATTGATGAGGAAAACATTTAATTTAATACATTTTAGAATAAGGCTGCAACGTAACAAAATATGGGAAAAGAGAAGTTGTCTGAATGCACTGTATATGGAATCACTCTTGCTGTCAGGAGGACGTTAGCCTATTCAGAGACCTACAACACTGAGCTTTCTCTAAAAGCATGAATAGTTAAATGCTGGTTAAAACCTCTTAGATGTTATGGTTCTCGTACCGGTTCCGCCCATCATGTTCACTTATACAGTAAATCGATCTGTGGACACCGTAGATCAAAATGGCTTGCATGAGCGATAGCCCTGGTTCCCACTGACACACTAGTATTTTTTCTGAGCCTCTGTGACATCTAAAACCACTTGAAACTGGGATGTCCCTTCTTCCATTTCAATCGCTCCTCCGACTGTCCATCAACTCCAGGCTGAACCCTACAGTACATCACTGACAAAGCACATGCCTGCAATCGTTACATCGTAGTGCAGCAGGAGAGATTGGTTTCATCACTGTAGTACATTCAGAGATCGATTTATAGCCATTCATCTAAAATAAATGACACATTTTAGACAGAAAAACACTTGTCATAGACGAAAAAATATGCACGTTTTATCTAACACTAAACATACAAACACATCATTTTACAGTTATAAGGAATGTGAAATCTTATAGTTAGTTGTTTAATAATTTGTTTGTAATGTTTTTAGAAAGCATATAACTCATTTAAAGCTTTATTCATACAGTTTTGTTGAAAAGGAAACACATCATAAAATATTTCATATTTGTACTGTGTACTTAAGCTTGTGTCCTCAAAAGTGACTACACCTCAGCAATTTATAACTATTTTAACCATTAAGGTGAGATTTTAACATTTCTTTAAGTATGCAGCATTAATGGTTATTGGTTATGGCCCGCTCATGATCAATAATTACTTTTGGGGATTACGTAGATTACATTTTCAATTATATTTAATTACATTTAACTTTGTAGTGAATATAGCAGCCGAAGCAAAACATTCAACGGTCTGAGTCCAGTAGAGGAATGAACTACAAGCATCAGCATTGAGGTAGCCATGGGATGGCTGGATGGCTAGCTGGCTAGCTGGGCACGGTGAGGCATTCTTCACACCCTGGCAGAATGAGCGATGCGGGTCACTTAGCTAATGACCGGGATTCAAAACAAAGAAAAGGCCGAAGCAATGGGGTCCGCTGGATGAATTTATCAACGTCTTGTGTCTGAAGGCACCCAGCCTCGCCTGACCCTAGCCTCCATTCTCAAGATAAATACCTCTGTCACCATTCACCTTCAGTCCCTGGACACAAATTTAACTTGTCATCCATCACCATGGCACAGAGGTATAATTTTCCTAGCCAACGTAATGAGGCTTAGGACCTCAGAACTGGCCTGGGATAGGATGAGATGGGCCTGACATCACAATGCAAGAAGGCAAGCGCACATGACAAAGCATTTTGGAATCCACATTTTCTTTATGGTTATTAGTATGGAATAACTTGATCACACACACACAGACACAAAGACTCACTCTCTCCCTCCCCCTCTTTATCTCTCTCACAGAATGCATGGCTTCTAACAGGATGAATGATGGACTGTGACATTCATTGCAACTCCGGGTCCATACAAAGTTCAAGCCATGGAAGGTGCACAAAGCTTGGGGTATTTGTTTCCCTCAAATGGCCACAGCTGACAACCTCGTATGATAATGTGCCCACTGTAGATCAAGTTAATTGATGCTTAAATCTGTCAGTATCCTTACAAATGCCGACCTTCTTTGGGGAGCAAATTCTTTTTAATGTGCATTCTAGTGTGTGTGAGAGTAATAGAGAGAGGGAGAGAAAGAGAGGAGAGACAGAGACAAAGACAGAGATAGAAAGAGAGAGAGAAAGAAAGAAAGATAGAAAGAAAGAAAGAAAGACAAAGGAGAGAGAGAGACAGTGAGAGAGAGCGAGGGAGAGCGAAAGGGAGAGAGAGAGACACAGAGAGACACAGAGAAATAGAGAGCGAGAGAGAGGAGAGAGACAAACACCAAATTGAGAATTCTGCAATAATATCCTTAGTGTACAACATAAAATGCCAAATAATGCATGCAGAGCAAAATTAGGCTGATACCCGCTAATTATCAAAATGCAGAAAAGAGACGTTAAATTCTACAACCACCTAACAGGAAGTGATTCCCAAACCTTCCATAACAAAGCCATCACCTACAGAGAAATTAACCTGGAGAAGAGTCCCTAAGCAAGCTGGTCCTGGGGCTCTGTTCAAAAACACAAACAGACCCCACAGAGCCCCAGGACAGCAACAATTAGACCCAACCAAATCATGTGAAAACAAAAAAGAATTACTTGGCACATTGGAAATAATTAACACAAACTGAGCAAACTGGAATGCTATTTGGCCTTAAACAGAGAGTACACAGTGGCAGAATACCTGACCACTGTGACTGACCCAAACTTAAGGAAAGCTTTGACTATGTACAGACTTAGTGAGCATAGCCTTGCTATTGAGAAAGGCCGCCGTAGGCAGACCTTGCTCTCAAGAGAAGACAGGCTATGTGCACACTGCCCACAAAATTAGGTGGAAACTGAGCTGCACTTCCTAACCTCCTGCCAAATGTATGACCATAGAGACACACATTTCTCTCAGATTACACAGATCCACAAAGAATTAGAAAACAAACCCAATTTTGATAAAATCCCATACCTACTGGGTGAAATACCACTGTGTGCCATCACAGCAGCAAGAGTTGTGACCTGTTGCCACAAAAGGGCAATCAGTGAAGAACAAACACCATTGTAAATACAACCCATATTTATGTTTATTAATTTTCCCTTTTGTACTTTAACTATTTGCACATAATATGACATTTGAAATGTCTTTATTCTTTTGGAACTTTTGTGAGTGTAATATTTACTGTTAATTTGTATTGTTTATTTCATTTAGCTTTTTTATCTACTTCACTTGCTTTGGTAACTTTAACACATATGTTTCCCATGCCAATAAAGCCCTTAAATTACATTTTTTGAGAGATGAGAGATGAGAGAGAGAGAGAGAGAGAGAGAGAGAGAGAGAGAGAGAGAGAGAGAGAGAGAGAGAGAGAGAGAGAGAGAGAGAGAGAGAGAGAGAGAGAGAGAGAGAGAGAGAGAGAGAGAGAGAGAGAGAGAGAGAGAGAGAGAGAGAGAGAGAGAGAGAGAGAGAGAGAGATGTGTTCACAAGACAACAAGCGTACATATTGTTGTAGGATAATTACCTTTAAGATATACTGTAGTTCAATGGAAAAAACTGTGGTACAAAAACTAAGATAGCCAAAATAAAATGATAGGCTACTTATAAGGTACAGAACTTTTAACAATACCTTAGACTGTGATACCAATGGTAAACAATACATCCTACCCATATGCTTTTGAGTCCCAGCACAATAATACTGACTTCCACAGTAAGCAAATCAAAGTGTTCTCAAATCCCTGTCCACCTGTCTGATTAGGGTATTTTTGCAGTGTAATGTTATTAGCTGCCTGGTTAAGAGGGAGCTGCAGTGCGGTGCACTAGGGGTTGCTTATTAATTGTTGTTTTCGTGTCAGTTCTGCTGCATGCACCCATTGATTTAATCAACTAAATTCACTGCCATGGGACTGATGGGACTGAGATGGGAACCAACCATATTTTGTGCAGTCTGGATGGTAGCTTGGTTTAAGTTATTTTTTTAAACCCAAGAAGTCCCACAAGGGACACTTGGGCATAAAGTGACCAATAAGCTCAAAATAACAATTTTTCATTTTAAAAGATCATTTAGAGTAGTCTGGATAGCTATAATAACAATAATACATGTGATTTATATAGCACTTGAAGACCTAAAGACGCTTGTAATAGCCAGGTACAATATAGTGTGTAATAGCTATGTACAATATAGCTCCTTACAACTATGTTTCATTTTCAAAGAATTTGCTTTTGTATAAATTGAAGGATTGCATGATTTCATTACATTATTATTACTGTGTTTATTTCATAGTCATTGACTCATATGTAATATGCTGCAGTGTCTGAGCATTTACACATCACCATGACAGATTTCCTTGACTGGTTGACAACATATGGTTATTAAAATAAATCCTTCTTATTATTTCCTGTGGACATTGATGAGCTGAGCGTTGAGCTGTGTGTGCATTCAGCTTCCTCCTCTTAGTTCACTAATGAGCTGAGGGTTGCCCATTACATCTCCCACCTCACAGGTACCATCTTGTTTCTCTCACCTTGAGACGCACACCTATCTCCCTCAAGACATCTGCTCTCTCTGCTCTGGCTGCTCCACTGCAGTACGTTCACCCGGCTTCACAACCGCAGACCACGTGTAACAACGCCAGCCCAGGACCTCCATATCTGGCTTGAATCAAGTGAACTACTTCTGGAACTGCTGGGGGTCCCTGAGGAAAGAGTTTAGAAACACTGACTGATTTAGTCAACTGTTTTCAATTGACACAAGGCCATACATGAGTCTTTCACAAGACACCGCATTGGCCATAGTCATATATTACTTTAGATAAACTGGAATGACACTCACGATTGTACAAAAATAGCTGTGAGTAAACCATGACCCAAAATATTCTAATGAGCCATAGAACCATCACCCTTCCCAAAGAACCCTTGAGGAACCCTCGTTTTCTTATGTGTAGAAAATCCTATTGTTCAGATCTCCGTTTGGTTTATCCCGAGGTACAAGGCCTAAGGTATTCATATGAATTAACGTGGGGCCTTGTTACCCTAGTCTCTCACCGGGGGATAATGGTGCCAAGTACACTGAAAAGATGAAGGTTCTTAAATTGGTTCTTCCTCAACTCTTAAGGTTCATTGGCAAACTCTTGCCCAATAAAGAACATTTAAGCTAAGTGTGGGATTCTTGATGTGGCATCTATGGTTATTCAGAATTCTAAAAGGTTCTTGAAATGTATGGAAGCCTGCAGACGTGGCCTTTCATAGCACATAGGTAGGCGTTAACTAGTGTTGCTTTTTCAGTGTAATATTTCTAGGGTTAAATTAAGAGTTAAATTAAAACCTCTACGGGATCGGTGTCCCTAAACTGGGACAGTTGTTGCTAACGTGCGCTAATGTGACTAGAATGATGTTGTAAACAGCCAACTTTCCAGGACAGATATGTATTATATGGGCAGAAAGCTTAAATTCTTCTTAATCTAACTGCAGTGTCCAATTTGCAGTAGCTATTACAGTGAAAAAAATAACATGGTATTGTTTGAGGAGAGTGCACAATAATGAAACTGTCACGGCCGTTTAAAGGAGTGGACCAAGGCGCAGCGTTTTGAGCGTACATACTTTATTAAAAAAAGAACGAACACTAAACAACAAAATAACAAACGAAACGCCACGCCAACGTGGTGCTCACAGGCAACTAAACATGGACAACTACCCACAAAACCAACATGAAAAATGGCAACCTAAATAGGCTCCCCAATTAGAGACAACGAAAAACTTTGGGAACCCATTCAGGCCACCATAAACCTAGACAATACAACATCCCCATAGATAACCAAAAACCCTAGACAAGATTTTTAAAAACTAGACAATACAAAAACTAAACAAACCACCCTTGTCACACCCTGACCTAACCAAATAATAAAGAAAGCAAATATAACTAGTCAGGGCGTGACAGAAACACTTTTAGCACAGCAACTGGTTTAAATACATTCACCTCTGAAGGTAAATAATGTACTTACATTAAGTATTCTTGCTCTGATTTGTCATCCTGAGGGTCCCAGAGATAAAATGTAGCATAGTTTTGTTTGATAAAATCAATTTTTTTTATTAAAATGTAGGAAATGGGTTCTATAGTTTGAAATTCAGAATGTTGGATATCCCCACTCTGCCTGGATTCCAATAGTAATTACACACCACTTTACCAGCCAGCATTATTATTCTACCTCTATTTCAACAAGGAACACAGACCGAGACCAAGGTCTCTTTTACAGCTGGGCCCTGCGTATACATGTTTACACATACAGTTTAGGTACAATGATTAAGAAATTACACAAGACAAACAAAACAATCACAGACAACACAAAAAATACAGCAGCAGATTATTACATTTACACATAGGTTATTCCCCTAATGTCACGTTCGTCATAGTAATCGGACCAAGGCACAGCGTGCGTAGAGTTCCACATCTTTTAATAAACAGAAACTCACCAAACAAAACCACAAACGAAACGTGCCGCTACTCGTGTGCACAAGTAGCGGCACGTTTCGTGGGACAAGATCCCACGAAACACAAAGGGGAAATGGCTGCCTAAATATGATACCCAATCAGAGACAACGATAAACAGCTGTCTCTGATTGGAAACCATACCAGGCCAACATAAACTATTAAACACCTAGATGACCCACCCTAGTCACTATCACGCCCCAACCAACAGAGAATAAACAGCTCTCTATGGTCAGGGCCTGACACCTAACAGCACAAGAACTTGCATTACCCGAAACAGTTACAAGCAATAGAAAATAAAAATCCTCCAATAAATGTTTAAAATGGGCAAGGGGGACAAGAGTCTCAAGTTTAAGTTTAGTCTGCAGGCTATTCCATGGGAGCGTAACAGGAAAAGGCAGCATACCCAACTCTGTGGAAATCGCACGGGCCTCAAGTGTAATCCATGTTGAGACCTGGTTTTAGGAATTCTAATTCTAATATTGATGAGTGATGATAAATAAGAAGGTAGTTTATTCAGAAGTGCTTTATAGACAAACACGAGAGCATGTTGTTCTCGTCTCATGGACAGCATTATGTGACTTGCAGGCCTTGTGGCCTTTAAACCTCTAACGAGTCACAAACCCGGATCCGGGATCCCCCCCATCAAAAAAGCTGACTAGCATAGCCTAGCCTAAAGCCACAGGGATATCATATAATAAAATGTTCATGAAATCACAAGTCCAAGACACCAAATGAAAGATACACATCTTGTGAATCCAGCCATCATTTCTGATTTTTAAAATGTTTTACAGGGAAGACACAATATGTATTTCTATTAGCTAACCACCATAGCAAAAGACACAACTTTTTTTTCCCACCATTTTTTTCCTGCATAGGTAGCTATCACAAATTCGACCAAATAAAGATATAAATAGTCACTAACCAAGAAACAACTTCATCAGATGACAGTCTGATAACATATTTATTGTATAGCATATGTTTTGTTCGAAAAATGTGCATATTTCAGGTATAAAATCATAGTTTTACATTGCAGCCACCATCACAACTCTCACCAAAGCAACTAGAATAACTACAGAGAGCAACGTGAATTACCTAAATACTCATCATAAAACATTTATGAAAAATACACAGCGTACAGCAAATGAAAGACAAAGATCTTGTGAATCCAGCCAATATTTCAGATTCTTTAAGTGTTTTACAGCGAAAACACAATTTAGCATTATATTAGCTTACTACAATAGCCAACCACACAGCAGCATTGATTCATGCACGTTAGCGATAGCGAATAAACCAGCAAAAGATATTAAATTTTTGACTAACCTTCTCAAAACTTCATCAGATGACAGTCCTATAACATCATATTACACAATACATATAGAGTTTGTTCGAAAATGTGCATATTTAGCGGCACAAATCGTGGTTATACAATGAGAATAGTAGCCAAGCTGCCAACAAAATGTCGGGAGAAATCTTGGGAGAGGCACCTAATCTAATCAATAACTAATCATAAACTTGACTAAAAAATACAGGTTGGACAGCAAATGAAAGATACATTAGTTCTTAATGCAACCGCTGTGTTAGATTTTTAAAATTAACGTTACTACGACATACAGCGTGCGTTAAAGCGAGACCGCACCGAAATTAATGGCGGAATAGTAGTCTTACATTTTTCAACAGAACAACGAATTAACATCATAAATAGTTCTTACTTTTTGATGAGCTTCCATCAGAATCTTGTGCAAGTGGTCCTTTGTCCAGAATCATCGTTGCTCGGTTGTAGATTGACGTCTTCAACTTAGGAATTAGCAGCAAACATTAGCTATGTGGCCCAGACGTGCCCAACTCTTCATAACGCAGCACAAAGAAATATCCGAAAATCGCAATATACTGATATAAACTGATATAACTCGGTTTAAAATAACTACATTATGATGTCTTTAACCTCTAATTCCTCCCAATCCCGGATCCGGGAGCACCCCCATCAGTAAAAAAGCTGACTAGCATAGCCTAGCATAGCGTCACAAGTAAATACTAGCATCTAAATATCATTAAATCACAAGTCCAAGACACCAGATGAAAGATACACATCTTGTGAATCCAGCCATCATTTCTGATTTTTAAAATGTTTTACAGGGAAGACACAATATGTAAATCTATTAGCTAACCACGTTAGCAAAAGACACCACTTTTTTTACTCCACCATTTTTTTACTGCATCAGTAGCTATCACAAATTCGACCAAATAAAGATATAAATATCCACTAACCAAGAAACAACTTCATCAGATGACAGTCTGATAACATATTTATTGTATAGCATATGTTTTGTTAGAAAAATGTGCATATTTCAGGTATAAATCATAGTTTACCATTGCAGCCACCATCACAACTCTCACCAAAGCGACTAGAATAACTACAGAGAGCAACGTGAATTACCTAAATACTCATCATAAAACATTTCTGAAAAATACACAGCGTACAGCAAATGAAAGACAAACATCTTGTGAATCCAGCCAATATTTCAGATTTTTTAAGTGTTTTACAGCAAAAACACAATATAGCATTATATTAGCTTACCACAATAGCCAGAAACACAACACCATTTACCAGCAGCAAAGTTTAGCGATCGTAACAAGCAAGCAAAAGATATATAATTTTTGACTAACCTTCATAAACTTCCTCAGATGACAGTCCTGTAACATCATATTACACAATGCATATAGGGTTTGTTCGAAAATGTCCATATGTAGCGGCACAAATCGTGGTTATACAATGTGAGTAGTGGCCAAACTTCAAGCAATCTGTCCGGCGCCATCTTGGAGAGGCACCTAATCTAATCGATAGCTATTCATAAACTTGACTAAAAAATACAGGTTGGACAGCAAATGAAAGATACGTTAGTTCTTAATGCAACCGCTGTGTTAGATTTTTAAAATTAACGTTACTGCACATACATTTGTCAACATAAATACGAATTAACAGCATAAAGACTTCTTACTATTTGACGAGCTTCCATCAGAATCTTGGGCAAGGTGTCCTTTCTCCAGAACAATCGTCTTTTGGTTGAAAGATGTCCTCTTCTCCTGTAGAAATAGCAGCTAACGCTAGCCATGAGAGGTGTCCAACTAGCGATAGCGTGTGACAAAGAAATTCCAGAAAATCGCAATAAACTGATATAAACTGCTATAAGTCGGTTTAAATTAACTACCTTATGAAGTTTTTAAGACAAAAATCAAATTAAATCAGAGCCGGAGATATAGAACTGCTAAAACGAAAGCTTTTCAGGACGCCATTGTGATGTCCCTCCTGCGCCAGGCGCCCCGTTGAAAAGAACGGACCTTCCGTTCCAAAAACTTTTATAGTGCCCCAGATGGTGCAATCCACTCCATTCAAATTCTCACCGCTTACTGACATCTAGAGGAAGGCGTATGCAGTGCATGTAGCCCCATAGCTTACATGGGAATTTATAAACTGATCCTAGAACAGAGACCTCGATTTCAGAAATCTCACTCCTTGACAGGAAGTGTGCTGCAGAATGAGTTCTGTTTCACTCAGAGAAATAATTCAAACGGTTTTAGAAACTAGAGAGTGTTTTCTATCCAATAGTAATAATATGCATATTGTACGAGCAAGAATTGAGTACGAGGCAGTTTAATTTGTGAACGAATTTTTACAAAGTCGAAATGGCGCCCCCCTATTGACAAGAAGTTTTTAACACCTATATCGAATAAAATCAGAGCCAGATATATCTAAGGCCTATAAGGAGAGCTTTTCAGAATGCCATCCTGAGGTCTGTCTTGCGCCATGACGAACGTTGAAAAGAGTGCACCCCACGTTCCAAGACCGTTTATATGGCCTCAGATCTGCCTAGCAACACCATTCCAATTCTCACTGCTTACTGACATCTAGGGGAAATCGTATGCAGTGCATGTCGACTCATAGATTACATGCAAATTAATAAACTGACCCTGGAACAGAGTGCCCGATTTCAGATTTCTCACTTCCTGACAGGAAGTTAGCTGCAACTTGAGTTCTATTTTACTCACAGATATAATTCAAACGGTTTTAGAAACTAGAGAGTGTTTTCTATCCAATAGTAATAATAATATGCATATTGTACGAGCAAGAATTGAATACGAGGCAGTTTAACCTGTTTGGGCTGCAGGGGCAGTATTGAGTAGCCAGATAAAAGGTGCCCATTTCAAACGGCCTCGTACTCAATTCTTGCTCGTACAATATGCATATTATTATTACTATTGGATAGAAAACACTCTCTAGTTTCTAAAACCGTTTGAATTATATCTGTGAGTCAAACAGAACTCATTTGGCACAAACTTCCTGACCAGGAAGTGGAAAGTCTGAAATCGATGCTCTGTTTTACTTCCTGCCTATAAATGGGCATGATACGTATGAGTATACATGCACGTCATACACCTTCCCCTGGATGTCAAGAGGCGGTGAGAGAAGAAATTTAGTGTTTATCTTGGTCTGAAGTGGAATACAAGCTCTTTGTATGACGTGTCCCCCATTTCCGGTTTTCTGGAGAGCGCGAGGTGGTTCCTGGATTTGCCTTCTGTTTAGCTGCCGTTATAGGCGACTACTATCTCCGGCTTTGATTTTATTTGATACATGTGACCATATCATCGTAAAGTATGTTTTTTCAATATAGTTTAATCAGATTATTGAAATTTTTTCGGGAGTTTTGCCGTGTTCCGTTCTCTGACTTTGTTGACGATGGAGCGATTCGTGCCACTTGGCTAGTGCGCTTGCTAAATCGAGAGGGAAAGTGTCCGTTCTAAATCCAAACAACGACTGTTCTGGACAAAGGACCCCTTGTCCAACATTCTGATGAAAGATCAGCAAAAGTAAGAAACATTTTATGATGCTATTTCATATATTTGTCGTGCATGTGAACTAGTCGTCGGCGCCCAACGTTTGGGTACTCTAGCTATACCGAAGCTGGATGTCGTAATGAAGTTATTTTTTAGAATTCTAACACTGCGATTTCATTAAGAACTAATGGATCTATCATTTCCTATACAACATGTATTTTTTAGTTATGTTTATGAATAGCTATTTGGTCAGAATATGTGTGTCATAAAAAGTGTCAGAAAAATAACCGAACGTTGTGGGAAATAGTAGCTACGTTAGCAGAATGTATAACCACTGATTTCAGCTCTAAATATACACATTTTCGAACAAAACATAAGTGTATGTATAACCTGATGTTATAGGACTGTCATCTGATGAAGAATATCAAGGTTAGTCAAAAATTATATATCTTTTACTGGTTTGTTACGATCGCTAACCTTTTGCTACTGGGAAATGGCATGTGTTTCTGGCTATTGTGGTAAGCTAATATAACGCTATATTGTGTTTTCGCTGTAAAACACTTAATAAATCGGAAATATTGGCTGGAATCACAAGATGCCTGTCTTTCATTTGCTGTACACTATGTATTTTTCAGAAATGTTTTATGATGAGTATTTAGGTATTTGACGTTGGTGTTTGTAATTATTATGGCTGCTTTCGGTGCAATTTCTGATTGTAGCTGCAATGTAAACTATGATTTATACCTGAAATATGCACATTTTTCAAACAAAAGATAGATTTATTGAATAACATGTTATAAGACTGTCATCTGATGAAGTTGTTTGTTGGTTAGTTTGGTTGGTTCTTGGTTAGTTAGGTTGGCTTTGTGCATGCTACCTGTGCTGTGAAAAATGTCTGTCCTTTTTTGTATTTGGTGGTGAGCTAACATAAATATACGTGCTGTTTTCGCTGTAAAACATTTTAAAAATCGGACATGTTGGCTGGATTCACAAGATGTGTACCTTTCATTTGCTGTATTGGACTTGTTAACCTGTTTGAGCTGCAGCCCGACACCGGTACACTTATGACAACATCCAGCTCAAGTGCAGGGCGCGAAATTCAAAAGATATTTTTTTTTAAATATTTAACTTTCACACATTAACAAGTCCAATACAGCATATGAAAGGTACACATCTTGTGAATCAAGCCAACATGTCCGATTTTTAAAATGTTTTACAGGGAAGACAAAATATGTAAATCTATTAGCTAACCACGTTAGCAAAAGACACCACTTTTCTAACTCCATCAGTTTCTTACTCCATCACTAGCTATCACAAATTCGACCAAATAAAGAAATAAATAGCCACTAACCAAGAAAAAACTTCATCAGATGACAGTCTGATAACATATTTATTGTATAGCATATGTTTTGTTCGAAAAATTTGCATATTTCAGGTATAAATCATAGTTTACATTTCAGCTACAATCAGAAATTGCACCGAAAGCAGCCATAATATTTACAGACACCAACGTCAAATACCTAATTACTCATCATAAAACATTTCTGAAAAATACATAGTGTACAGCAATTGAAAGACAGGCATCTTGTGATTCCAGACAATATTTCCGATTTATGAAATGTTTTACAGCGAAAACAAAATGTAGCGCTATATTAGCGTAGCCACAATAGCCAGAAACACTTGGGCGCCCACGACCAGTTCACATGCACGACAGATATTAGAAATAGCATCATAAAATTTTTCTTACTTTTGGTGATCTTCCGTCAGAATGTTGGACAAGGTGTTCTTTGTCCAGAACAGTCGTTGTTTTGAACTGGAACGGCAAATTCCCCTCTTCATTTAGCATGGGCACTTGCCAAGTGCTACATATCTCTCCAACGTAAACAAAGTCAGAGAACGGAACACGGCAAAACTCCCGAAAAAATTTCAATAATCTGATTAAACTATATTGAAAAAACATACTTTACGATGATATGGACACATGTATCAAATAAAATCTAAGACGGAGAAGTTAGTCGTTCATAACGACAGCTAAAAAGAAGCCAAATCCATGTCCCCTTTGCGCGCTCCAGAAACAGGAAGTGGACGGTCACGTCAAAGAAAGAGCTTTTATTCCACCTTAGACCAAGATAAACACAAAAAAAATTCTCTCACCACCTCTTGACCAACCAGGGGAAGGTGTATGAAATGTACGTAGGCTCTTACGTCTTATGCCCATGTATAGGCAAGAAGTTGAACAGAGCATCGATTTCTGACATTCCACTTCCTGGTCAGGAAAAGTGCTGCAGAAGGAGTTCTGTTTCACTCAGAGAAATAATTCAAACGGTTTTAGAAACTAGAGAGTGTTTTCTATCCAATAGTAATAATAATATGCATATTGTACGAGCAAGAATTGAGTACGAGGCCGTTTGAAATGGGCATCTTTTATCTGGCTACTCAATACTTTCCCTTGCAGCCATAACAGGTGTTAATGTGTGAAAGTTAAATATTAAAAAAAAAAAATCTTTTGAATTTCGCGCCCTGCACTTGAAGTGGCTGTTGTCATAAGTGTACCGACGCCGGGCTGCAGCCATAAGAAGTTAATTTGGAAACAAATTTTTACAAAGTGAAAACAGCGCCCCCATATTGACAAGAAGTTTTAAACTATGAGTTTCAGGTCACTGTAATAGGTTAAAAAATAGGCCTTCAAAATAAGATCTTATGAAATATTTATTGTATTGTTTCAAAGAATACCATTTTTATGACAACATATCCACTTGAAGGCCACAGGACTTAAAATGAATGAATGCAACAAGCATGTCTCTATCACGAGCAAACACAGTCATGGTGGTACTGGTAACTCAACAATTCCCCACGGAAAATATCCAAATGAGGCTTAAAACCCTACAGCAGGGATATTAAATTCCTGGAGGACCGAAACATGTCTGATTTTGGATTTTTGTATGGTTCTACAAAGACCCTAAAATGGTATGGTTCTTCAAAGACCCTAAAATGGTTCCCAATGGCATCGCTCTCAAGAACCGTATTTGGTATTTTTAAGCGTATAGGCGTGTTGGTCCTAACTAATCCGCAACCTACAGTAAGTAAGCTGCAGACATTAATAAGCAAAATAGTCATAGCCAAATCCAAAATAAATCATTAAGCTTAATTTATTTAAATGGGAGATGTGTTCCTACTAAAAATGATATCCTGATATGACAAATGCCTTTACTGAGTGGATAATACACTGTGGATTTGATTTACAGTGCATTTATCAAACAGATAATGACAAGTATATTTAAGAGATTATCAAAATGACATTGACTTGCGATTGCAGCTTGTACATACTTATTCCTATCTCTTTTCGATGCAGAGGTGACGGGAAATTGCTAATTGAGCCGCCTCCTAAAGCAACCCTCTTTCTCCTTCTCCTTCTTCAAAGCGAGTGAATGACAAGAGACAGCTATGGTGACGTAGAGATGGGCGGACAGACGGGGATGGATGGATCGATAGACGAGTGCATATGCAGACATGCGTATTTATAAACTCCTGCTGACATCAGGCAAAGACTTTGGGCTTATTGGAGGAAACTTCACTCACTCCGGCCATTAGTTTGCATGCATTTCAGGTCGCATGTCCTCAACCTGTGACCATAGAGGAAATAAGGCCAGCCTGCAAGGCACTGAGACATGCCACAACACGTTTTTCTCACGTGTCAAATTGGATTTCACTTTGTGTCATTTCAAGAATCTCTGCAATGTCTCCAGGTATGAGGTAAAGTTTGGGGTTTTGATAGCCTTGAAAACATTGCCATTATAACCCACTAGAATAGGAAGATGCTGAGAGAATGATTACTCAAGAAATGTGATGAATGATTTTTTTAAATAAATTAAAAACACATTTTTCATTGGACTCCACCAGGCAGGCCTTCAAGACCCACTTTCTCACAAAAAAAGCTAAATAAAGTCATATTTATTTTGTTTCCAGATACATCTCAAAACTCTCAAAATGTGCTAAATATTTGTACAAATTCGATTAAACACTAAAGTCATGTTTCAATACAGTTCAGGTTGGAACATCTTGGTCACCGAAGGCCATGTTCTCCACTTTGAGGGGTAATGCTTCATCAAAGACAAGCTTCCAGCCACCAGCTCTAGTACTGAGAATTCATCTGCATCCTAAATGTCACCCTATTCCCCATGTAGTGCACTACTTTAGACCAGGGCCCATAGGATGCACTACGTATGGAATATGGTGTCATTTGGGACGCACCCAGATAAGTCATGTTTATATTCCAACAAGGCTGCCAGTAAAGACTTGGGAAGGAATGATGACAGGCAAATTGACATGCTGCTCAGGGGGGCTGAGAGAGAAATGCCTGATGAATTTGCCAATACTGCAGGAGTGATGGGCATAATGGACTGGATGCTTTGCCGTTCGTACAGATTGCCTGTCAAGATAAGAAAGCATAATAAATTACTTGGAAGTACATTTGTTGTAAAAAATTTTTTTTTTTAATGTAATTTAAAATACAATGTTGTACAGCATTATGGCAACAGCATTTTCAGCCGTGCAATGTTCTTCATATCCTCAGGTGTTGAATCTAATTACTAGGCCAGCTGATCTGTATTAAAAATCAAGGGATTTAATTTTACTAGTAAATATATATGAGACACTTTGAGAAGAAAAAAAAAGTTTTGCATGTACTGACAGAATATTATCTGAAATGTTAGTATTAAAAATTCTATATCATTCAACATTATGAAAGCTTTAGCTAGCTGGAGGCTGTTGAGGGAGGACAGCTCATAGTAATGGCTGGAATGGAGTAAAATGCAATTGGAGTAAATGCAATGGATACCATTGCATTTACTCCATTCCAGCCATTGCTATGAGCTGTCCTCCCTCAACAGCCTCCAGTGGTATCGTATCATTTGATTCAGTATCTCTCTATCAATTCATGCAAAACCATGTGCTTGATGTGTACGATACCATTCCATTTAGTTCTGTTCCAGCCATTACTATGAGCCTGTCCTCCTCAATTAAGGTGCCATCGGCCTCCTGTGTACCATACCGTTATAGGACGTGTGGGTTTGTCTTTGTCTTATCCTGTGTCTTATCCCGTGTAAATAGCCGGTCTCTTTCGTATATATCTTAATCTCACTTTCTATCTACGAACTAAATATACTTTCCTGCAACCCAGCTCACCCAATGTGGTACAGATCTGCTATTTTTATTCCTTAAAACTGGAAGTTCCGTCAAGAGCTAGCCAGCTAACTAGCTACTAGTCTTTGTTAGCCACGGCTGGTGGTCTTCACCTTTTTTTGCATTCTTATTGGGAGACTCAACAGCCTTGGTTTCTCAAATGACTGCCTCGCCTGGTTCACCAACTACTGCTCAGATAGAGTTCAGTGTGTCAAATCGGAGGGCATGTTGTCCGCACCTCTTGTAGTCTCTATGGGGATGCCACAGGGTTCAATTCTCGGGCCGACTCTTTTCTCTGTACATCAATGATGACGCTCTTGCTGCTGGTGATTCTCTGATCCACCTCTACGCATCACTGCTCTGGACGGTTCTGACTTAGGTATTTGTAGTTATCCACATATTCTAGGTGTCTGGTTAGACTGTAAACTCTCCTTCCAGACTCACATTAAGCATCTCCAATCCAAAAATAAATCTAGAATCGGCTTCCTATTTCGCAATAAAGCATCCTTCACTCATACTGCCAAACATACCCTTGTAAAACTGACCATCATACCGATCCTTGACTTCGGCGATGTCATTTACAAAATAGCCTCCAACACTCTACTCAGCAAATTGGATGTAGTCTATCACTGTGCCATCCGTTTTGTCACCAAAGCCCCATATACTACCCACCACTGCGACCTGCATGCTCTCGTTGGCTGGCCCTCGCTACATATTCGTCGCCAAACCCACTGGCTCCAGGTCATCGATAAGTCTTTGCTAGGTAAAGCCCCGCCTTATCTCAGCTCACTGGTCACCATAGCAACACCCACCCGTAGCACGCGCTTCAGCATGTATATTTCACTGGTCATCCGCAAAGCCAACACTTGCTTTGGCCGCCTTTCCTTCCAGTTCTCTGCTGCCAATGACTGGATGAATTGCAAAAATCAATGAAGCTGGAGTCTTTAAACTCCCTCACTAACTTTAAGCATCAGCTGTCAGAGCAGCTTACCGATCATTACACCTGTACACAGCCCATCTGTAAATAGCCCACCCAACTACCTCATTCCCATATTGTTATTTTTTTTTTCTCCTTTGCACCACAATAACTCTACTTGCACATTCATGTTCTGCACATCTAGCACTCCAGTGTTTAATTGCTACATTTTAATTATTTCGCCACTATGGCCTATTTATTGCCTTCCCTCCCTAATCTTACTGCATTTGCACACACTGTATATAGATTTTTCTATTGTGTTATTGTCTGTACGTTTGTTTATCCCATGTGTAACTCTGTGTTGTTTGTGTCGCACTGCTTTGCTTTATCATGGCCAGGTCACAGTTGGAAATGAGAACTTGTTCTCAACTGGCCTACCTGGTTAAATAAAGGTGAAATAAACTAAATAAAAAAAACAAAAATTTAGTCCAGTGGTTAAAGGGATACTCCTGGATTATGGAAATGAGGCCCTTTATCTACTTCCCCAGAGTCAGAGGAACTAATGGATTATCATTTTTATTTCTCTGTATCTAATACAAAGGAAGTTAGATTTAATTTTGCGAGCCAATGCTAAATAGTGTTAGTGCAATAGTTGGAGTCTATGGGTATCTGCTAGTAGATACCATAGACTTTCATTCATTGCGCAAAACGACCTCTAACTTCCTTCATACTGGACACAGAGAAAAAACTCTGACGCTGAGGAAGTAGATTAACGGCCTCAAAGTATCCCATTAAGGGTTTAGTGATGAGGCAAAGATGGCCACGACGAGAGAGCAATTAGGGCTAGCCTGTCCTAATCTGGGAACTGAATCCTTGGTCTCCATCCCAAATGGCTCCCATTTCGCTGTAAAGTGTGCTACTTTTGACCATGGCCCTGGTCAAATGTAGTGCACTACATAGGGAGCAGGGTGCCGTTTGGGAAACAGGCCTTGGTTAGGTGAATAATAGACTGGCTTTCCTGGATATATCCAGTGCTAGCTTTGCAGCCTCCACTCTTGGTGGTGGTGAGGTTAATATTCTCACGTCTTAAGGTCTGCTGGACCGGGCTGATGGCTCATTGAATTAGGCAGCAAATGATTTCCTCATGCTGCAGAGGACAGGCTACTTCAAATGGATGAGGGCTGATGGGGCTGAGGTCAGGACAGCTCTTTACTTTGATTATTAATGACCGAGGATCAGAGGAGCACCAGAGGTGGCCCAAAGGTAAGAATGTAAGAATGGGGAACTGGATCGGTTGCCTGTTGGCAAGAATGTCAGAATGTGAGCCAGATTGGTTTCCTGTAGCCTGTAAGGTACATACTGTATGTGATGCTGGATTGGTTAGCTGTACGTTATAAGGTAACTCTGGATTGGTTGCCTGTCGATAAGAATCTCAGAATGTGACACCGGATTGGCTGGCTGTAGGTAAAAATGTCAGAATGTGACTGGATTGGTTGGCCGTAGGTAAGCATAATGTGACATTGGATTGGTTGAGGAGATATAAGAATGTGACATTGGATTGGTTGACTAAATATAAGAATGCGAAACTGGATGTTTGACCAGATATAAGAATGTGATACTGGATTGGTTGACTAGATATAAGAATGTGATACTGGATTGGTTGACTAGATATAAGAATGTGATACTGGATTGATTGACTACATTGAAGAATGTGATACTGGATTGGACTGATGGCGCCAACGGAGATGGCAGGATTGCGACTAGCTCTTAGGAAACTCTGTAGTATTTTTTTTTAATGTACTATGTTTTACATTTTTGCTTAGGAAATGTTTAGTGTTTAGAGCGACGGTAACTCACCAGAACTACCATCATTACGACCAGGAATACGACTTCCTTGGAGGAGATCCTTTGTTCACTCTCTCCAGAGCAATTTAACTTATTCCAGAGGCCGTCCCAAAACATTGCCTGCGGAGGAGAGGCACTCGAGGCGGCCTGCTGGTTCAACGGACACCACCCACCGCTTCCGAGTATATCACTCAGTCTTTAGATAACAAAGTTGGTGAGCTCAGAGCAAGGATTTCTTTCCAGAGGGACATCGGGACCTGTAACATACTTTGTTTCACGGAAACATGGCTCTCTCGGGATACTCTGTCGGAGTCGGTAAAGCCAGCAGGATTCTCAGTACATCGCGCAGACAGGAATAAATATCTCCCCCCGGGAAGCAGAAGGGCAGAGGGGTGTGTTTCATGATTAACAACTCATGGTGTAATTCTAGGAATACACAGGAACTCAAGTCCTTTTGTTCACCCAACCTAGAATAGCTCACAATCAAATGCCGACCATATTATCTCCCAATAGAATTCTCCTCTGTCATTGCCACGGCCTTTTACATCCACCTCAAGCCGATACCACGGCGGCCCTCAAAGAACTTCACTGGACTTTATGCAAATTGGAAACCACGTATTTTAACAAAGCAAATTTGAGGACTAGGGTGCCAAAGTTCTATCAACATATCGACTGTACTACTCGTGTTGCTAAGACTCTCGACCATTGCTATTCAAACATCCGGAATTCTTACAAGGCCCTCTCCCACCATCCTTTCGGCAAATCTGACCATGAATCCATCTTGCTCCTCCCTTCCTATAGGCAGAAACTCAAACAGGAAGTACACGTGCTAAGGAATATTCAACGCTGGTCTGACCAATCAGAATCCACGCTTCAGGATTGTTTTAATCAAGTGGACTGGGATATGTTCCGGGTAGCTTGCGAAAATAATCTAGACGCATACACAGATACAGTGACTGAGTTTATAAGAAAGACGTAGTACCCACTGTGACTATTAAAACCTACCCTAACCAGAAACCATGGATAGATGGTTGCATTCGCATGAAACTGAAAGCGTGAACCATCGCATTTAACCATGGCAAGGTGACTGGGAATATGGCAGAATATAAACAGTGTCGTTATTCACTCTGCAAGGCAAACAAACAAGCTAAACGTCAGTATAAACATAAAGTGGAGTCGCAATTCAACGGCTCAGACACGAGACGTATGTGGCAGGGACTACAGACACGTCGCCGAGACCGATGTCTTGCTTCCGGACAGCCTGAACATATTCTTCCCACGCTTTGAGAATAACACAGTGCCACCGATGTGGCCCACTACCAAGGACTGTGGGCTCTCCTTCTCCATGGCCGACGTGAGTAAAACATTTAAACGTGTTAACCCTCGCAAGGCTGCCGGCCCAGACGGCATCCCTAGCCGCGTCCTCAGAGCATGCGCAGACCAGCTGGCTGGTGTGTTTACAGGCATATTCAATCTCTCCCTATCCCAGTATGCTGTCCCCACATGCTTCAAGATGGCCACCATCGTTTCTGTGCCCAAGAAGGCAAAGGTAACTGAACTTAATGACTATCATCTCGTAGCACTCACCTCTGTCATCATGAAGTGCTTTGACACCCTAGACCCACTTCAATTGCTTACCGCCCCAATAAATCCACAGACGATGCAATCACCATCACTCTGCACACTGCCCTATCCCATCTGGACAAGAGGAATACCTATGTACGAATGGTGTTTATTGACTATAGCTCAACATTCAACACCATAGTACCCATCAAGATCATCATTAAGCTCGAGGCCCTGGGTCTGAACCCCGCCCTGTGCAACTGGGTCCTGGACTTCCTCAGCCCCCTCCTGTACTCCCTGTTCACCCATGACTGTGTGGCCAAGCACGCCTCCAACTCAATCATCAAGTTTGCAGACAACACAACAGTAGCGGGCTTGATTGCCAACGATGACGAGACAGCCTACAGGGAGGAGGTGAGGGCTCTGGGAGTGTGGTGCCAGGAAAACAACCTCTCACTCAAAGTCAACAAAACAAAGGAGATGATTGTGGACTTCAGGAAACAGCAAAGGGTGCACCCCCTATCTACATTGATGTGACTGCAGTGGAGAAGGTGGAAAGCTTCAAGTTCCTTGGTGTACACATCACTGACAAACTGAAATGGACCACCCACACAGACAGTGTGGTGAAGGTGCAACAGAGCCTCTTCAACCTCAGGAGGCTAAAGAAATTTGGCTTGTCACCTAAAACCCACAAACTTTTACAGGTGCACAATTGAAAACATCTTGTCGGGCTGTATCACTGCCTGGTACGGCAACTCTGGCAACCCTGGTACGGCAACTGTCCTGGAGGGTGGGTAGTTTGCCCCTTGTAATGTGTTGGGCAGACTGCACCACTCTCTGGAGAGCCTTGCGGTTGCGGGTGGTGCAGTCTGCCCAACACATTACAAGGGGCAAACTACCCACCCTCCAGGACACCTATACCACCCGATGTCACAGGAAGGCCAAAAAGATCATCAAGGACATCAACCACCTGAGCCACTGCCTATTCACCCCGCTATCATCCAGAAGGCGAGGTCAGTACAGGTGCATCAAAGCTGGGACCGAGAGACTGAAAAACAGCTTCTATCTCAAGGCCATCAGACTGTTAAACAGCCATCACTAGCACATTAGAAGCTGCTGCCTGTTGGCATAGACTAGAAAACACTGGCCACTTTAAGGAATGGAACACTAGTCTGTTTAATAATGTTTACATATTTGGCGTTACTCATCTCATATGTATACTGTTTTCTATTCTATGGTATCTTAGTCACTTAATAATGTTTACATATCTTGCATTTTTTCATCTCATATCTATATACTGTATTCTATACTACTGTATCTTAGTTCGTTCCGCTCTGACATTGCTCGTCACACACACACACACACACACACATATATATATAGTCTTACCTACTTAGATTTTTGTGTATTGGGTATTGTGTCATTTGTTAGATATTACTGCACTGTCAGAGCTAGAAGCACAAGCATTACGCTACACCCGTAATAACATCTCCTAATCACGTGTATGTGACCAATAAAATTTGATTTGATTTGATTGGTTGACTAGATATAAGAATGTGATACAGGATTGGTTGACTAGATATAAGAATGTGATACTGGATTGGATTTGAAGGGAAGGAGACTGACTGACAAGATGATTTTGACCTACACAGTAAATTAAAAATGGTTCTGTATAGGGCCAAATTAGGCTTCTTTGGCTTGTAACCATAGCGGATCCCTTTTTGCTGCTCTATACATTTTTTTTAAGGTTCTATAAACAATAATGCTCATAAGGTTCTAAATGGAACCTTTATGTTGCTATAAATAACTATTTCCTAAGGTTCTATAAATAACCGTTACTAAAGGTTCTATATAGCCCCAAAAAAAGAGTTCCGCTATGGTTACAACGTTTTTGGGGCTATATAGAACCTTTTATGGTTCTTTATAGAAAGACACTTTATGGAGAATGGTTCTATAAAGAACCATTCTCAATCTCAAAGGTTCTTTTCAGATCCTTTTGAAGAACCATACTGGGTTTTTATTCTGGTTAGCCATATTATATTGTTAAAATTCCTTTGGTGTTATTATTGTGTTAATTGACCAGTTGAAACACGTGTCTTTCATATATATATATACAGTATTTACTGCAATGGCTGGGGGTCCCTGAGGAGAGAATTGGCTGACAAACTTGCAGATAACATATTTTGTCAGGTCCTGGTAGGTTTTTACAGAGAATCTTGGCTCCCAGCACAAGGTGCAGCTGTGTAATGATCATTCTGTTTAATCAGCTTCAAATCAAAATCAAATCAAATTTTATTTGTCACATGCGCAGAATACAACATCTGTAGACCTTACAATGAAATGCTTACTTACAAGTACTTAACCAACAATGCTTTAAGAAGCTAAGAAGACAAAAACATGTTAACTTAGAGCTAGGCCCCTTTTTTCTCCACTTCCTGTCTGAATGACGTGCCCAAAGTAAACTGCCTGTAGCTCAGGCCCTGAAGCCAGGATATGCATATAATTGGTACTATTGGAAAGAAAACACTTTGAAGTTTGAAGAAATTTTAAAATAATGTAGGAGAATATAACACAATAGATATGGTAGGAGAAAATCCAAAGAAAAACCAACCAGACTTTTTTTTGAGAGAGAGACCATCCTCTTAGAAATGCAAGAGAAAGGTCATATTGTAAGATAGCTCCCTGGATGCAATTCCTATGGCTTCCACAGGGTGTCAGCAGTCTATGTTCAAGGGTTCAGGCTTGTAAACTTCAAACACGAATATGAAATAACAGTTTTAGTAGAAGGACACAGTCTTGGAAATTCGTGTTTGCGCTCGCTATGATGACATTACGTACCTGCTAAAATCGGTTTCCTATTGAACATACTTATTTCCGAAATAAATATTATAGTTTGATCACATTTTAGGGTATCTGAGGAGTAAATAGAAACGTATTTTGACTTGTTGAAACAAAGTTTAGGGGTAGATTTTTGGACTCCTTTCTCTGCAAGTTCATTACTCAGATGGCGCCAACTAAACTGAATTTTTGGGATATAAAGAAGGATTTTAGCTAACAAAATGACACTACATGTTATAGCTGGGAACCTTTGGATGACAAATCAGAGGAAGATTTTCAAAAAGTGAACATTTCATCGTTTTATGTGAATGTATGAAACCTGTGCCGGTGGAAAAATATTTGGTATATTTTGAAACAATCGCATGGCATGTTTCTGCTGTAATAGCTACTGTAAATCGGACAGTGCAGTTAGATTAACAAGAATTTAAGCTTTCAGCCGATATAAGACACTTATGTACCTAAATGTTTAAAATCCATAATAATGATGATTATTTATTTGAATTGCGCGCCCTCCAGTGTCACCGGAAGGTGTCCCGCTAGCGGGACCCCAATCCTTAAGTTGAGTAACCTCTTATGGCTGAGATCGGCTAAGATCCCGTTATCGGGATCGATTTGACAACAGCCAGTGAAAGTGCAGGGCGCCAAATTCAAACAGAAATCTCATAATTAAAATTCCTCAAACATACAGGTATTTCACACCATTTTAAAGATAAACTTGTTGTTAATCCCACCAGTGTCCGATTTCAAAAAGGCTTTCCGACGAAAGCACACCAAACGATTATGTTAGGTTAGTGTAACGGATGTGAACCGGGTCACGGCACCAATGTAACAGTATAACTTTAAACCGTCCCCTCGCCCCGACAAGGGCGCGAACCAGGGACCCTCTGCACACATCAACAACTGACACCCACGAAGCGTCGTTACCCATCGCTCCACAAAAGCCGCGGCCCTTGCAGAGCAAGGGGCAACACTACTAATAGGTTTCAGAGCAAGTGACGTAACTGATTGAAACGCTACTAGCGCGTACCCTCTAACTAGCTAGCCATTTCACATCCGTTACATTAGTACATAGTCACAGAAAAACACAGCCATTTTTCCAGCCAAAGAGAGGAGTCACAAAAAGCAGAAATAGAGATAAAATGAATCACTAACCTTTGATGATCTTCATCAGATGACACTCATAGGACTTCATGTTACACAATACATGTATGTTTGTTCGATAAAGTGCATATTTATATCCAAAAATCTCAGTTGACATTGGCGCGTTACATTCAGTAATGTTTTGCTTCCAAAACATCTGGTGATTTTGCAGAGAGCCACATCAATTTACAGAAATAGTCATCATAAACTTTAATATAAGATACAAGTGTTATGCACAGAACTAGAGATATACTTCTCCTTAATGCAACTGCTGTGTCATATTTCAAAAAAATAAAATTACGGAAAAAGCAAACCATGCAATAATCTGAGTACAGCGCTCAGACAACAAAACCATGTTGGAGTCAACAGAAGTCAGAAATAGCGTTATAAATATTCCCTTACCTTTGATGATCTTCATCAGAATGCACTCCCAGGAATCCCAGTTCCACAATAAATGTTTGATTTGTTCGATAAAGTACATCATTTATGTCCAAATACATCCTTTTTGTGTTTAGCCCAGTAATCCAAATTCATGAGGCGCGAGCAGACGAAAAGTCCAAAAGTTCCATTACAGTCCGTAGAAACATGTCAAACGATGTATAGAATCAAACTTTAGGATGTTTTTATCATAAATCTTCAATAATGTTTCAACCGGAGAATTCCTTTGTCTTCAGAAATGCAATGGAACGCAAGCTAACTCACATGAACACGCGTGGTCAGCTCATGGCACTCTGCCAGACCCCTGACTCAAAGAGCCCTCAGTCCCCCCTCCTTCACAGTAGAAGCATCAAACAAGGTTCTAAAGACTGTTGACATCTAGTGGAAGCCTTAGGAAGTGCAATATGACCAATATCCCACTGTATATTCGATAGGCGATGAGTTGAAAAACTACAAACCGCAGATTTACAACTTCCTGGTTGGATTTGTCCTCAGGTTTTTGCCTGCCATATGAGTTCTGTTATACTCACAGACATCATTCACACAGTTTTAGAAACTTCAGAGTGTTTTCCATACAAATCTACTAATGATATGCATATATTAGCGTCTGGGACTGAGTAGCAGGCAGTTTACTCTGGGCACCTTATTTATCCAAGCTACTCAATACTGCCCCCAGCCATTAGAAGTTTTAAGCAGAATTCACTCTGCATCCTGCATCTGCATCCAAAAGAAAAGAAACATTCGTAGAGCACATATGTTCTCCGAATCGTCGCCTCTTTCTCTCATAGTGCATCAAAATGATTTCTGAATACAAAAATTAGTACAGCCTCTCCTTATTATGCATCAAGACATAACATATATTTTACATAGATAAAACCACATACCTGCATCCAAAAAAAAATAAAACATTTGTAGAGCACATATGTTCTGCGAATCATCGCCTCTTTCTACAACAGATGCACAATACAAGAGACTGGGATCATTCGAGGAGCTAGCCATCTTTCACACTTACAAGTGCATCTTAACAATACCAGCCACTTATGAGTAACCTCTAAATCTACAACATTATTCATGAACAAAACACTGTGTGTATGACTTTGTGCTTAAAAGAATCAAACTTTTCTGAAGACGAACAGAAAAAGCGTGCCTACCTCTGTGCATCAAAATGATTTGAGCACGAGCACGCAGGGCAAACATAAGTACACACTCCCCTACTCCCAGGATGCAGGCATGCATAATAACAAATCAACATGACATTAATATATGAACCTGGTGAAATTCACACAGTACTTTAACTGTTACGTATACATACTACCTCAATTGGCCCGACCAACCAGTGCCCCCGCACATTGGCTAACTGGGCTATCTGCATTGTGTCCTGCCACCCACCAATCCCTCTTTTACGCTACTGCTACTCTGTTTATCATATATGCAGTCACTTTAACCATATCTACATTTACATACTACCTCAATCAGCCTGACTAACCGGTGCCTGTATATAGCCTCGCTACTGTTATTTTTCACTGTCTTTTTACTGTTGTTTTTATTTCTTTACTTACCTATTGTTCACCTAATACCTTTTTTGCACGATTGGTTAGAGCCTGTAAGTAAGCATTTCACTGTAAGGTCTACACCTGTTGTAATCGACACACGTGACAAATAAACTTTGATTTGATTTGAATTTTAACATGGCCCTTGTTCCCCTCCCCCCTGTAGAATATATTGTCCTCACAGGTGCCTCTCTCTTCTTATGTGTGTTTACCATTCACATTCCTGCCCTCTTATTCACAGTCTCATGATCAAGATTAGTCCACCTATTGTTTGGACAGGATAACAAACAAGATGGCTAGCCCATGGGAAGCCCATTGCAGAAAGTTTACATCTCCACCGATCAGTTGAAGTGTTAGGTTCAGCATCATGTATTGCAGTTTTATATCAAAGTCATAAAGTACAAAGGCCATTTTTGTGAACTTGATACCTGCATGAATTTACTGCAGTGGGCTAAATCAGGGTCAGCGTGATTATTGTAGCCTTAAAAATCTACTTTGAAACAAAAGTATACACCTCACACATGGTTATGGGCTTAAAAAGAAGACACCTGTACCTGTAACGATTCTCCTCTTCGTCTGAGGAGGAGTAGGAAAAGTCGGACCAATGTGCAGCGTGGTAAGTGTCCATAATTCGATTTTTAATAAATCAACATCAACATGAACACAGAACAAAATAACAAAAACACAAACAAACAACCCGAAACAGTTCTGTATGGTGAGACACAGAAAATAACTACCCACAACCCATAGTGGGAAAACAGGCTACCTAAGTATGATTCTCAATCAGAGACAACGATCGACACCTGCCTCTGATTGAGAACCATACTAGGCCAAACACATAGAAATATAACACACAGAACAAAACATAGAATAACAACATAGAATGCCCACCCCAACTCACGCCCTGACCAAACTAAAATAAAGACATAAAAAAGGAACTAAGGTCAGAACGTGACAGTACCATGTCAGATAAAGAGTTGAAATGTATAATATTTTGAGTTTGCTTCCAAATATTGCACTTTATATACATCACAGAAGACTGAAATATAACAAAACTGTTTGACATATAAACACCAGATTTTGACTTTAATATTTTTTTAATTAATTATTAAAATATGAAAAAATATTAATAACATTCCACCAATGAGGCCACTACGTCATTTGATTGCAGGAAAGGGCTACAGCTAAATTAATATGCAAATCTATATACAAAATAAGATATTAAGATTGGATTACACTATAATGACAGACCCCAAACTAGGATTTCAGACTAAAAATATATTGGTTGGCATCATTTGTAAATGATTCGTTGAACATGAACTAAACAATGCTTCAATAAAAGAATACATGTATCTCATAACTCTTCAGAATAACGAACCAAGTGTTAATTAAACAAGTATACTTATCAACCTTGCTTTATTGCACTGCCTTCTCAATTAGAAGAGGATAGGAGGTTGACAACTGGTGACTTTACAAAGACAGATGACAGTTTAACATTGGGGGTATTCGGGTCATAGAACTGGTATATTTTCATTGGTATTAAGCTGCTCTTTTTGACAAGCATTGCTACAGACCCTAACACCTTTTCCTGTTGTAAATTCGATGACACTTTTCAGTGTTAATGTGTTAATAACCTGGCCTCAAAACGTGTGTGATGCTGAGAGTCAGTAGACCATAATTAGACCATTTTCTACTGGGAAAAATACCAAGTAAATATCATGCATGATGTAGCCTAGTCCTTTCTATGTAACATTGGTGAGTTTTTTCCCCATTCAATAAATTGTGTCGATAGAAAATCGTTGATTTGTTGTACAACAACTCAGCCAGACACTTTGCGAAAACAAAAAAGGCATCTCCCTTCCTCTGCTCTATTGCAAAGAGACGGAAAGAGCTTATGCAAGTCTAGCCAAATTCCTTTGTAATTCTCTGCTGCTGTCAACATCATTAGCCGCCATTTCCCAAGCCACTTCAGTTACATGCGAAGTGCTCTTTATTGTGTAATGAGTCAAGACTCTGAAAAGACCACTTCAAAAGGTCTCTCCTGAAAGCTGTCGCCCATGCAGCCTGCTGACTCGTCAAGCTGGGATTAAATGTTCCCCCATAATCAGATCTTTGTTTTCAAATAGGCCCATTGTTTATCTGCACCTCGGGTGACAGATATCAAGGGCAGGCGGAACTGAAAGAACACTGACACAAGCAATATAGATTCTAGAACACAATCGTCATATAGCGGTTGTAGAATCTATATTGTTTGTGTCAGTGCTATTTTGTAGCCTACAATTGTTTGATATTGATTTTGATACTTCTATGAGGTTCCTCAGTGTGATTTTACAACCATTGTTATTTATTGACCATGCCCTCTATTGTACATAGTCTCTGGCTCTTATGGGGGCACATTTACTGCTCTGGATATCTTGATTGTCGATGCCCTGAGCACTCGCCCACGCAGAAATCGGCATTGTAATCACTGTTCTATTAATAAAAATCAGAGACTCTCACAAACAAATGTTCTGTTTTGCTCTATTATGCCCACAATCTTCATAGGAATCGTCTGAAGGTCACCTGTGACTGTGCGGTAAAAATGAATGGAAGTGAATAAGGCGATTCCCAACAAAGGTATATTTGAAACATACTTCAAAACATACTTCCTTTTGATTCATTTTTTTACTATCTGTTTTGCCATGAATGGATATGTTATACAGTGTTTTCCGTGGGTTAATAGCATAATTTATATACCTCTCTATGTATATATATATATACCTACAGGGTTCCTAGAATTCCAAATCACATAGTTAAATGACTCATGGTTTAACTATCTTAAAACAATTCCATATGTTAGCTTAGTAGACATTGCCCCTAGAGGCGCTAACTCTTGAGGTTTTAGCTCATACTTCAAAGGCAATTTAACAAGCTAGAGAGCATAAACTTCACTCAAGGGAGTGTTTGCACCACAATGAACTGCAGCAGTAGGCCTAAAAGAAAGATGTATCCATTCAGGTCTATAGTGCTAACACCATACTGTTCCAGTATTGAATTGCAATAGCCACCCTTTTACTGTATTTCATGAGAAAAGATAGCAGTTGCTTAGCTGTTTTTGGAAAAGAACATGACTACATCCCAAATGGCACCCTATTCCCTATGTTGTGCAGGGCTCTGGTTAAAAGTAGTGCACTATAATGCATAATAGTAGGGTGCCATTTGAGATGTAGCCCATTTATAACCTGGCTTTGAAGAAGCTCTGTAAATTACACTGAAAACAGAATCCCTTGTTTTTATCAACCTCAATTAATCAAGATCTGGTAGTCAAATGATCTGCAAAGCAACAAGTCATGAGCAAGGGAGTGGGGGGGGGGGGGGTTGATACAGCAGTTCAAGATACAACATTTGAGAGATAATATTAGAAGAGGTGTACCTAACAAAGGTCTTTGATGGTAGAGATGGCATTTCACCAGCCAATTACAGTGCCACGCCATGCAGCTTAGCTGTGGATTTCTGTACAATAAGAATGTCAAAAAATAAAAATGTCCAAGAAGATTTTCAAGATGTAATTTTCAAGGCGAATTTGGATTTGGCGTTTGAATCATGTGAATGAAAGAGGAGCCGAACCCAAAATGCTTTAACACAACCCATAAGTATCTCCATTCAAAGCGGTCAAATTATTTTTCTGCGTAAAGGGACAGCACTGCATAGGAAGATTCTTGGTGCAGAGTTGGCTCTATCTTGTCTTAAGAAAACAGGCCTTTGTCTAAGCAGGGCCCTCAGCCTGGACACCCTATTCCCTATATAGTACACTATTGGAGCCCTATGGGCCCTGATCAGTAGTGCACTGAACAAGGAATAGTCTGCCATTTGAAACGCAGTCCCAGCTTCTCTTACAGAGCTCAGTAAGAACTACAGTAAATCTTCAAACAATTCAGCCAAAAAAGGCCATGCAGTGAGTAAAGAGCAGAGAAAATACACAGGAAGCAGATGAATAAGCAACATCAATTACCAGGCCCTGAGGATGCATCCCAAATGGCACCCTATTCCCTATGTAGTGCAGTATTTTTGACAAGAACCCGTAGGCCAGGCCCCTTCGCCGAGCGTCCGCTGCTGCCCGCACATCACACCAGATGGCCACAGAAAAAGGATACACAGGCAGGCCCACTCTACAAGGTTACCCACGATGCATTTCACTTTAGAGCTGGGGAACCGAAGAGGGGGAAGATAGAGAGAGAGAGAGAGAGAGAGAGAGAGAGAGAGAGAGAGAGAGAGAGAGAGAGAGAGAGAGAGAGAGAGAGAGAGAGAGAGAGAGAGAGAGAGAGAGAGAGAGAGAGAGAGAGAGAGAGAGAGAGAGAGAGAGAGAGAGAGAGAGAGAGAGAGAGAGAGTTGGGTGTTTTGAGGGATAAAGGAGTGGCCGTGAATGACAAATCACCATAATAGGTCTAGGTTTATTTTATAGTGAAACAAAATGGCTCAATTTGACCACTTAGTCTGCCAGAATTGGTGGGAGTGAGATACAAGAGCAACACACAAGAGGACAGCCAAATCAGTCCCTTGGTAGGAAGACTATTTGGGCCAACAAAGCCAGATGTCCAAGGGTTTTTACACTTCCCCATAGACGACTTGGATGCTTTCTCATTTATAAGGGCCAGGTATATCCATCATTATGCCGTAATGCATTTATCTAACACTTTCACCTGATAAAGATAAGCTGTACGCAAAAGTAATATCATTAAAATATATATATTTCATAAATATTGCTTCTGCAAAATGCACTTGTGGTGTTAATTAAAACAATGGACATTGAGTAAAATATACATGTATTTTCTTAACTTACTATTTAAATCCATACCACTAAACCATCAAAATCATTAGGCTTTTGGAGAATTGTCTCCCGTCATCGTGTAACTTGGAACAACAAGCTGACATTGAACCCCTAAAAGGGGAACGAGACACTTGACCCCATCACGCTGTACGTAGAGCACTGGACTAATGAATTGCCTAACAGTGTTTATTCAGCCTACGTTGACATAGATTACATCCCAAATGGCACCATATTGCCTTTATAGTGCACTACTTTGGACCAGGGCCCATAGGGCTCTGGTCAAAAGTAGTGCACTATATAGGGATAATGTGCCATTTGGGTCCCAGACATGTAGTCATCCACACAACAAAACAAAAGACTCATGTGGTTTTGCATGTCGTAAGCTGTTCAGACAATAAATTCAATCTGAATGTAGCCTCGAATTAGCCAGTGAAGCAAGAGGTCCCAAGACTAGGCAATGAGACCATACAGCAATCACAGTTAATATAGTCTGACACAGAGAGTCCCTCCCTATGACTGGGTGGCTTCATCATTTTAATTATAAAACACATTATAAAACACATTAAGGTATTAGTACATATTGTATTGTTTTCAAAGAAGCCTAACAACATTGCACTATTAATGTTGACACTAAACAATAAGTGCACTAATATATATACTGTATTAAAGCAAATACAAATTAATGGTAAATATATATTTTCATTTCCTAATGACTAATAGGCTAATGGCTGGCAATTGTCTTGATGGATTTCCTTATATTTCCCTAGACCCAAATTATGATGAGCATAAAACTTCAATAAATAGTTAAGAACCTGAGTGTAGCAAAGTGAAAGAAAGTCCTTGCTTTCTCTTTATCTGTAGGACTGTGGCTAAAGCCATGATTGAATTAATGAAAACTTTTAATTACTTCATCTTAAATCAGTCTTTGAATTTAATTTAACTTTCTTCATGCTCTCGGTGCCCTGGCCAAACAATTTGTGCAGAAAAAAATTGAATTAAGAACCTGCCTTTTTCTGCATTGATTATTATAACGTTAGTGC
The DNA here is from genome assembly GCF_016432855.1 of Salvelinus namaycush. Taxonomy (NCBI): domain Eukaryota; kingdom Metazoa; phylum Chordata; class Actinopteri; order Salmoniformes; family Salmonidae; genus Salvelinus; species Salvelinus namaycush. The sequence continues at coordinate 65,358,842 of NC_052310.1, forward strand.
CGGCTCAGTCCCTGGAGTGTCCTAGCCCTGTAAAAGAACAGGTTATAAAACATTACTCAAAATAACGCATATGTTATAATCCCAGAGAACTTACTTAAAATTCAATCCACTTTGGCATCATTATCATGTATCAACATAATGAATGACTCCTTCAGAGTATGGTGATTATAATTTGATAAATCATCAGCAGAAAATTAACTGGATGTCAAAACATTCATTGGAAAGGGGTGATTAATCGAGGATGATTGTGGTGATGAATTGCGTTAATCGTGCACAGTATGAATCCAGTGAAATGGCTAAGCAGCCCAAGATGGATGGGGCACAGAAGCTGCAAGGTCAGAAGAGAACACAGAGAGAGAGAGAGAAAGAGACAGAGAGAGAGAGAGAAAGAGAGAGAGAGAGCCGAGCCAAGCGCAGGGAAGCAGAGCAAGGGAAGGAGATTGGGAGGAAGAAAAAGGCTGTGCCTATGCACATTTTTACGAGACTCATTCCTCTCCTGCATTTTTTAAATGTAGGCCCTGGACTCTGCCTTGATGATATTGTTAAACACAGCATCAGCGGGTTTTAGAAACTTATTTTGAGGCCTGTTTTTATTTTACCCCTTAGTTCAGACCAAAGCTCATTAAAAACAACAACACTTGCTATTTCTGCTACCTACCTCCAACCCCCATGCCAATAATTGGGATTCCCACATGGATGTGGATGTCACCCCAACATGAAAGATGTGTCTGGTGTGTGTGAGGTCAAACACAGGTCCAGATATTTATTTCACCAACCAGATGGAAGCAGAACATTCATCACGGAACACTGTCACTGTGGTAACACCAGTTACATCCACCATAATGTCCTATCTCTTCCATTATGTTCCACAGGTTCCTCTAGCGTTTACAACAACAATCCCACAGTGGGCTCTGGTCAAAAGTAGTACACTATATAGGGAACAGGGTGCCATTTGGAACACAGCCCAGGGGCGAGGATGTTTCTGTTTCTGACACTCTGCTCCCTCATTCATCAATCCCCTTCATTCGTAGGCCCACGTCTGAGGATGACAATGAAAAGATTTTACAATAGCAAGAGCCAGGCAAAAACTCATTCCATCAGTTATCCATCATGCAACAGTCAGACATTCCAGCAGCCAGCCGGAAGGATGTAGTATAGACGTATGTTCCACTGACCTAATCTGTGATGACTGACTGGGCTGGGTGCTACCTGCTGAAAAAATCTTAAAAGAGACCTTCATTAGTGGTAGTTATCCGTAGATAGATTCTGGCTCTGGGTCTATGTTCCAAATGTTTCTTACTTTATTATGTTCTTCTTATTTCTATATCTTGCGTGTTTTTGTTCTACCTTGTTATTTTTAGTATTTTAGTATAGTACATTGTTATTGAGTACTGCATTGTTGAGTTTAGAGCTTGCAAGAAAGGCATTTCACTGTTCTTGTGCATGTGACATTAAAACTTGAAACTTGAAAATGGCACCCTATTCCTAATATATTGCACTACTTAGGGAGTAGGGTGCCATTTGGGATGTAGTAGAGTCTAGGACAAGACTGAGGACTGAGGCCTAGCAGTTATAGAGGGGAACCAAGAACCCAGGCATCTAACCTCTTCACCAATCCATCAATAGCATCACTAGCATATATGCATGTATAACCGCAAACCCAGTGGGAAATATTAGATTTCTACAGTACATAATGAACATTTAAAGATTACGTCAATTAAATTAAATCAGAGGATTTCATGCTATATCAACTGATATATCCTCATAAAAATATAACACAAGGCCAGGTAATCTACTGCGCAACACTTCCAATGCACAAACTGCACATAAAACCCACACCAACTGAAACAACAGTAGTGAATACATCTCCAAAGACCTAAAGAGATATTTCCATCCTAGGTAAATCTGCTTAATCACCCACTATAACTGACTTCTCTATGGACTTTGTCTTATTCAGTACTTTCCCCTGCCACTGAAATCCCAGAAGAGATACAAATTGGTGTTTTATGGAGGTACTGTATATCTGACCAAATCCCCTCTGACTTCCTCAGCAGTCTCTCCATTCCCACTGTGGGCGCAGTAGGCTAGGTTCAGCTAGGTTACCTTTCTGCTGTGTGATAGCTAGCCTGCATGTCTTGTTCTCTCTGGCTCACAGTCCCAGTTCAACCCAGCGCTCTGGTGAGTGTTAGTTAACACACAGGAGTACAGGACAGGGTTTGTGTCCAAAATGGCACCCTATTCCCCATGTAGTGCACTACTTTTGACCAGGGCCCAATAGGGCTCTGATAAAAAGTAGTGCACTATAAATGGAAAAGTGTGTGATTTGGGATGTATCCAGTGGCTGGGGGGGGGGGGAGTACTCTATTCTGCTCTGCTCTCTGACCGCAACGCTGGCTATATTAGAGACATGATTCCCTAAACACCACAGCTGAGTTTGTTTCTGGCACATTTCCCTTATCTCTGGCTAGCTAGCTAACTGATCCTCCCACTACACCTATTAAATCTGTCTAGTGTGACCTGTCGACTTTGTCTACTGACTCTTAAAAGGAAACAATGGATACGTCCCAAATGACACCATATTCCCTATATAATGCAGCACTATGACCGGTGGTAACCATGGTCAAAAGTAGTGCACTATATGGGGAATAGGGTGCCATTTCGACCTATCCAATATTTTTCCTTGATCACCATCGTTTGGGTTCAAACACATTTTTTAACTAATCGCTATTGTCTTTTATAAAAGTAAACACAAAATATATCATATTATTTATTTACCATTATTTTACCAGGTAAGTTGACTAAGAAGATATGATCTTTTATCATTATCATAGCTTCAATTTGTCATATCCAACATCTAAAATCTCCTGCTCTAAAACATAGAAAACATACTCATACTATATGTCAATCTGCCAGATGCAGAGGTAGAAATCAAATACCACTTGATAGTGTATTCTAATTAATTGGGCCCAGTGGCCTTAAAGGTACAGTTCACTGGCCTCAAGGCAGTACGTTTAAAACTTTAGAAACTCCAGCACTGTTGGACTCTCAGAGCAGCTTACTACATCTGCCTTTTTAAGTGCCATGAAAGCACAGTAATTCTCTCCATCGAAACTGTTAATGGTAGTATAAAGAGCATATATTAAACTAAGCAAAAAATGTAAACTATTTTGTATCTCTCTGTTGTGCCCCGAGGGTTAACAGTAAGCTAGACCCACAGGAGAAGGGCATAAAGTCACATATGTTCAACAGAGAAATAATGAGGGGAAAAATAATATTTGCAGGGAGACAGGGAGGAATGTCTGGGTCTGAGTCCCAAATGGTACCCTTTTCTCTAGATAGTGCACTACTGTTGACCAGAGCTCTATGGGGCCACATTTTAACCAGAGCTCTATGGGACCACATTTGGACCAGAGCTCTATGGGACCACATTTTGACCAGAGCTCTATGGGACCACATTTTAACCAGAGCTCTATGGGACCACATTTTAACCAGAGGTCTATGGGACCACATTTTGACCAGAGCTCTATGGGACCACATTTTAACCAGAGCTCTATGGGACCACATTTTAACCAGAGCTCTATGGGACCACATTTTAACCAGAGGTCTATGGGACCACATTTTGACCAGAGCTCTATGGGACCACATTTTGACCAGAGCTCTATGGGACCACATTTTGACCAGAGCTCTATGGGACCACATTTTGACCAGAGCTCTATGGGACCACATTTTGACCAGAGCTCTATGGGACCACATTTTGACCAGAGCTCTATGGGACCACATTTTAACCAGAGGTCTATGGGACCACATTTTAACCAGAGCTCTATGGGACCACATTTTAACCAGAGCTCTATGGGACCACATTTTGACCAGAGCTCTATGGGACCACATTTTAACCAGAGGTCTATGGGACCACATTTTAACCAGAGGTCTATGGGACCACATTTTAACCAGAGTTCTATGGGACCACATTTTAACCAGAGCTCTATGGGACCACATTTTGACCAGAGCTCTATGGGACCACATTTTAACCAGAGGTCTATGGGACCACATTTTAACCAGAGCTCTATGGGCCCTTCACCAGATTGAAGTTGCATCATCCACAAGCAAAAAATATCCTCCCTCCAAACCCCCAACTTATGGCTTGTCTGTGCGGCCGTGCGACTCTGTAATGCTGGGTATTCTTCCTATTCTGTTAACAATCAGCAATTATCTCCCTGTCAAATCCTGAAGTGACAAATTCCCCTTATATCCCGCCTGGCAGTATCATCAGCCGGACACCAGGCTGATGTGATGGAGACTAAATCACTGCCGTAACTCTGAGTCCTGACAGACAAATGTGGTGCCTTGGAAAAGCTAGGCCCATCACTCTGAACAGGAAGAAGAAAAAAAACTCTTCTCCACTCCTCCCTCTCTCCCAGTTGACCTTTTTTCTCTCCATGTGAGAGGAGATTAAATACCGCAGATACTGTAGGTAAAGACTGCATCCCAAATGGCACCTTTTTCCCTATATAGTGCACTACTTTTGACCAGGACCCAGGTCAAAAGTAGTGCACTATATAGGGAATACGGTGCCATTTGGGATGCAACCATGGTCTGTTTCCAAAATATGAGAATTATTAATGGACTTTGCAGAGGGACGTTTAATCTTGTGCCAAGTCGCAGTCATCGTTTTACCTTGGGCTGTTTTTTCCTTACAGATGGGCACAGAAAAACAGGAACTATGCTTTACCCTTCCTACACTGCAAAGGCAAAGGAAGTGTGTTGTGCCGGAGAAGTGGTGTCAGAGAGATAATAACCTGACTTTTTTTAATAATATCAGGGTAAAGACAATGAGATTATGGGAGTAGAGATCGGACAACACACAAAACAGGTTTCAACACTGCATGGCTTGGGTCCAGTGATAATTCTCATATTTTAAAAGCTATGTTCAAAGACCACAGCATCCTGTATGTGTGCTATACTTACACATTGCATCAAAAAGTGTGACATGTCGTGGTCCACAAACAAAGCTTTGATAAACGGTGTGGAATGTACTCCTTAAAAACATGACCAACATGTATGACTAAACAACACATTTGGGTATCCAGTATCCACTGAACATGTAACTGTTTTCCACTTCCCTCGACCCAACCTCCTCCCAGTCCATTTTCACCACAAGCTAATACCCTGTGTGTTGTTAACAGCGCTGTGCTAGTTTGGGACTGAGACGACAGAAAGCACACTTCCTCTGAAATGTGCTTGCCTGTAGCCACATGGTACTTTTCACACAGGAGTCACAAGTCAGGTCCCAAAGCCAAAATGATGTGTCAATCAGAATAACGTGATAGGATATTAAAATTACCCTCTCGTGTCTTGGACCTCGCGTCCCATTGAACCGCGGCTCAACGACTGACGTAATTGGTTACCCTGGCTGAACGAACTACCCGATAGGTTGTTTATCTAAACCAAGCAAAATCTAGCCTATAATCAACTTTGGTGTTTTTTGTTGTTGTTGTCTGTATCTATCTATCTAAACTCAGAATAAAAAGAAACATCCCTTTTTCAGGACCCTGTCTTTCAAAGATAATTCGTAAAAATCCAAATAACTTCACAGATATTCATTGTAAAGGGTTTAAACACTTTTTCCCATGCTTGTTCAATGAACCATAAACAATTAATGAACATGCACCTGTGGAATGGTCGTTAAGACACTAACAGCTTAACAGACGGTAGGCTATTAAGGTCACGGTTATGAAAACTTAGGACACTAAAGAGGCCTTTATACTGACTCTGAAAAACACCAAAAGAAAGATGCCCAGGGTCCCTGTTCATCTGCGTGAACGTGCCTTAGGCATGCTGCAAGGAGGCATGAGGACTGCAGATGTGGCCAGGAAAATAAATTGCAATGTCCGGAATGTGAGACGCCTAAGACTGCACTACAGGGAGACAGGACGGACAGCTGATCGTCCTCACAGTGGCAGACCACGTGTAACAACACCTGCACAGGATTGGTACATCCGAACATCACACCTGCGGGACAGGTACAGGATGGCAACAACAACTGCCCGAGGAACACCAGGAACAGACAATCCCTCCACCAGTGTTCAGACTGTCCGCAATAGGCTGAGAGAGGCTGGACTGAGAGCTTGTAGGCCTGCTGTAAGGCAGGTCCTCACCAGACATCACCGGCAACAATGTCGCCTACGGGCACAAACCCACCGTCGCTGGACCAGACAGGACTGGCAAAAAGTGCTCTTCACTGACGAGTCGCGGTTTTGTCTCAACAGGGGTGATGGTCGGATTCGCGTTTATCGTCGAAGGAAAGAGCGTTACACCGAGGCCTGTACTCTGGAGCGGGATCGATTTGGAGGTGGAGGGTCCGTCATGGTCTGGGGTGGTGTGTCACAGCATCATCGGACTGAGCTTGTTGTCATTGCAGGCAATCTCAACACTGTGCGTTACAGGGAAGACATCCTCCTCACTCATGTGGTACCCTTCCTGCAGGCTCATCCTAACATGACCCTCCAGCAAGACAATACCACCAGCCATAATGCTCATTCTGTGCGTGATTTCCTGCAAGACAGGAATGTCAGTGTTCTGCCATGGCCAGCGAAGAGCCCGGATCTCAATCGCATTGAGCATGTCTGAGACCTGTTGGATCGGAAGGTGAGGGCTAGGGCCATTCCCCCCAGAAATGTCCAGGAACTTGCAGGTTCCTTGGTGGAAGAGTGGGGTAACATCTCAGAGCAAGAAATGGCAAATCTGGTGTAGTCCATGAGGAGGAGATGCACTGCAGTACTTAATGCAGCTGGTGGCCACACCAGATACTGACTGTTACTTTTGATTTTGACCCCCCCCTCTTTGTTCAGGGACACATTATTCAATTTCTGTTAGTCACATGTCTGTGGAACTTGTTCAGTTTATGTCTCAGTTGTTGAATCTTGTTATGTTCTTACAAATATTTACACATGTTAAGTTTGCTGAAAATAAACGCAGTTGACAGTGAGAGGACGTTTCTTTTTTTACTGAGTTTAGATGTGCCGACGCTGCTAAAAGGCTTCTATGGAATGGGGTGCTCTTCTGGGTAAAGTCATGTAGTCCAAAAAAAAGAGAAGGTTGTAGCATCTCCCAAAGGGACCGCGATGACAGAGTGTTTGTGTGTCACTGGAAAAGGGTATTTTTGTGTCGGCCGTAGCAGCAGCCCCTCGAATAGCTCCTTTGCAATTTCCTCCTCTTCCATTCTACTTGAGCAGCCGATAACTAAGAACATTAGTTTTATGCGACTTGCCAAGCTTAAATGAAAAGAGAGCTAACTGTAATGACACTACAATTAATTGTCCCAATAGACAGACATCCGTGAGACAAGATATTGACTTCATTACTTGATAATGAATTATACCATTAAGTCAGCCAGGGGTCACCTTGTGTATCAGACACAACGGCTAATATATTGACATCTTCTCTGGAATAAGATAAATTCAGATATGACTGATAAGGCTGATTAGAAGACTCATCCACCATGCAGAGGCAAGGCCTCAGGAGCTGAGTAGTGTGTGTGTGTGTGTGTGTGTGTGTGTGTGTGTGTGTGTGTGTGTGTGTGTGTGTGTGTGTGTGTGTGTGTGTGTGTGTGTGTGTGCGTGCGTGCGTGCGTGCGTGCGTGCGTGCGTGCGTGCGTGCGTGCGTGCGTGCGTGCGTGCGTGCGTGCGTGCGTGCGTTAAAGGGCATTAGGGAGACTTATTAAGTAAAGTGAATGTCCCTCTGTATGGATTCTCTGTATGTCAGAAGAACCATCTGAATGCCAAGGGCAAAGGAGACATTATTATGCAATACAGACTTTCAGGAGTGCATGGACCACACACCTCCCCTATCTTTACCAATATTTAATTTGGCCAAAGCATCCATCCACATAGAAGTTCAGTCTGGAAGCCGTTGGGTTTCTCTGACCTTGGCATTTCTTCTCCACGCTCTCTGTTCTCTTTCTGTTCTGATTATTGAGAACGCTCCGCCTGCAGTACCACTCCTCATTTGTCATGATTATTGAAGATTTTTTAAACTGTCATCTGTGAGCGTGGATCAATGGCTTGTCGACTTCCCCTTTGTCATATTGGCAGCACAAACAGCCTTTCCCTTCTAAATGAGACCCCTTACTTCTCTGTCTATCAACTGTCCGTCTGGGATCCCTTTGTTAGATCTGTCTACGAATCATCCCTCCAATCAAATGCCCTGCCACTTGTATAACACACACGCACACACACGTGCGCACACACACACACACACACACACACACACACACACACACACACACACACACACACACACACACACACACACACACACACAATCTACAAATGACTAATAGTTTACTGTATTAGTTCAATTCCATATACACTACCGTTCAAAAGTTTGGGGTCACTTAGAAATGTCCTTGTTTTTTAATGAAAAGCACATTTTTGTCCATTAAAATAACATCAAATTGATCAGAAATACAGCGTAGACATTGTTAATGTTGTAAATGACTATTGGAAACTAGACTATTCCATGCGAGAAACGCAAGAAATGACTAGGCTATTCCATGTGAGAAATTGTCAAGAAACTGAAGATCTCGTACAACGCTGTGTACTACTCCCATCACAGAACAGGGAAAACTGGCTCAAACCAGAATAAAAAGAGGAGTGGGAGGCCCCGGTGCACAACTGAGCAAGAGGACAAGCACATTAGAGTGTCTAGTTTGAGAAACAGATGCCTCACAAGTCCTCAACTGTAATCGAACCCAGAAATGCTGATGCTCCAGATACTCAACTAGTCTAAAGAAGGCCAGTTTTATTTCTTCTTTAATCAGAACAACAGTTTTCAGCTGTGCTAACATAATTGCAAAATAGTTTCCTAATGATCAATTAGCCTTTTAAATTATAAACTTGGATTAGCTAACACAACGTGCCATTGGAACACAGGAGTGATGGTTGCTGATAATGGGCCTCTGTACGCCTATGTAGATATTCCATTAAAAATCTGTTGTTTCCAGCTACAATAGTCATTTACAACACTAACAATGTCTTCACTGTATTTCTCATCAATTTGATGTTATTTTAATGGACGAAAAATTTGTTTTTTCGAAAACAAGGACATTTCTAATCGACCCCAAACTTTTGAACGGTAGTGTATATACACTGCTCAAAAAAATAAAGGGAACACTTAAACAACACAATGTAACTCCAAGTCAATCACACTTCTGTGAAATCAAACTGTCCACTTAGGAAGCAACACTGATTGACAATAAATTTCACATGCTGTTGTGCAAATGGAATAGACAAAAGGTGGAAATTATAGGCAATTAGCAAGACACCCCCAATAAAGGAGTGGTTCTGCAGGAGACGTGAAGGAGGCCGTAGGAGGGCAACAACCCAGCAGCAGGACCGGTACCTCCGCCTTTGTGCTAGGAAGAGCACTGCCAGAGCCCTCCTACGGCCTCCTCCACGTCTCCTGATGTACTGGCCTGTCTTCTGGTAGCGCCTCCATGCTCTGGACACTACGCTGACAGACACAGCAAACCTTCTTGCCACAGCTCACATTGATGTGCCATCCTGGATGAGCTACACTACCTGAGCCACTTGTGTGGGTTGTAGACTCCGTCTCATGCTACCACTAGAGTGAAAGCACCGGCAGCATTCAAAAGTGACCAAAACATCAGCCAGGAAGCATAGGAACTGAGACGTGGTCTGTGGTCACCACCTGCAGAACCACTCCTTTATTGGGGGTGTCTTGCTAATTGCCTATAATTTCCACCTTTTGTCTATTCCATTTGCACAACAGCATGTGAAATGTATTGTCAATCAGTGTTGCTTCCTAAGTGGACAGTTTGATTTCACAGAAGTGTGATTGACTTGGAGTTACATTGTGTTGTTTAAGTGTTCCCTTTATTTTTTTGAGCAGTGTATATACACTGTACATGCAGGTTGACTATAAAAGAACCCATGGCCTGTCTACCACAATTCAAAGATTTTCAAAATGAACAGTTCTATTGAATTACATTGAAAGAGGTAGAGGTGGTGGTGGTGGTGGGTGCATGTTAACTTGCATTTACAATGTAAAGCAGTTGACAATCCAATTTTTTGGCTGTCAAATTTCAATTGTAATGAGGGAAGATTTAATAATGAACCCAGACCCACACCAAACGGAACAATAACTGGTGGTAGACTGCGACTGCGTCCCAAATGGCACCATATTCTTTGTATAAAGTGCACTACTTTTGACCAGAACCTAAAGGCCCTGGTCAAAGGTATCATACTATATAGGGACAGTATATAGGCACTATACAAGTTATTGTTACTCATTGTGCATTTATTCCTCGTTTTATATATATTTTTCTATTATTTCTCTATTTTTCTCTCTGCGTTGTTGGGGAAGGGCCCGTAAGTAAGCATTTCACTGTTAGTCTACAACTGTTGTTTACGAAGCATGTGAAACATTTGATTTGATTTGATTTATTTGGGAATAGGGTGCCATTTGGGACGCAACCTAGTAGACACGACTAGCTGCTGATGATCTGTCTTCCTTTAAGGACTAGTAGAATTCTGTACCTGTAACAAACCAGCCAGTCCCAATCCAATCTCACTCTGTCTGTCTCTACCCTGTCCCTATTCCTACAGTGGCTTGCGAAAATATTCACCCCCCTTGGCATTTTTCCTATTTTGTTTCCTTACAACCTGGAATTAAAATAGATTTTTGGGGGATTTGTATCATTTGATTTACACAACATGCCTACCACTTTGAAGATGCAAAATATTTTTATTGTGAAACAAATAAGAAATAAGACAAAAAAACAGAAAACGTGAGCGTGCATAAATATTCACCCCCCCCAAGTCAATACTTTGTAGAGCCACCTTTTGCAGCAATTACAGCTGCAAGTCTCTTGGGGAATGTCTCTATAAGCTTGGCACATCTAGCCACTGGGATTTTTGCCCATTCTTCAAGGCAAAACTGCTCCAGCTCCTTCAAGTTGGATGGGTTCCGCTGGTGTACAGCAATCTTTAAGTCATACCACAGATTCTCAATTGGATTGAGGTCGGGCTTTGACTATGCCATTCCAAGACATTTAAATGTTTCCCCTTAAACCACTTGAGTGTTGCTTTAGCAGTATGCTTTAGGGTCATTGTCCTGCTGGAAGGTGAACCTCCGTCCCAGTCTCAAATCTCTGGAAGACTGAAACAGGTTTCCCTCAAGAATTTCTTTGTATTTTGCTCCATCCATCATTCCTGCCGATGAAAAACATCCCCACAGCATGATTCTTCCACCACTATGCTTCACTGTGGGGATCGTGTTTTTGGGATAATGAAAGGTGTTGGGTTTACGCCAGACATAGTGTTTTCCTTGATGGCCAAAAAGTTCAATTTTAGTCTCATCTGACCAGAGTACCTTCTTCCATATGTTTGGGGAGTCTCCCACATGCCTTCTGGCGAACACCAAACGGGTTTGCTTATTTTTTCTTTGAGCAATGGCTTTTTATGGCAACTCTTCCGTAAAGCCCAGCTCTGTGGAGTGTACTGCTGAAGGTGGTCCTATGGACAGATACTCCAATCTCCGCTGTGGAGCATTGCAGCTCCTTCAGGGTTATCTTTGGTCTCTTTGTTGCCTCTCTGATTAATGCCCTCGTTGCCTGGTCCGTGAGTTTTGGTGGGCGGCCCTCTCTTGGCAGGTTTGTTGCGGTGCCATAGTCTTTCCATTGTTTTTATAATGTATTTAATGGTGCTCCGTTGGATGTTCAGATATTTTTTTATAACCCAATCCTGATCTGTACTTCTCCACAACTTTGTCCCTGACCTGTTTGGAGAGCTCCTTGGTCTTCATGATGCCGCTTACTTGGTAGTGCCCCTTGCCTAGTGGTGTTGCAGACTCTGGGGCCTTTCAGAACAGGTGTATGTATACTGAGATCATGTGACACTTAGATTGCACACAGGTGAACTTTATTTAACTAATTATGTGACTACTGAAGGTAATTGGTTGCACCAGATCTTATTTAGGGGCTTCATAGCAAAGGAGGTGAATACATATGCACGCACCACTTTTCCGTTTTTTTGAAAGAAGTCATTTTTTTGTGTATGTCCATTACATGAAATCCAAATAAAAATCCATTTAAATTACAGGTTGTAATGCAACAAAATAGGAAAAATGCCAAGGGGGGATGAATACTTTTGCAAGGCACTTTACAACTGTTAGTGTCTTCAGAGTGTCTTTTGTCTCTACCCATTTCACCATATTCCTTTCCTCCTTCTGTCTCTACCCATTCCACCATATTCCTTTTCTCCTTCTGTCTGTCTCAACCCATTCCACCATATTCCTTCCCTCCTTCTGTCTCTATCCATTCCACCATATTATTTTCCTCCTTCTGTCTCTACCCATTCCACCATATTCCTTTCCTCCTTCTCTGCGAGTGGCTGAGCAGCCCTGACTAGCTGATGATCTGTCTCCCTAAAGGACTAGTACTGTACCTGTAACCAGCCCAATAACCACCCCACAGACATGACCTAGTCTCACTCTGTCCCCCTTCTCTCTCTGCGAGTGGCTGAGCAGGCCTGACAGGCGGATTCCTTTTCTTCTGGATGTATTAAAGGCACTTTCCTGCTCTGACAGCCAGCCTGCTCTGTTCTGTTCTGCCAGCCACCTTCTAGCTCCAGACCACATCCAAAATGGCACCCTAGTCCCTATAAAGTGCACTACTTTTGACCAGAGCCCTATGGCCCTATATAGGGAATACGGTGCCATTTGGGACACAGCCCCAGTCTTCACACTACTCTGGGCAGCCACTACGTCTTGACAGACCCCTGTCACTACCCATCAGCCTCTCTGCTCCTGCTCTGCTCCGCTTTGCTCTCCACAAGATCCAGCTCTCCCGCATCTGCGCACGCAGACCCACTTTCACCAACCAGCACAATTATTTTTTATGACAAGCCATCCATCAGCTTTAACTTTAAAGCACTTTCCACTGATATCCATTGTTACACTTCTGTGCACTCTTTTTTCCACGCAGCCAGGCAGCTGGTGCGGCACTGCGTGAGAGGATCTGTGAGAGAATATGATACCAGACATTCAAACTAGCGAACCATGTAAATCTACTTAGTCTCTCTTCGCTTTATTTCACATTTTATAAGTTCAATTTTTGGGGGGTGAATTACGCATATTTGTTGTGCATAATATGCCCTTTTCAAATCTGATTTGAGTGCCCTAAATTGCGTCGTGAAAAAAGGTTATAATTTGTCAGCTATCGGAGGGGCGTGGACTCAAGTCAAACTGAAATGAGCAGCTGAACTATTAAAGACTGAGTGTCTTCTGCATGGAGTAATTTGAGGAACTTAAAATAACAGTAAACAGTGATTAGAGATACGATCTTCTTAATGCTGATAATGATAGAGCCATCAAGCTTGATGTGATTTGAAAATACCATATATTATTGCTGAGAAAAGCCATTATCAGATCAGCTCAATTATGTTTTATGAACTGTGATGGGGACCAATTATTACTGTGTAACTAACTGTATTATAACTGATGCAACCTATACAGTGTGGCATCAGTCACCACTGATCTCTATCATTATTCTCAGAGACTATTTATACCATCAAACACAGATGGATTGTAAACATTTATGCATTGGGTGGGTCTAATCCTGGACGCTGATTGGATAAAACCGCGTTCCAGCCATTGTCTATTCCACAAGTTACCACCGGCTAACTCTGCGTTTACACAAGGAAGCAGCATCGTGTGATGAAACATTGGAAGCCATTCACTTTCATTGGAAAGAAAGCGAGAGAAGCGGAGTGGGCAGGGGACCGTTGAGTGATACGAGCATGGGAGCTGAGCAGGGCGTGGCTAAAGTTGGAGAAAGCTGAACTTTATTCAAATCCTCTGCTATATCGTGACGCTAATGACCAATCGAAGCACACTATAGCATCTAACCCCTACTGGATTGGCTGACAATGGCTGTTGATACCTAGTTTGCTTGCTAGCTTGTTTGCACTCACATGAGGGCGAGGCTAGCGTAGCTATGTGAGTGCCACTTGTCTAGTGTAAATGGCCAGTAAGGCTATGATGTTGAAATGCCTATTTACTGTTCCATCTCACTGCACAATCCACTGTGTCATCAGCCCAGCCAGGTAATTTATAAACTTGATCTCCAATGTAAAAAGCAACTAGACATTATCTCCCCTTTCTTTTAGACTAGCAATTGGTTTTCAACAGCCGAGATTTGTATCTGTCTCGTTTCAATATTGAAATTCGATCTCCACTGTCCCATTCAGGATTAACATGTCAGGACGAGACAGACAACTTTTCTCAGCCAGTCGAAATCATGAATAATTTGTATGGATATAAAAAGAAATGTCAATGGAAAAACAGGTCAAACGAATCGAAATGCAGCTAGTTTGCTGTCTTTCCATCTTCAGTTTGAAGTGATTGTGTTAGCTGTGTAGTTGGCTAGCTCCTCTGAACAGTGTCCTGACAAGAGAGCAAATATTCTATGCCAAGCGAAATCACGCATCATTAGCTCATTGTTATGGATATATACAAATAAATGTCACTAGAAAACAGTTGAAACATACGCAGATGCAGATACTTTGCTGTTATTCAGGCTGCACTGTTTGACGTGACCATGTTAGCCGTTAGTTGGCTATCTAGCATGCAAGTGATAAGAACGTTGCCAGCGAGCATGACAACGGAACATTTAGAACGAACGACTTGGTTGCGTCCATAGATACAGAATAAAAAGACCAAACCAATAGAATTAATGACCAGCAATCTTGGTTAGCAATCTTGGTTAGCAACCATAGATTTGCAGAACTCTAGATTTGCGTCGCGACTTCGTCTCTGGTCTAACAACACCCGTGCCAATATATCCTCCAAACACCGGCTTCTCGGGCACTATCACTTAATTGGAGATCCAAGCGAAAGATCTGGCATTGATCATCTCCTGCCAGTGGTCACACAGTGCAACACTGACTGTGGGGCCTTAGGTGTCTAGGCCTTAGAGATCTTTCTCTTCAGGCCATAATAGCACAGTTCACACAAGCATGCTGGTGTCCCCTCGAGTCCCCCAGATGCTGCTCCCACCTCCCCGTCCTGCTCTCGTCATTAACTCTCACACTGAGATTTGAATTAATGTTCCTCGCGGCACAAGACAGATTCTGCATCAGGCCACGTTTTCAGAGCTGTCAGTCTAATTAAAGAGGCTAGACCCAGACGAATGATGGGCCAGAGCCGTCTCTCTCTCGATGTATTAGTATCGATGGCACTTAATCGTGATGACCCCACCCGGTCACGAGTCACAAGGCACCCCAGTGGTTCTGAGTACCCACAGGCTCAAAGTTACAATCACTTCCATGTGAGGGAGAGGTTATGTATTGCAAGAGTTAAAATAGCCTATAGGCTGTACAGCTCTATCAGGACAATAGTAAAAACATCATCATATGCAGCAAGAAAACAGCAACATTTATTCCAATGTTTTCATGAAACGTTATATCACAGCAACAAAGTGTGAACATATGGTTATGAATGACCCAGATGGTTCCAGGATCTGTTGACTTACCTCCTCTATCATGGGATTGTTAAGATGTATAATTAATCAGGTGTTGATAACTTAGATATAATGAGAACATGACTTGATACTTGCTGCTTGTTATTCTAACCAGTACATGTTGGTTGTTTTCTCTCTCCCCCCAACTCGCAATCGGTTGATTCTATGCTATTAGAAAGATTGAAAGTATACAACATGTGAAGCATTACAGCACGCAAAGGGATCAGAAGAGGGAGATAGATGGGATGGGCAGAGGGAAGCCGAGAGGTGGGACTTATGACTGGAACAGATCAGGTTTGAGAATTGTTCTAAAAAAATGACATGGGGACTTGGGAATTTGGTTGGAGCAGCTTCACTTCAGGTGTAGAATGTATGTTTGTTTTTTTATTAAAAAATAAATACAAAAATAGCTTGCCTCCTCAAAAAGGAAAGATTTTGATCTATGGTATTAATTTAGTGTCTTTTCACTTTTCATCCCAAAGCAGCATTTTAAGGTGAGAGGAGTGGTGTGTGTGTGTAAGTGTGTGTAAGTGTGTGTAAGTGTGTGTGCGTGCGTGCAAGCGTGCGCAAACCCATCTGTGGGTCGCAGTGGCAGTACAGTGCTGTCCTGGTGGCTGGCCTGGCCAGTGTGGCTGGCAGTACGGGGTTAACTTCAACCTCCTTGCTGCCTCCCTGTCTGACACTGTATTAATCACCATTGATGTGTGCTCTAAAAGGATTGCTGCAGGAAATAAAGACCCTGTGGTGTCAGGCGCCTTGCCCTGATGTGACTCCATCAGACAAGTGGATGCGTATTGACAAGGCGAGAAGAGGAGAGAGGGAGCAATCAGTCTGAGAGTCAGTCACCTTGGAACTGACGCAATGTCATGAAAGTCCACACCATTATTCCTCACCTTCCCAGACTGCACAGGAGGAGCATTATTTAAAGTCAAACATCTACCCTACACACAGGCTGAAAGTCACCAGAAGGACGGAACACACATTCAGTGGCGGACACACACAAGCATGCACGTACACCGAACACACACACACACCACTCCTCCCACAGATCAAAGCACCGACCACCGAGACCCTTTCATCACTCCTACTGGCAGCTAGAAGTCGAGGAGGATGCCAAGCCATTTATTGACATATCTTGACCATCTTAATGTTAAATACCCTGGAAACACCACATTATTTGGTAGGTGATGCTTACCGCTCTATAAATATAAATTAAGTTCCTGCGCCAAATTCAAGGAGTTTTATTAGTTGGTATGCGTCCCAAATGGGTCCCTATTCCCTACATACTGTACTACTTAGGGAAAAGGGTGCTATTTGTGACGCACACTTTGGAGTAGTAATTTAATGAGCACCAGTAGCTCATGACGGCTTCAGTATTCTCATTAATAAGCTGAACTTTTCTCTTTGTTGAAGAGGGCTGATCGCTATTACATGCCTCAAAAGTTAAAGTAATTTAATTTCATCCATTTTATTTCATTATTTGAGGGGTAAAAGAAAAATCTCTGCATGGAAATTTGACACATCAGTGTGAATGAACAAACACTAGGAAAGTGATTCTCTAAAGAACTGAACTTTGATAAAAGCAGATAAAATGTATTTTCAAATATTATTATATTGAAATATATTGAAAGGGGGAAAAAATTTATATATGTATTCAACCACTTAGTCTATATTACAGGAGGGGAGAGTTGAGTGAGTTGATACATATTTTACATTCAGCATCACTCTAAGGGAAATATAGTATCCTTTCTAACAAAGATATCTACATATATTTCAGGATGTTGTGTATCCCTGGAAATAATCAGAATTCATGTAAACATAACAGTTTTCAAAACATAGCTTGCCCCAAAAAAGTGATCTCGTGGCACAACTTATGTTGGGGTATGGGGTGTGGGGTAAATTGAGCCACGGGAAAGGGTAAGTTAAGCCGGCTACACATTTCTGTACTGAATGAAGTATTACCACTACCTTTTTAAAACTATGTCCATCTATATTTCCCGAACACATTTTTTACCACAGGCTTAACAAATACTTTGTATTTTTTTAACACTTTTAAAATATTCCAAGCAAAATTGAACTACACCGGCTCTGACGCTCGTCAGACGCGGCATGGGTTGCAAACTATTACAGACTACAAAGGGAAGCACAGCCGAGAGCTGCCCAGTGACACGAGCTTACCACACGAGCGAAATAACTTCTATCCTCGCTTCGAGGCAAGTAACACTGAAACATGCATGAGAGCATCAGCTGTTCCGGATGCCTGTGTGATCACGGTCTCTGCAGCCGATGTGAGTAAGACTTTCAAACAGGTCAACATTCACAAGGCCTCAGGACCAGGACCAGACGGATTACCAGGACATGTACTCCTAGCATGCGCTGACGAACTGGCAAGTGTCTTCACTGACATTTTCAACCTCTCCCTGTCTGAGTCTGTAATACCAACATGTTTCAAGCAGACCACCATAGTCCCTGTGCCAAAGAACACTAAGGTAACCTGCCTAAATGACTACCGACCCGAAGCACTCACGTCTGTAGCTATGAATTGCTTTGAAAGGCTGGTCAGGGCTCACATCAACACCATTATCCCAGAAACACTGGACCCACTCCAATTTGCGTACCGCACCAACAGATCCACAGATGATGCAATCTCTATTGCACTCCACACTGCCCTTTCACACATGGACAAAAGGAACTCCTATGTGAGAATGATATTCATTGACTACAGCTCAGCGTTCAACACCATAGTACTCTCAAAGCTCATCACTAAGCTAAGGACCCTGGGACTAAACACCTCCCTCTACAACTGGATCCTGAACTTCCTGACGGGCCGCCCCCAGCTAATAAGGGTAGGTAACAACACATCCGCCACGCTGATCCTCAACACGGGGGCCCCTCAGGGGTGTGTGCTCAGCCCCCTCCTGTACTCTCTGTTCACTCATGACTGCACGGCCAGGCACGACTCCAACACTATCATTAAGTTTGCTGATGACACAATAGTGGTAGGCCTGATCACCGACAACGATGAGACAGCCTATAGGGAGGAGGTCAGAGACCTGGCAGTGTGGTGCAAGGACAACAACCTCTTCCTCAACGTGATCAAGACAAAGGAGATGATTGTGGACTACAGGAAAAGGAGGACCAAACATGCCCCCATTCTCATCGATGGAGCTGTAGTGGAGCAGGTTGAGAGCTTCAAGTTTCTTGGCGTCCACATCATTAACAAACTAACATGGTCCAAGCACACCAAGACAGTCGTGAAAAGGGCACAACAAAACCTATTCCCCCCCAGGAGACTAAAAATATTTGGCATGGGTCCTCAGATCCTCAAAAGGCTTTACAGCTGCACCATTAAGAGCATCCTGACGGGTTGCATCACTGCCTGGTATGGCAACTGCTCGGCCTCCGACCGCAAGGCACTACAGAGAGTAGTGCGTACGACCCAGTATATCACCGCGGCCACGCTTCCTGCCATCCAGGACCTCTACACCAAGCGGTGTCAGAGGAAGGCCCTAAAAATTGTCAAAGACTCCAGCCACCCTAGTCGTAGACTGTTCCCTCTGCTACCGCACGGCAAGCCATAAGACTCCTGAACAGCTAATCAAATGGCATTGCAACATACATTGCACATTGATAGACATACAGTACATTGCAAATTGATATCATACATTGCAAAATGATAGACACACAATTTCTGCTTAGTCACTTTAATAACTCTACCTACATTTGCATACTACCTCAATTACCTCGACACCGGTGCCCCCGTACATTGACGTTGACTCTGTACCTGTATCCCCTGTATATAGCCCCGTTATTGTTATTTACTGCTGCTCTTTAATTATTTGTTATTCTTATCTCTTACTTTTTTAAGGTATTTTCATAAAACTGCATTGTTGGTTAAGGCCTTGGAAGTAAGCATTTCACTCTAAGGTCTACACTTTTTGTGTTTGGCTCATGTGACAAATACAATTTGATTTGATTTGACATAGGCCAGGTCCTGTTGTTACCTCATATCCCTGCAATAATATGTTACATTACGCCTGGGAAGAAAACACCTAAATTTGCTCAACTTGCAATTTGCTCAACCATTGGCTCAACTTACCCCAAGGCAAACATTTTGACTATATTTGCCCACAAAGCTACAAGGATGCACTTTAGGACCTCATATTGAAACTTATAGAGACCCCAACTGATGTATAGAACAATCTTAAAATTATCTACTTTGGTTTAGATATAGGTATCATGAAACCTTTAACACAATACATTCATTTGACTTCCTGAAAATCTTTTCTTTTTTTTAACCAAACTTGCTTACCACTTTGTCCATGTGATTTTTTTCCTTCACAGACTCCATGAAATTATGACCTATTCCTAAATATTTGGTCAAATGATTCACTTTGTGTATCGTTTCTTTGCTCAACTTACCCCTCTCTCCACTATATCTTCAAAACGGATATACTGCACATTATAATGTAGTTACGGGTTAGTTTCAGGGTAGTTTGAAAAGAAATATAGCGAAGGTGATGCACCAGTTAAGCAATGATTCTCAAACACAGCCCAATAAACTAGCTATATCTTCTACATTTACTTCAAATGGAGAGGAAGGAGGAAGAGAAAGAGATTTATTTGGACTTATTTGACTTATTTATTTGGATAAGACTAGCTGAAACACAGCACAGGGTCAGACTAGCTGAAACACAACACAGGGTAAGACTAGCTGAAACACAACACAGGGTAAGACTAGCTGAAACACAACACAGGGTAAGACTATCTGAAACACAACACAGGGTAAGACTATCTGAAACACAACACAGGGTAAGACTATCTGAAACACAACACAGGGTAAGACTATCTGAAACACAACACAGGGTAAGACTATCTGAAACACAACACAGGGTAAGACTAGCTGAAACACAACACAGGGTAAGACTAGCTGAAACACAACACAGGGTAAGACTATCTGGAACACAACACAGGGTAAGACTATCTGAAACACAACACAGGGTAAGACTATCTGGAACACAACACAGGGTAAGACTATCTGAAACACAACACAGGGTAAGACTAGCTGAAACACAACACAGGGTAAGACTAGCTGAAACACAACACAGGGTAAGACTAGCTGAAACACAACACAGGGTAAGACTATCTGAAACACAACACAGGGTAAGACTATCTGAAACACAACACAGGGTAAGACTAGCTGAAACACAACACAGGGTAAGACTATCTGAAACACAACACAGGGTAAGACTATCTGAAACACAACACAGGGTAAGACTATCTGAAACACAACACAGGGTAAGACTATCTGGAACACAACACAGGGTAAGACTATCTGAAACACAACACAGGGTAAGACTAGCTGAAACACAACACAGGGTAAGACTAGCTGAAACACAACACAGGGTAAGACTATCTGAAACACAACACAGGGTAAGACTATCTGAAACACAACACAGGGTAAGACTATCTGAAACACAACACAGGGTAAGACTATCTGAAACACAACACAGGGTAAGACTATCTGAAACACAACACAGGGTAAGACTATCTGAAACACAACACAGGGTCAGACTATCTGAAACACAACACAGGGTAAGACTATCTGGAACACAACACAGGGTAAGGCTAACTGAATCCCAGCACAGGGTAGGAAGTATAAGACATTCGCTGACCCTCCTTGGTAGTCTACCTCTCTGAGCTGCCTTCCAAAAGGACTGTTATTTAAGAAACAATTAGGGGCAGACACACAGCAATTTGCAGGCAGTCTTACTCCAAGGCCCCCGCCCTACTGAAGGGGCCTCTCACGGTTGATTTATCACACTGTCTCCTACACCGGGCAACATAATTAATAGGACCATGGACTTCTAATTCCACCCACTTCCACAGCCTAGTGGATTTCACTTGATTTACGACGGCTAGCGAGTATGCATTTTATCAGTTCATTCGCTCGTTATTTATGCTGATGACCAATTTCAATGGGTCGCTATCATCTAACTCACTACTAATCAAAGAGAATTAGGGTTCACTGCATTATGTAGAATACGCTAATTTATTTTCAGAACAAGGAGGTTGGGTGGATTGAAACAGAACAGCAACAGCTAGACTAGCTGCATAGTCGGATTCTGATCCCAGTGCTAGACTAGCTGCATAGTCGGATTCTGATCCCAGTGCTAGACTAGCTGCATAGTCGGATTCTGATCCCAGTGCTAGACTAGCTGCATAGTCGGATTCTGATCCCAGTGCTAGACTAGCTGCATAGTCGGATTCTGATCCCAGTGCTAGACTAGCTGCATAGTCGGATTCTGATCCCAGTGCTAGACTAGCTGCATAGTCGGATTCTGATCCCAGTGCTAGACTAGCTGCATAGTCGGATTCTGATCCCAGTGCTAGACTAGCTGCATAGTCGGATTCTGATCCCAGTGCTAGACTAGCTGCATAGTCGGATTCTGATCCCAGTGCTAGACTAGCTGCATAGTCGGATTCTGATCCCAGTGTTAGAAAGAATGGTGACAGTGCATTGAGGTCTTTCTGCTATTGTAACTAGCCACTAAACACGCACTGTGGGGTAATTAATCACTTGAATGCCTGCAAACACAAGGCAATGTTTAACTGAAGCAGGGAACAATAACAGTATTTAGATACTGATTATAATTAGGATGCCATATCATCCATCCTGGCTGGTACTATGCTTCCAGTTGGCAGAGCAATGTATATTCAGGCCCAAGTTATGGTGGGATGTCAGATTTTGATCTTGCTTCTTTTGAGCACCAATCAAACATGATATACCAACCCAGACCATTGTAAGTGTACCACTCTACTCTGCATTGTTTTGTCAAAGGCATCTTTTAGAGAGAAACCATCCAGAAAACTAAACTATAATGCACATTATGCAGCGTAATCACCCAGGAATGTACTCCATTTCCAAATGGCAGCCCAAATACTCAGCTGCCCATTTTACTCTCAATAATCTGTGACGTTCCGACACTCTGCTCTAAAGCATTCTACTTTCTGAGTAACAACCTTGCTTTTCTCTTGTCTCTGTAGGATGTTAAAGCACCAAGAACACAACTGGATCGGAAACAAACAGTCCCTCTTAGGTGCAAGTCTCGAACAATAAGAATGAATTATTAGCCTGCATGCTGAAAGTAATGGCTCCTGAATCGCAGTATAGATTAATGGTATGCATTACTACAAACCCAGATAAATTGGGTCACATTGTAGCTCCCTGTTTGTTAGAAAAATTACACCTGTTCAAGATGTTATGAACCTGCAAATGCTATTCTGAAGGTTAAATTGTGTATTACTATAAAACCAATTGAGATGGAGAAAACGGCTGGCAGTGGAGCATTATTTAATGTCCTAGCCGGCAGTGTTACAATAGGGTAGGATTAAGATGCAATAAGCCTCGGCGAGTCAGAGAGAAATGGTTCCCTGTAAACAATGCAGTAAAAAAACGAGTCGCTCCGCAGCACATACAGTCGATTTAAAGCTCCACATAAGTCATTTTAATGCTACAGCAAACTTCCCAAGACAGGAGTATCTTCTATTTACAATCACCCTCCGATTAACCACAGATTTTATTTCACATTCAGAGTCACATTTGTAGGTCACTGTCCTGCATGACAAAAACCTCTCTGTGTTGTGTAAAAAAAACTATATTGGGCAAAAGTAATGATAATATTATATAGGATTTATGGTACATACAGTTTTGCTAAAAACCAAGATGCTTTACAACTATATTAGCCACAAGGTCAAAGAAATAACAAAAAACAACAAGTGACAAAATCCACAGAAAAGACTTAAAGATTCTTCACGGTGGACTATAAGCCAACTAAATCTCCATCCTCCAGTCAGTCTCCATCCTTATTGCGTTTAATTATTCAACGACACAGAGACTGATAAGGTGTTTCCACGGCGAGATTAATCACAATGTTCATCAGTGACAGTCAGGCAGCTCAGTAGGAGATACACCTCCAGACAATGGATGAGCCCCAAATGGCATCCTTGTGTCTACACATAGTGCATTACTCTTGACCAGGGCCCATAAGGCGGTGGTCAAAAGTAGTGCACTATATAGGGAATATGGCGCCATTTGGGACACAGGGTGAAGGGAACAGCCATCGACTAGCTACATCCTCCCGGTTTACAAGGTGTATCATTTAGCCCAGAGGGTAATAAGATGCACAATTTACACAGGCCTGTCTGTCAATAAGCCTGTCGATAGACGGACACTTAGCATCTATCATCCCCAGAATCAATGCCATTTTTCAGCTATGAATCCCCGGAAAATGATAGCTTTCAAATAAATGGTGGAAAGAGAAACATGACCCTCCTTGGGGAGAGATAGATAGATGTAGGGCAGCTCAATTCCCCCCCTCCCCTGTACACCACCCCACTGCCCACTACTCCTAACAGCTCTGGGATGCTCAGGCGTTCTTCTCAGCTCAATAGGGGAAAGGAAAGGTCACGGGATATTACAGGAGAATGCCTATGTAACAAGATGTTAAGACTGACTCAGACATGACGGCAGAGCAGGCCAAGAACTACCTGGGATAAAAGGTTGAACATCTATATCAATATCATATAAAAAGCCTCTCAATGACAATATGAAAGAGGGAAGTGGTATGACTGTGAATGTAGTAAATTGGACCTACATGGACCTTGAATTAGGCTTGTGTTAGGTTGAAGGGCACCTCTATTTGTCTATGATAGTATTAGGGGAAGATTGAAAGCCTGGCTCAATGGCGAACATGCACAAAGATGGCAGAATTCAGATATGATGTCATTGTTTTTAGCACTATCCCCTGAGTTGTTAAACTACGGCGTGCGATATGTTTTATTTATTATTATTATTTTTATTTTTTATTTTACCTTTATTTAACCAGGTAGGCTAGTTGAGAACAAGTTCTCATTTACAACTGCGACCTGGCCAAGATAAAGCACAGCAGTTCAACACATACAACAACACAGAGTTACACATGGAATAAACAAACATACAGTCAATAATACAGTAGGAAAAAAAAAAGTCTATATACAGTGAGTGCAAATGAGGTAAGATAAGGAAGGCAAGGCAATAAATAGGCCATGGTGGCGAAGTAATTACAATATAGGAATTTAACACTGGAATGGAAGATGTGCAGAAGATGAATGTCCAAGTAGAGACACTGGGGTGCCAAGGAGCAAGATAAATAAATGCAGAATGGGGATGAGGTAGTTGGAAGGGCTATTTACAGATGGGCTATGTACAGGTGCAGTGATGTGTGAGCTGCTCTGACAGCTGGTGCTTAAAGCTAGTGAGGGAGATATGAGTCTCCAGCTTCAGTGATTTTTGCTGTTCGTTCCAGTCATTGGCAGCAGAGAACTGGAAGGAAAGGCGGCCAAAGGAGGAATTGGCTTTGGGGGTGACCAGTGAGATATACCTGCTGGAGCGCGTGCTACGGGTGGGTGCTGCTATGGTGACCTGTGAGCTGAGATAAGGCAGGGCTTTAACTAGCAGCGACTTGTAGATGACCTGGAGCCAGTTGGTTTGGCGACGAGTATGAAGCGAAGGCCAGCCAACGAGAGCGTACAGGTCGCAGTGGTGGGTAGTATATGGGGCTTTGGTAACAAAACGGATGGCACTGTGATAGACTGCATCCAATTTGTTGAGTAGAGTTTTGGAGGCTATTTTATAAATGACATCACCGAAGTCGAGGATCGGTAGGATGGTCAGTTTTACGAGGGTATGTTTTGCAGCATGAGTGAAGGGTGCTTTGTTGCGTAATAGGAAGTCGATTCTAGATTTAATTTTGGATTGGAGATGCTTAATGTGAGTCTGGAAGGAGAGTTTGCAGTCTAACCAGACACCTAGGTATTTGTAGTTCTCCACATATTCTAAGTCAGAACCATCCAGAGTAGTGATGCTGGACGGGCGGGCAGGTGCGGGCAGTGATCGGTTGAAGAGCATGCATTTAGTTTTACTTGCATTTAAGAGCAGTTGGAGGCCACGGAAGGAGAGTTGTATAGCATTGAAGCTCGTCTGGAGGTCAGTTAACACAGTGTCCAAAGAAGGGCCAGAAGTATACAGAATGGTGGCGTCTGCGCAGAGGTGGATCAGAGAATCACCAGCAGCAAGAGGTTCATTGTGCCAATAAATCATCACAATCTACATTTTAAAATTTGCCGGCTTCTTCAAGCTAAAATTGGGATCATGAATACTGTGCTAATGACCATACAAAAAAAGAGTAATGGAGAAGAATGTACAATATGGCGAACTTAGAAAAATGAGGAATTTGTGTTAAGTGCTTGGGGGCCACCATCATTTTTGCATGCAGGGTTGCAAAATTTACAGAACTTTCCCAAAATTCACAGGTTTTCCAGAAATCCAGAAATCCATTTTTTGGGGGGGGAAGTTCCCAGAATTTGCATGACATGAAATAATATTTCCATTGAGATATTAAATCAAACTTGTTGCCGGGGATATGACAGTTAGCCAGTCAGCCAGGGGTATGACTGTCAGCCAGTCAGTCAAGGGTATGACAGTCAGGCAGTGGAATGACAGTCAGCCAGGGGAATGACAGTCAGCCAGTCAAGCAGGGGTATGACAGTCAGCCAGTCATCCAGGGGTATGACAGTCAGCCAGGGGAATGACGGTCAGCCAGTCAAGCAGGGGTATGACAGACAGCCAGTCATCCAGGGGTATGACAGTCAGCCAGGGGTATGACAGTCTGCCAGTCCAGGAGAATGACAGTCACCCCCCTTCCACCACACACCACACACCATCCCTCCATCTGTTTCCACTGGGCTGCCGCTGCTGCAGCTTGTAAAAAGAAAATGATTTACACAAATCAATCACTCAACTCATCGGCTAGCAGCCACTGGCAGCGTGTCTTTACGGCTTGACTTTAACAGCCTCACTTGATTAAAGGCTGTGGCTCCCTAACCTTTCATTTGAAGAATGATTGTCACTGAGTGACATGTACTTTTCCCCCCCAGGTTGGTTCAAGGCGAAGGATATTGGCATTCAGATTTTGTCGTGCAGGGGTGGGGTGGACTCGCTACCTACAACTGTGAACAGATGTCACTGCTGGTGAGTAAGGGAGTAAGGTAATGGTACAACAACAGGTAGGGACTTACATGCATTTGAAGTAATGGTACAATAGTATTTAGTATTTTTAATATTTTATTAAGATCCCCATTAGCTGTTGCCAAGGCAACTCTTCCTGGGGTCCAAACAGGAACAAACATCACAACACATTTACATTGCTCTGCCATGACACATTTCCTCTGCTCCACCATGACACTTTTACACTGCTCCACCATGACACATTTACACTGCTCCACCATGACACTTTTACACTGCTCCACCATGACACATTTGTACTGCTCCACCATGACACATGTGTACTGCTCCACCATGACACATTTGTACTGCTCCACCATGACACATTTAGACTGCTCCACCATTTAGACTGCTCCACCATAACACATTTAGACTGCTCCCCCGTGACACATTTAGACTGCTCCACCATGACACATTTACACTGCTCCACCATTTAGACTGCTCCACCATGACACATTTACACTGCTCCTCCATGACACATGTATACTGCTCCACCATGACACATTTACACTGCTCCACCATGACACATTTACACTGCTCCTCCATGACACATGTATACTGCTCCACCATGACACATTTACACTGCTCCACCATGACACATTTACACTGCTCCACCATGACACATTTACACTGCTCCACCATGACACATTTACACTGCTCCACCATGACACATTTACACTGCTCCACTATGACACATTTACACTGCTCCACCATGACACATTTACACTACTCCACCATGTACACTGCTCCACCATGACACATTTACACTGCTCCACCATGACACATTTACACTGCTCCACCATGACACATGTACACTGCTCCACCATGACACATTTACACTGCTCCACTATGACACATTTACACTGCTCCACCATGACACATTTACACTGCTCCACCATGACACATTTACACTGCTCCACCATGACACATATACACTGCTCGACCATGACACATTTAAACTGCTCCACCATGACACATTTATACTGCTCCACCATGACACATATACACTGCTCGACCATGACACATTTACACTGCTCCACCATGACACATATACACTGCTCCACCATGACACATTTACACTGCTCCACCATTTAGACTGCTCCTCTATTACACATTTACACTGCTCCTCCATGACACATTTACACTGCTCCTCCATGACACATTTAAACTGCTCCACCATGACACATTTATACTGCTCCACCATGACACATATACACTGCTCGACCATGACACATATACACTGCTCGACCATGACACATTTACACTGCTCCACCATGAAACATTTACACTGCTCCATCATGACACATTTACACTGCTCCACCATTTAGACTGCTCCTCTATGACACATTTACACTGCTCCTCCATGACACATTTACACTGTTCCTCCATGACACATTTACACTGCTCCTCCATGACACATCTACACTGCTCCACCATAACACATTTAGACTGTTCCACCATGACATATTTACACTGTTCCCCCATGACACATGTACACTGCTCCACCATGACACATTTGCACTGCTCCACCATGACACATATACACTGCTCCACCATGACACATTTACACTGCTCGACCATGACACATTTACACTGCTCCACCATGACACATTTACACTGCTCCACCATGACACATATACACTGCTCGACCATGACACATATACACTGCTCGACCATGACACATTTACACTGCTCCACCATGAAACATTTACATTGCTCCACCATTTAGACTGCTCCACCATGACACATGTATACTACTCCACCATGACACATTTAAACTGCTCCACCATTTAGACTGCTCCACTATGACACATTTACACTGCTCCACAATGACACATTTACACTGCTCCACCATGACACATTTACACTGCTCCTCCATGACACATTTAAACTGCTCCACCATGACACATATACACTGCTCCACCATGACACATATACACTGCTCGACCATGACACATTTACACTGCTCCACCATGAAACATTTACACTGCTCCATCATGACACATTTACACTGCTCCACCATTTAGACTGCTCCTCTATGACACATTTACACTGCTCCTCCATGACACATTTACACTGCTCCTCCATGACACATCTACACTGCTCCACCATAACACATTTAGACTGTTCCACCATGACATATTTACACTGTTCCCCCATGACACATGTACACTGCTCCACCATGACACATTTGCACTGCTCCACCATGACACATATACACTGCTCGACCATGACACATTTACACTGCTCCACCATGACACATTATACTGCTCCACCATGACACATATACACTGCTCGACCATGACACATTTACACTGCTCCACCATGACATATTTACACTGTTCCACCATGACACATGTACACTGCTCCACCATGACACATTTACACTGCTCGACCATGACACATTTACACTGCTCCACCATGACACATTTACATTGCTCCACCATTTAGACTTCTCCACCATGACACATGTATACTACTCCACCATGACACATTTAAACTGCTCCACCATTTAGACTGCTCCACTATGACACATTTACACTGCTCCACAATGACACATTTAACTGCTCCACCATGACACATATACACTGCTCGACCATGACACATTTAAACTGCTCCACCATGACACATTTACACTGCTCCACCATGACACATTTACACTGATCCACCATTTAGACTGCTCCTCTATTATACATTTACACTGCTCCTCCATGACACATTTACACTGCTCTTCCGTGACACATTTAAACTGCTCCACCATGACACATTTATACTGCTCCACCATGACACATATACACTGCTCGACCATGACACATTTACACTGCTCCACCATGACACATTTACACTGCTCCATCATGACACATTTACACTGCTCCACCATTTAGACTGCTCCTCTATGACACATTTACACTGCTCCTCCATGACACATTTACACTGCTCCTCCATGACACATTTACACTGCTCCTCCATGACACATTTACACTGCTCCTCCATGACACATCTACACTGCTCCTCCATAACACATTTAGACTGTTCCACCATGACATATTTACACTGTTCCCCCATGACACATGTACACTGCTCCACCATGACACATTTGCACTGCTCCACCATGACACATTTACACTGCTCGACCATGACACATTTACACTGCTCCACCATGACACATTTATACTGCTCCACCATGACACATATACACTGCTCGACCATGACACATATACACTGCTCGACCATGACACATTTACACTGCTCCACCATGACATATTTACACTGTTCCACCATGACACATGTACACTGTTCCACCATGACACATTTACACTGCTCGACCATGACACATTTACACTGCTCCACCATGACACATTTACACTGCTCCACCATTTAGACTGCTCCACCATGATACATGTATACTACTCCACCATGACACATTTACACTGCTCCACCATTTAGACTGCTCCACTATGACACATTTACACTGCTCCACCATGACACATTTACACTGCTCCACCATTTAGACTGCTCCACCATGATACATGTATACTACTCCACCATGACACATTTACACTGCTCCACCATTTAGACTGCTCCACTATGACACATTTACACTGCTCCACCATGACACATTTAGACTGTTCCACCATGACACATTTACACTGCTCCACCATTTAGACTGCTCCACCATGACACATTTACATTGCTCCTCCATGACACATTTACACTGCTCCTCCATGACTCATTTACACATCCCCACCATGACACATTTACACTGCTCCTCCATGACACATTTACACTGCTCCTCCATGACACATTTACACTGCTCCTCCATGACACATGTATACTACTCCACCATGACACATTTACACTGCTCCACCATTACACATGTAGATTGCTCCACCACGACACATTTATACTGCTCCACCATGAGACAGTTATGCTGCTCCACCATGACACATTTAGATTGCTCCACCACGACACATTTATACTGCTCCACCACTACTAATTTGTACTACTCCACCATGACACATTTACACTTGCTCTACCATGACACATTTACGCTGCTCCACCATGACACATATACACTGCTCGACCATGACACATTTACACTGCTCCACTATGACACATTTACACTGCTCCACCATGACACATTTATACTGCTCCACCATGACACATTTACACTGCTCCACTATGACACATTTATACTGCTCCACCATGACACATTTACACTGCTCCACTATGACACATTTATACTGCTCCACCATGACACATTTATACTGCTCCTCCATGACACATATACACTGCTCGACCATGACACATTTACACTGCTCCACCATTACATATTTACACTGTTCGACCATGACACATGTACACTGCTCCACCATGACACATGTACACTGCTCCACCATGACACATTTACACTGCTCCACCATGACACATATACACTGCTCGACCATGACACATTTACACTGCTCCACCATGACACATTTACACTGCTCCACCATGACACATTTACACTGCTCCACCATGAAACATTTACACTGCTCCACCATGACACATTTACACTGCTCGACCATGACACATTTACACTGTTCCACCATGACACATTTACACTGCTCCACCATGACACATTTACACTGCTCCACCATGACACATATACACTGCTCGACCATGACACATTTACACTGCTCCACCATGACACATTTACACTGCTCCACCATGACACATTTACGCTGCTCCACCATGACACGTGTGTGTGTGTGTGTGTGTGTGTGTGTGTGTGTGTGTGCGTGCGTCTTCACAGTCCACGTTGTGCCGTGGTGTTGTTTTATCTGTTTTTTTAATCTGTTTTAATAGCTAGCTTGGGTTACCTGATGTGGAAAAGAGTTCCATGTGTAGGTAGGGACTGACTCTTGGGGGAGAAACCGACACGGGCTTAAGGGGAGGTCAGGAGAGGGCCTAAAAAGGTGAACACTTTTATGAGCAAGCCTCCCTGCCTCTGTTTATACACACACATACACTCACACACAAACACACGTGCGCAAACACACTCCCTCCGTCCACACTCCTTCTCCCTTCTCTGCAATTATCATCAAAGAACATCTGTTTGTTGTTCCTCAGGCACCCTCCCTCACTCCCTCCCTCCGCTCCCTCACAAGTGTCCTAGCCTCGCCTTGACCCACACTACGTTCAATTGTATTGGATGTTTTGACTAAAAATAACAGCTACCAAGAAAGGAGTGAAGCGGTCCTTTGTGTTGAGGAGGGCGTCGGTTTTCCCTCTCCTCCCTCCGTACTGCTGTGAGGGAGGATATCCCCACTAGCAAGCCGCTCGCTAGCATAAACTTCCCCCTTCTACCCCTTCTCCTCATGACTACGGATAGGCATGGCTACGTCCCTAATGGAACCCTATTCCCTATGTAGTGCACTACTTTTGACCAGAGCCCTATAGGTGGTGGTCAAAAGTAGTGCACTATGTAGTGCACCCATCAGGCTCTACTCAATAGTCCACTAAATAAGGAACAGGGTGCCATTTGGGACAATGATCTGTTGTTTGGAGTTTCTCAATGGTTCCTGACAGTGAAGCAATCTGATACAGATGAGATGGCTAGCTGCTTGCTTGTCCTCTCCTCTCCCCCTGGAGCACCATCGAACGCACTTTATATCACAGGATATAGACATTAGCAATCAAGTACAAACTATGGAGCAAGATGAATTACTACACCCAACAAATCTGTTTGTTGGGGTTACGGTATGTGCCACAATAGCATCAGCATTGGAGATGTGTTTTTTTCTCTGATCTATATAGCCTTTGTTTGTTTAGTCTATTATCAGCTTCATGCAACACGTACATGTAACACGTCCGTGTTTAGGGTTCATGCTATAACTCATTGACATAGTCCTTTTGTCGTAAGTCATTCTCTCACAGTCGATTATCAGAGTATCATGAAAGATAACACCTCTGCATTATAAGGTACTTCCAAGGTGCAGCTATTTGATAGCTTAACATACAGTATAATCTACGGTATCACCTACTTTTGCTTTGTGT
Source organism: Salvelinus namaycush (assembly GCF_016432855.1). Lineage (NCBI taxonomy): Eukaryota > Metazoa > Chordata > Actinopteri > Salmoniformes > Salmonidae > Salvelinus > Salvelinus namaycush. Next base: position 65,391,523 of record NC_052310.1, read on the forward strand.
AAAGTTTTGCAAATGCAGACGTGCTCAAAATTTGTTGGTACCCTTACAGCTCATTTAAATAATGTTTCATTCCTCCTGAAAAGTGATGAAATTAAAAGCTATTTTATCATGTCTACTTGCATGCCTTTGGTATGTCTTAGAATAAAGCAAAGAAGCTGTGAAAAGAGATTAATTATTGCTTATTTTACAAAGATATTCTAAAATGGCCTGGACACATTTGTTGGTACTCCTTAGAAAATATAATAAATAATTTGATTATAGTGATATTTCAAACTAATTAGTTTCTTTAATTAGTATCACACGTCTCCAATCTTGTAATCAGTCAGTCAGCCTATTTAAATGGAGAAAAGTAGTCACTGTGCATTTGGTATCATTGTGTGCACCACACTGAACATGAACCAGAGAAAGCAAAGGAGAGATTTGTCTGAGGAGATCATAGAAATAATTGACAAGCATGGTAAAGATAAAGGCTATAAGACCATCTCCAAGCAGCTTGATATTCCTGTGGCAACAGTTGCAAATATTATTAAGAAGTTTAAGGTCCATGGAACTGTAGCCAACCTCTCTGGGCGCGGCCGCAATAGGAAAATCGACCCCAGATTGAACAGAAGGAGAGACCGAATGGTAGAAAAAAAACAAGGATAACTGCCAGAGAGATACAAGCTGAACTCCAAGGTGAAGGTACGTCAGTTTCTGATCGCATCATCCGTCGCTTTTTGAGCGAAAGTGGGCTTCATGGAAGAAGACCCAGGAGGACTACACTTTTGAAAGAAAAACATAAAAAAGCCAGACTGGAATATGCTAAAATACATATTGACAAGCCACAATCCTTCTGGGAGAATGTACTTTGGACAGATGAGTCAAAAGTGGAGCTTTTTGACAAGTCACATCAGCTCTATGTTCACAGACGAAAAAGTGAAGCTTTCAAAGAAAAGAACACCATACCTACAGTGAAACATGGAGGAGGCTCGGTTCTGTTTTGGGACTGCTTTGCTGCACCTGGCACAGGTGCTTTGAATCTGTGCAGGGCACAATGAAATCTCAAGACTATCAAGGCATTCTGGAGCGAAACATACTGCCCGGTGTTAGAAATCTCTGTCTCAGTCGCAGGTCATGCGTCCTCCAAGAGGATAATGACCCATAACACACAGCTAAGAATGGATAAGAACAAAACATTGGACTATTCTTAAGTGGCCTTCAATGAGTCCTGATCTGAATCATATCGAACATCTATGGAAAGAGCTGAAACTTGCAGTCTGGAGAAGGCACGCATCAAACCTAAGACAGCTGGAGCAGTTTGCTCAGGAAGAGTGGGCCAAACTACCTGTTAACAGGTGCAGAGAGAGCTACATTGAGAGCTACCCATTTTTTTGATTGAAGTGATTGGCTCTAAAGGTTGTGCAACAAAATATAATGTTAAGGTTCACATCATTTTTGTCCATGCCATTTTCATTTGTTTTATTATTTACAATATTATGTTGAATAAAAAATCAAAAACAAAGTCTGATTTCTATTAAATATGGAATAAACAATGGTGGATGCCAATTACTTTTGTCAGTTTCAAGTTATTTCATAGATTATTGTGCATTCTTTGTTTATTTTGTGGAGGGGTACCAACAAATTTGAGCACATCTGTATTTTCAAGACTGCTATCAATATAAAGAGTAGGGTTAATTAAACAAAATGCTTTGTCTTAAGGATCAGTGTCCCGCTAGCGGGACAACTTCCGGTGAAGCTAGAGGGTGCGCAATTCAAATCAATTCTAATAAATATTATGGATTTTAAACATTTAGGTACATAAGTGTCTGATATTGGCTGAAAGCTTAATAAATTCTTGTTAATCTAACTGCACTGTCTGATTTACAGTAGTATTACAGCGAAAACATGCCATGTCATTGTTTGAGGACGGCGCCCCATATCAAAATATTTTTACACCGGCACATGTTTCATACATTCACATATAAAGATGAAATATTCACTTACTTTTTGAAAGTCTTCCTCTGACTTGTCATCCAAAGGGTCCCAGCTATAACATGTAGTGTCGTTTTGTTAGATAAAATCCTTCTTTATATCCCAGAAAGTCAGTTTAGTTGGCGCCATCGATTTGAGTGATCCACTCGTTCAACTGGCAGAGAAAGGAATCCGAAAATCCGCTCAAACACGGATTTCCAAGACTGTGTCCTTCTACTAAAACTGTTATTTCTTATTCATTTTTTAAGTTAAAAGCCTGAAACCTTGAACATAGACTGCTGACACCCTGTGTAAGCCATAGGAAGCTAATTTACAATATGACCTTTCTCTTGCATTTCTAAGAGGATGGTCTCTCAAAGAAATTCTGTTTGGTTTTTCTTTGGATTTTCTTCTACCATATCTATTGAGCTATATTCTCCTACATTATGTTAACATTACTACAAACTTCAAAGTGTTTTCTTTCCAATGGTACCAATTATATGCATATCCTGGCTTCAGGGCCTGAGCTACAGGCAGTTTACCTTGGGCACGTCATTCAGGCGGAAAGTAGCAGTATAGAACCCTAACTAGTTCTATTTTTGACCATCAGACCAGAGGACATTTCTTTAAAAAGTATGAAAAGTGCAAATAATTTTTGGGGTGCGAAAAGTGCAAATCCATCCCAGAACAACAGAAAAAGACCTTGTGAAGATGCTGGAGGAAACAGGTACAAAAGTATCTATAGCCACAGTAAAACGGGTCCTATATCGACATAACCAGAAAAGCTGCTCAGCAATGAAGAAGCTACTGCTCCAAAACCACCTTAAAAAATACAGACTACGGTTTGCAACTGCACATGGGGACAGAGATTATACTTTTTGGAGAAATGTCCTCTGGTCTGATGAAACAAAAATAGAACTGTTTGGCCATAATGACCATCGTTATGTTTGGAGGAAAAAGGGGGAGACTTGCAAGCCAAATAACACCATCCCAACTGTGAAGCACGGGGTGGCAGCATCATGTTGTGGGGGTGCCTTGCTGCAGGAGGGACTGGTGCACTCCCCAAATTAGTGGAATTTGTGGGCAGAACTGAAAAAGCATGTGCGAGCAAGGAGGCCTACAAACCTGACTCAGTTACACCAGTTCCGTCATGAGGAATGGGACAAAATTCACCCAACTTATTATGGGAAGCTTGTGGAAGGCTACCCGAAACGTTTGACCCAAGTTAAACAATTTAAAGGCAATGCTACCAAATACTAATTGAGTGTATGTAAACTTCTGACCCACTGGGGATGTGATGAAAGCAATAGAAGCTGAAATAAATCATTCTCTCTACTATTGTTCTGACATTTCACATTCTTAAAATAAAGTGGTCATCCTAACTGACCTAAGACAGGGAATTTTTACTATGATTAAATGTCAGGAATTGTGAAAAACTGAGTTTAAATGTATTTGGCTAAGATGTATGTAAACTTTTGACTTCAACTGTATACACACATATATATATATTTATAATATGTGTGTATTGTTATTGTATTGCTAGGTTACTGCACTGTTGGAGCTGGAAACATAAGGATTTTGCTGCACCTCTGATAACATCTGCAAATCTGTGTACACGACCAATAAACTTTGATTTGATTTAATAGTTTCCCCACTACCACCAAAGCACAATACTCCTACCTCCCCTTGGCTTGAAGGGTACTCCTAACAGTACGCTGCATGTGGTCGTGGAGGGCATGCATGTACCCACCGGGACTCTAAACATTTAATTTATGAAGACTTTTTAAATGACTGATGATAGCAGACGTTGAATTAAAGTCTTCCTGGGGGAGTGTACCAGCTGTGCTCTTCGAAAATGATCCATGCCCATTGCCCTGGTAGACAGATGGTACTTCTCATTCTCAGGCTTTTCTTTTTTTTCAAGAAGAGGACATTAGGAAGTATCACATAACTGTAACTAAGGATTCGTCCCAAATGGCATCCTATTTCCTATGTAGTGCACTACTTTTGACCGAAGCCATATGGGCCCTGGTCAAAAGTAGTGCACTATATAGAGAATAGGGTGCGGTTTGGGAACCAGGCTATGATTGCAGTGCTGCACTACAGTGAGACACCCTGTCCCCGGCTTAGAGTCATAAAAAAAGCTGTGATCTATAATCAAGGTCCCTCGTTACAGCCATATTAGTCCAAACATGGGGCCATTTCAACAGCAGACACTGTCATAATGAGAATAAACATTCATATCTTTTTTTCCTTTCAAGTATATTTTAACAAAACATGCTCCTATATAACCCTAATAAAGTAAAGTAAGAAGTGGCCAATTCGACAGTATTACAAATGAATATGTATTTGAACAATAACTGGAACGAGTCCATACCGTCTGTGTTTACATAATGTGTTTGAACCTAGTGTGCTAAAAACAAATATGTAATCATAGACAAACATAGGCACAGACATAGGCACAGACACATGCATACACACACACGATAACATATGCACTATACACACACGTAAACATGGATTTTGTGTTGTAAATATGTGGTAGTGGAGTAGGGGCCTGAGGGCACACAGTGTGTTGTGAAATCTGTTGTCAATGTGTCACGACTTCCGCCGAAGTCGGTTCCTCTCCTTGTTTGGGCGGCGTTCGGCGGTCGACGTCACCGGTCTTCTAGCCATCGCCAATCCACCTTTCATTTTCCATTTGTTTTGTCTTGTTTTCCCACACACCTGGTTTACATTTCCCTCATTACTTGTCATGTATTTAACCCTCTGTTCCCCCCATGTCTGTGTGTGAAATTGTTTGTTGTCAAGGTTGGCACGCTTCCGGCTGGTTTGCGCCGGGTTTTGATTTATTACCCGTGCTTTGTGGCAGCCAGTACTTTGTACTTGGGTTTTTGTACTTTGTGCTGCCTCACTTGTTCGTTGGACATTTGTTTTGTGACTCGGTTGCGTTCTGTGCAAATGATTGCCTTAGTAAAGTGCTTTGTCCACTCATCTCTGCTCTCCTGCGCCTGACTTCTATGCACCAGCTAAACTCACCCCTTGACACAATGTATTTTAATGTTTTAAAAATTGTATAACTGATCATAGATACTGTATTTCTTCTTTGTTTGAAACCCTGCAATATTTCATTGTGTGTAGAATTCAAGACAGCTCTCCTTTTGTTTCATTAACACAGCATTAGATAAAGGGGTTATAGCCTATCTGAGCCACCTGAACAATGAGCAAGTCATACCTTTTTATCACTGTCAATCATTGAGCTGGTCCCGCCCACTCCATCAGTGGGCGGGATCAGACGTCCACCAGGTCAGATGAAGTGGGTCGCTAGGGAAGCTCTCACAGCACATAGCATAAACCCAGGATGCATCCCAAATGTCACCATATTCCCATAGGGCTCTGGTCAAAAGTATTGCACTATATCGGGAATAGGGGTGATAAAAGTGCCCGATAACCCATATTGCTGCAGAGCAAGAAGACAGGGCTGAGGAGGATGGGGGTTCGATGGGCAATTTCCTCTCCAAATACCTGATGGATGAGCAGATTGCTCTCCCTAGTATGTTGTGTTTTGGAAAGGGGGGAGTGGAGTCAGGAGGGAGGGAAGCAGGAAGGGAAGGAGGGGAGGAATGAAAGATGGGCAGTGTGCTGGTATGTGGTCTGAGATTAACCATAAATCATCCTGTATCTTCTCTGTGGTGATGGCAGAAAGGGATGAGTCCCTCCACTCCTCCTCTCCTCTCCCCTCCCATCCCTCCCTTCCTGCACCATCCCTCCATCTCATTCACATGTCTATCTGCCTGTTATCCATGCCCTTGAGCAAAGATTACTGATGCCCTGCCTTTGATATATGACACATCATGTGCCACAGCTTTTCATCCAATGAATTACCTGCAACCCGGGAGAGAAAAAACACAAATCCTGGGCCCCCATCAGTTCCCAGACAGACCTGCCTCACAATTCCTTTTTTGTACCTCTACAGATGCATCCCAAATGGCACCCTATTCCCTTCATAGTAAACTAATTTCAACCAGAGCCCTATGCGACTTGGTCAAAAGTAGTGTACTATATGTTATGGCTGTAAGTGTTATAGGTTGTTTGATTGCCTAGCTAGCTAGTTCAGTAGCTAAGTGTTATCTGACCTCTGCAGTGCTCGGCTTTATGTTATCTAGTAGGTGTCACCTCGAATGTTGTCCTTACAATAAAGTGAAGATGTGAGTTCCTACTGGGCTAGTCTATCCTCAGGCCAAAGGTAGAATAGTAAATAATTAGAGTGCACAGAGTAATTTCACATACATTTTCTTCAGTATGGTAATAATGTATAAATCACAAATGTACCACAAATTTTAATGATGTGATCAATATTTGAGTTTGAAATAAGGTCTATAATGTGATTTGGTATGTGAAAAACATGGAAACTCAAATAAATAAGTTTCATAAATGTTTCAACTGCCCAATAAACAAGGCCTATCAAGGAGACATTAGCCTGCCTACATCTCTGTTCATTCATAGTGTATGAGTGACCCATTAACAATCAGAGAATGCGATCTACAAATCATCACCCAGTGCTGTGCTACTGGCAACTCATCAACTCTACACATTTGTTATGTGGGATTCCATCTGGTGAAGGTCATTTACCTTTTTCATTTGTCTGTCTGCTGCTCTCTCACTTGCTCTTTCGCCCGCTCATCTCTCTCTCTCATTCATTTTTCTCTCTCTCTCCTTATCTCTCTTTTTCCTTTTTCTCTGCGTCTCTCTCCTCTCTCTCTCTCTCTCTCTCTCTCTCTCTCTCTCTCTCTTTCATCACTCACTCTCTCTCTCTAATCTCTCTTATGAACAGCTTCAGAATCGGGGGCTACCACCTCGCATTTTGGTGTTAAGTTAGATTTATATGCAGGCAGGACTCGGCCATAAATTTGCTGTTCTGTATCATTAATATGTTGTAACAGATGTTTACTGATTGTTGATTACCAGCCATGTTGACCAGTGAAATCTGTTCATACATGGAGTGGAATTTACGGGCAATACAAGGCGTAGAGAGAAACACTAGCAGAAGGCCTCCATAATCAGTGACAAATATATTTGGAAATGGCAATATAAATGAATTAGGATGGGAAGTTAAAATGCAAATAAGACTGAGGCCCCTTTGCCACTCCCCTTTGGTCAGCACTTGGGCAATTCAAAAGACTCATATCGAATGAAGTGTTTTATTATTTTTTATTATTGATTTGTTTTTAGCGAGCTAGCCATGTTGTTAATAAAGTTAATATCTATTGAACTCTTTACTGTCTATTACTATTAGTCTGATGATAAGATCATGAACGTTTGAATAAATCTATTATGTAATTTTAGCTGTATATATATTTTTTTTGATGGATAACAATATGAATCAAACTAGTCCTGTCTGTTGGCGTAAGTTAGTCTATTTCCTGATTTAATGACTGATGTGTTCCCAATAGACGTCATAACTTTGGACAAACGTCCACACTTTGACCTTCCAATACAGTCTACTGGTAACAGTGATGCCTGCCTAGTTCCTGCCTAGCTGGGACAGAGATGCACGGCATGTACATACATATATTATTAATTGAGGCTTAAGTGTAAGTGTGTGTGTGTGTGTGTGTGTGTGTGTGTGTGTGTGTGTGTGTGTGTGTGTGTGTGTGTGTGTCTGTGTGTGTGTGCGTGTCTTAAGTAAGTGTTATGGTTGTCTCAGCACAAACTACAACAGAGGGGTCTGAGCCGCTGGACTTGGGTTCGTAGCGACAGCCCCACTTTATCGTGGGTTTTATCTTCATGCATAATTAAAAGGTAAATGACTTGCCATGTTACTTGCCCTGCTGGGGGAAACAGGGCTACATTAAAATATATTTTCGTTTCCGTGAGACTGACAGGGAATCAATGAATCGTGATGTATTATTGTGTCTGTGTCCCCTATGGGCCCTGGTCAAAAGTGGTGCACTATACCAGGCGGTGTCAGAGGAAGGCCCTAAAAATTGTCAAAGACTCCAGCCACCCTAGTCATAGACTGTTCTCTCTGATACCGCACGGCAAGCGATACCGGAGCGCCAAGTCTAGGTCCAAGAGGCTTCTAAACAGCCTCTTGGACCAAGCCATAAGACTCCTGAACATCTAATCAAATGGCTACCTAGACTATTTGCATTGCCCCCCCCCCCCCTTCTACGCTGCTACTCTCTGTTATTATCTATGCATAGTCACTTTAGTAACTCTACCTACATGTACATATCACCTCAATTATCTCGACACCGGTGCCCCCGCACATTGACTCTGTACCGGTACCCTCTGTATATAGCCCCGCTTTTGTTATTTTACTGCTGCTCATTAATTATTTGTTACTTTTATCTCTTACTTTTTTTAGGTATTTTCTTAAAACTGCATTGTTCAGTTCATCAGGCTCCTTTTTTCTCCACATCCTATCCGAATGACGTGCCCAAAGTAAACTGCCTGTTACTCAGGCCCTGAAGCCAGGATATGCATATAATTGGTACCATTGGAAAGACTTGAAAACAAAGGAGAACCGCACACTCTAGGAGCTCAGATGCAAAAATGTAATTTAATTTAATTTAGTTCTTCTAGACCATTGGAAAGACAACACTTTGAAGTTTGTAGAAATGTTAAAATAATGTAGGAGAGTATAACACAATAGATATGGTAGGAGAAAATCCAAAGAAAAACCAACCAGAATATATAGATTTTTTGAGAGACCATGCTCTTCCAATGGCCAGTATAAGGGCCTGCTCAATTCTACCTCCCAGGATGCAATTCATATGGCTTCCACTGGGTGTCAGCAGGCTATGTTCAAGGTCTTGTTCAAGGTCGAATCTTCTAACGTTGTCAACACTGCTAGCTAGCCAGCTAGCCAAGAGAGAGTAATTATCTAGCCAGTTATCGAGGTTACCTAGCCAGCTCCACTTTCAAACAAAGTCAGCTAGCCAGCTATTTTCTCCGTCCTAACGTTGTCAACACTGCTAGCTAGCCAGCTAGCCAACTTCTACCGAAACAGTACAACGGAACGATTTGATTAGTGTAGTGTTAGCTAGCTACATAGTTGTCTTTGCTGTCTTTGTATCTAAGATAATTGTGTAGTTTAGAGTAATTATCTAGCCAGTTATCGAGGTTACCTAGCCAGCTCCACTTTCAAACAAAGTCAGCTAGCCAGCTATTTTCGCCGTCCTAACGTTGTCAACACTGCTAGCTAGCCAGCTAGCCAACTTCTACCGAAACAGTACAACGGAACGATTTGATTAGTGTAGTGTTAGCTAGCTACATAGTTGTCTTTGCTGTCCTTGTATCTAAGATAATTGTGTAGTTTAGAGTAATTATCTAGCCAGTTATCGAGGTTACCTAGCCAGTTATCGAGGCTACCTAGCCAGCAACACTTTCAAACAAAGTCAACAACGCAGCCACTGCTAGCTAGCCTACTTCACCAGCCAGCAGTACTGCATCATTTTAATCATTTTAGTCAATAAGATTTTTGCAACGTAAGCTTAACTTTCTGAACATTCGAGACGTGTAGTCCACTTGTCATTCCAATCTCCTTTGCATTAGCGTAGCCTCTTCTGTAGCCTGTCAACTATGTGTCTGTCTATCCCTGTTCTCTCCTCTCTGCACAGACCATACAAACGCTTCACACCGCGTGGCCGCTGCCACCCTAACCTGGTGGTCCCAGCGCGCACGACCCACGTGGAGTTCCAGGTCTCCGGCAGCCTCTGGAACTGCCGATCTGCGGCCAACAAGGCAGAGTTCATCTCAGCCTATGCTTCCCTCCAGTCCCTCGACTTCTTGGCACTGACGGAAACATGGATTACCACAGATAACACTGCTACTCCTACTGCTCTCTCCTCGTCTGCCCACGTGTTCTCGCACACCCCGAGAGCTTCTGGTCAGCGGGGTGGTGGCACTGGGATCCTCATCTCTCCCAAGTGGACATTCTCTCTTTCTCCCCTGACCCATCTGTCTATCGCCTCCTTTGAATTCCATGCTGTCACAGTTACCAGCCCTTTCAAGCTTAACATCCTTATCATTTATCGCCCTCCAGGTTCCCTTGGAGAGTTCATCAATGAGCTTGACGCCTTGATAAGTTCCTTCCCTGAGGATGGCTCACCTCTCACAGTTCTGGGTGACTTTAACCTCCCCACGTCTACCTTTGACTCATTCCTCTCTGCCTCCCTCTTTCCACTCCTCTCCTCTTTTGACCTCACCCTCTCACCTTCCCCCCCTACTCACAAGGCAGGCAATACGCTTGACCTCATCTTTACTAGATGCTGTTCTTCCACTAATCTCATTGCAACTCCCCTCCAAGTCTCCGACCACTACCTTGTATCCTTTTCCCTCTCGCTCTCATCCAACACTTCCCACTCTGCCCCTACTCGGATGGTATCGCGCCGTCCCAACCTTCGCTCTCTCTCCCCCGCTACTCTCTCCTCTTCCATCCTATCATCTCTTCCCTCTGCTCAAACCTTCTCCAACCTATCTCCTGATTCTGCATCCTCAACCCTCCTCTCCTCCCTTTCTGCATCCTTTGACTCTCTATGTCCCCTATCCTCCAGGCCGGCTCGGTCCTCCCCTCCTGCTCCGTGGCTCGACGACTCATTGCGAGCTCACAGAACAGGGCTCCGGGCAGCCGAGCGGAAATGGAGGAGAACTCGCCTCCCTGCGGACCTGGCATCCTTTCACTCCCTCCTCTCTACATTTTCCTCTTCTGTCTCTGCTGATAAAGCCACTTTCTACCACTCTAAATTCCAAGCATCTGCCTCTAACCCTAGGAAGCTCTTTGCCACCTTCTCCTCCCTCCTGAATCCTCCCCCCCCCCCCTCCTCCCTCTCTGCGGATGACTTCGTCAACCATTTTGAAAAGAAGGTTGACGACATCCGATCCTCGTTTGCTAAGTCAAACGACACCGCTGGTTCTGCTCACACTGCCCTACCCTGTGCTTTGACCTCTTTCTCCCCTCTCTCCCCAGATGAAATCTCGCGTCTTGTGACGGCCGGCCGCCCAACAACCTGCCCGCTTGACCCTATCCCCTCCTCTCTTCTCCAGACCATTTCCGGAGACCTTCTCCCTTACCTCACCTCGCTCATCAACTCATCCTTGACCGCTGGCTACGTCCCTTCCGTCTTCAAGAGAGCGAGAGTTGCACCCCTTCTGAAAAAACCTACACTCGATCCCTCCGATGTCAACAACTACAGACCAGTATCCCTTCTTTCTTTTCTCTCCAAAACTCTTGAACGTGCCGTCCTTGGCCAGCTCTCCTGCTATCTCTCTCAGAATGACCTTCTTGATCCAAATCAGTCAGGTTTCAAGACTAGTCATTCAACTGAGCCTGCTCTTCTCTGTGTCACGGAGGCGCTCCGCACTGCTAAAGCTAACTCTCTCTCCTCTGCTCTCATCCTTCTAGACCTATCGGCTGCCTTTGATACTGTGAACCATCAGATCCTCCTCTCCACCCTCTCCGAGTTGGGCATCTCCGGCGCGGCCCACGCTTGGATTGCGTCCTACCTGACAGGTCGCTCCTACCAGGTGGCGTGGCGAGAATCTGTCTCCTCACCACGTGCTCTCACCACTGGTGTCCCCCAGGGCTCTGTTCTAGGCCCTCTCCTATTCTCGCTATACACCAAGTCACTTGGCTCTGTCATAACCTCACATGGTCTCTCCTATCATTGCTATGCAGACGACACACAATTAATCTTCTCCTTTCCCCCTTCTGATAACCAGGTGGCGAATCGCATCTCTGCATGTCTGGCAGACATATCAGTGTGGATGACGGATCACCACCTCAAGCTGAACCTCGGCAAGACGGAGCTGCTCTTCCTCCCGGGGAAGGACTGCCCATTCCATGATCTCGCCATCACGGTTGACAACTCCATTGTGTCCTCCTCCCAGAGCGCTAAGAACCTTGGCGTGATCCTGGACAACACCCTGTCGTTCTCAACTAACATCAAGGCGGTGGCCCGTTCCTGTAGGTTCATGCTCTACAACATTCGCAGAGTACGACCCTGCCTCACACAGGAAGCGGCGCAGGTCCTAATCCAGGCACTTGTCATCTCCCGTCTGGATTACTGCAACTCGCTGTTGGCTGGGCTCCCTGCCTGTGCCATTAAACCCCTACAACTCATCCAGAACGCCGCAGCCCGTCTGGTGTTCAACCTTCCCAAGTTCTCTCACGTCACCCCGCTCCTCCGCTCTCTCCACTGGCTTCCAGTTGAAGCTCGCATCCGCTACAAGACCATGGTGCTTGCCTACGGAGCTGTGAGGGGAACGGCACCTCCGTACCTTCAGGCTCTGATCAGGCCCTACACCCAAACAAGGGCACTGCGTTCATCCACCTCTGGCCTGCTCGCCTCCCTACCTCTGAGGAAGTACAGTTCCCGCTCAGCCCAGTCAAAACTGTTCGCTGCTCTGGCACCCCAATGGTGGAACAAACTCCCTCACGACGCCAGGTCAGCGGAGTCAATCACCACCTTCCGGAGACACCTGAAACCCCACCTCTTTAAGGAATACCTAGGATAGGATAAAGTAATCCTTCTAACCCCCCCCCCCCCCCCCCCCCTTAAAAGATTTAGATGCACTATTGTAAAGTGGCTGTTCCACTGGATATCATAAGGTGAATGCACCAATTTGTAAGTCGCTCTGGATAAGAGCGTCTGCTAAATGACTTAAATGTAAATGTAAATGTAAGGTTTCAGGCTTGTAACTTGAATAAGGAATAAGAACTAACAGTTTTAGTACAAGGATACCAAACCGTGTTTTTGCGCTCGCCAAGAAGACAAGAAGCACCTGCTACAATCGGTTTCCTATTGAACATACTTCTTTCCGTAAGAAATATTATAGTTTGATTACATTTTAGGGTATCTGAGGAATGAATAGAAATGTAGTTTGACTTCTTGAAACAAAATTTAGGGGTAGATTTTCGGGCTCCTTTCTTTGCATATTGAACGAGTGGATCACTCAAATCGATGGCACCAACTAAACTGACTTTTTAGGATATAAAGAAGGATTTTATCTAACAAAACGACACTACATGTTATAGCTGGGACCCTTTGGATGACAAATCAGAGGAAGATTTTCAAAGAGTCAATTAATATTTAATCGCTATTTGTGAATGTATGAAACCTGTGCCGGTGGAAACATATTTTGATATGAGGCGCCGTCCTCAAACAATCGCGTGGCATGCTTTCGCTGTCATAGCTACTGTAAATTGGACAGTGTAGTTAGATTAACAAGAATTTAAGCTTTCCACCGATATAAGACACGTATATGTACCTAAATGTTTAATATTCATAATTTGTATGATTATTTATTTGAATTGCCCGCCCACCAGTTTCACCAGAATTTGTCCTGCTAGCAGGACAGCTAGGCTCAAGAAGTTATGGGCTTGTAAGTAAGCATTTCACTGTAAGATCTACACCTGTTGTATTCGGCGCATGTGACAAATAAAATTTGATTTGACATATAGGGAATTGAGTGCCATTTAGGGTGCAGGACAGGGTGGAGGGATCCAGAGCAGAGAATGGAGATGGCTACAGCTGTTCTCATTGAAGTGTCAAAATATTATAACTGGTGTGTATGACAGGTTCTGAGGTTTGTGTGTGTGTGTGTGTGTGCGTGTGCGTGTGCGTGTGTGTGTGTGTGTGTGTGTGAGTGTGTATAGCACCCCATCATACAGTATGTGCAGGACAGGCATAGTACCCATATCTTCCAGATTACATAGTTTTGTCAGTATTTATGATGCTCCCTTTTCAAGTACTGCACACAGTCATATGAGCTCCTATGAGGCAGCTCTTTTCATTACTAAGGAGTTTTTGGTGGGAACGAAACAGCAGCCAAAGAAGCCAGTAAAAGACTGTCTAAAATGACACACTATCCCCTATATAGTTTGTTACTTTTGCCCAGCCCATAGGCTATTCCCCAGGGGTTGACTTGGGCATGTACCGGCACCTCAATTTTTCCACTGCACCTAAAAAGTATTGCAGAGTTCCTTCACCTAAATATTCCTTCACCGGCACTCAAAATGAGTACTGGCGCCTATTTCCGTCCAATTCAAACACTGTTATTCCCTAAAAAGGGAATAGGGTGTCATTTGGGACGCAGTAAAAGCCAAGGCAGGCCAAAGAGTAAGCTGTGAGGTACAGCTGTAGATTTGACATTTAAGTAATTTTATCTAGAGCAATTAGGATTAAATGACTTGCTCAAGGGCATATTGACAGATTTTTCACCTAGTAGGCTCAGTGATTCAAACTAGCGACCTTTCGGTTACTGGCTCAACACTCTTAACCACTAGGCTACCTGCCGCCTCAGATAGACAGACAGAGGTGAAAGAGTGAGATAGAGGCACACAGGGTCAGCCATGGGCCAGGGTCTTAAATCAAGAAGAGAGGCCTGAGCTGGTGTCAGTGGGGCCAAAAGGTGGAGTGGGGGAGAGGGGGCGGAAAGTCCCCAATAACAATGGAGAGGCCTCTGAGGAGGGGTCGGGATATTTGTTGTGGATTTTTGAGGGGATTACCAGCTGGGTTTGGAGGGAACCGACAGCTGGAGAGAAGAGAGAAGGAAACTAAAGAGGTCAAGGCACAAAACAGGGATAAGGCAGATAGGCCTACTTCAGTAGAAATGGAGAAGCCTTGGTCAGGAAATACATTAATTCACTCACAAAACCAATGCTGCTGGGAGAGTAATAAACTCTTAATATCAGAACCCAGAACCAAATCGTGTGTATGTTAACTGTTTGTCTGCTTAACTGACTAGTATACTTAAAATATCCATTCAGTGCGGATCCTGCAGGACAGTGTTGGGCCTATGCAGGTTAAATTGGTCCGACTGGCAAAACACTAATTATGGTTTGATAGCCAAATTAGCAGTGTGTCTCACAACCACAACAACCCTGGCACAGCCATTCCAATTTTCTTGTAAACAATTTACACAGTATGCTAGCAAGCTGTTTCACCATCAAATTACAGTTAATAGCTCTACACCACAATGGTAAACCCTGTCCCTGCAGTGCCTACTGTTTGCATTTGTGAACGTATATTAACCAAATCCCAAATGAGTGTGTTGTTAGTGGCAACCTATACAGCCTCAATCAGCTGCAATTTTAGGATATGCAACAAACAATGATTTGGCCACTGACACCCCAAGAAGAAATGCTGTTTGCTGAAAACAGCACAGATTATAAACCTGTGATTATGTAAAGTATGGTGTGTCCAGTAAAGGTTCAAATGAAAAAGCGGTCCCGTGTGGCTCAGTTGGTAGAGCATGGCGCTTGCAACGCCAGGGTTGTGGGTTCAATTCCCACGGGGGGACCAGGGTTCAATTCCCACGGGGGGACCAGGATGAATATGTATGAACTTTCCAATTTGTAAGTCGCTCTGGATAAGAGCGTCTGCTAAATGACGTAAATGTAAAAAGCCATATTATTGACTTGCATAGACAGTATGGGTAGATGTTTTCATAGTGCCTATAATAGAATAAGTGAGATATAATGACTGAAAGGAGAATAAAAAGGTGCTCTATCATGCATTTGAAAACTACACAGCCAATACGGTTACAGCCTGAGAAACGGGCATGTTCATTGACTCGTGCATAAGTTTCCAATTTGCCAAAAAGCTTTGGCGTTACAGATGTAGTGTATCACACAACAATACATCGAGGAAATACTCTGGTCGTGGGTGACCCCTGAATTTCTAAATCAATTACTATTTTCTTAAATTGGTATTCTTTTCAACAGAGCTTTGACACGCCGTGCTTACAAGCATTTTTTTGTAGTTGAAGCATATATCATCTCTCCTCCATCTCTTTCACTTTGTTCCATTTTCTCTCTCTCCCGCTCTCTCTCCTACAAATACCAATCTCCATATAATGAAAAATGCATGCTTTTATCAAGAGTACACTTCCAGGAGAACCAAAATGATATGCTTGGACAAACAAAGCCCATATCCAAGGTTAAAAACACAAGATAATAAATTGCTTGAGTGTCATGTTCAATTTTTACAACAGCATTACCGTAGCATTAGCCATAACAGGATTTAAATTGTTATCAGGACACTGAACAATCCACTTTGCATCGGCCGTGCATCCTGCCTGCCGTGATTCATCGAGAGGAAACAACAATCACATTTTTCCACCTACACACACACACATACATACCCAGAACAGACAAAGACACACACATACACACCGGGCAGCAGTTCATGTATTTGGACAATTTGTTGAATAAATTGCTTCCATCCTGGCTGCAGTTGACACTCATGTGACAAGTCCTATCACTTTTAATTGTCTTTGTTCCCCCTCACTCATCTAGCTAACGTCGCTAACCCCTTCCTTCCTCACTCTCACTCAGCTAGCTAACGTCACTAGCTCCTTCCTGCTTCAGCAAGGCCAAAATAAACGAGGTTCAAACGGATATTTAGCCCTATCTTGGCCTCTTCTGTTGCAGCAATATATAGTCCATTGATGTTTTATGAGAAGTTTCAAATGAATTGCCAGTTTTTTTTCTGTTATTAAAGTTTTTTTATGAAATATTACCAAACATGTATTACAATATTAATTAAATAGATGTCCTTCCAAAAAATATATAATTAAGAAAAGCAGCTTTTCTCTGTGCCCCTGCTTGGCCTTTTAGGAAGCAACAGAGTGGTTTGGGGGTATACTGGTAAAAAATAAAAACCTATTTGACATCTCAGCCAATGAGACGTGCATACAATTGGATAATCAAATTAGCTACCACGTGGGGGCACTGGGGCAGACTGCCCGAGCACCAAATCAAAGAGTATTGATGGATTCGGGATTTGGAAACGCACAATAAAACTACTAGGGCACTTTACTATAACAGCAATAAATGCAGACTGATTCAAATAGATTTAAAATAGAAGGGAATGAAGAGATGGTTGTTGTGTGGAAGATCTGCTTTGACGTGCTTTCTTGTTGGCCAGCCATTTAGCTACAGTATGTTAGCCGTGGTAGCTAAAGTTAGCATGGTAGCTAACTGCTTCTAAACAGCCAGTAAGCCAACTCTTACAAACCACATCACTTGAAATAGAAGTGACTGGCGAGATAGTTGTTGCATAGGCTTTGTCCTTTTTGTTAACACCAGCTGTGGATTGCTATATAAATATAAAAAACATTGTATTATTAGCTAGTTGGCTACAGTAGGACACTGTGGGCTAACTCAATTGAGCTGCTAGCTAACTAGCTTTACACACTGTTTATCTAAATTAATTAAATGTCATCAGCTAGCTAACTTCCTATTAGCTAGCTATATTGATGTAATCAAATGCATTTGTCGATAACAGCCAGAAATGTAACTAGCTAATAGCTAGCTAGACAGTTAGTTATACCTAGGTAGCTTACAATGTTAGCTGACTTGTCTCAAAACAAACCTCATTGTGGCTAGCTACTTGTCCATCATGCTAGCTTTTACAGCCAAATATCACTTCAGAAACATTAAAAAAATATATATTAAAATGGCCAGTATTGTAGACCATTTCTCCCCTCTTCCTGCAATTTTAGCTCATCTCAAATGAACAGATACATGCTGTGAAAACTAGCGTGTTGCAAACGTTCTAAAATGTTTTGTCACCAGTGCTCTGCCCAAGCAAGGCATTTGATTGGTTTGACATGTTACTATAACAGCAATAAATGCAGACTGATTCAAATAGATTTACTGATTAACACCGGGTTCCGACCGCTATTTAGCTGATTTCTGCCACCGAACTTCCCCAGGCTTCCCGTTTTAGGGAAGCCTGGTTGTGACGAGGCTGCTATACCATATATACTATACAGTATATCATTACCCTGAACTCCATTACCAGAATGCATGGAGAGTTGAATAGGTAGAAAGCGAACCACTATGATTTACTAAACTTTCCCCTCTTTTGTTGAAACCCATTGACTTATAGTTTTATTGATATACAATCCATCCAGGATTTTTTTGAAAATCTGAAAACAATTAAGGTGCAGGAGCAACAGAATGTTGGGGCATTAATCACCATAGGCAGTATTTTATTCCCAGCCAGGGTTCCAGGAGTTTGTTGCCACAGCTGCTAAGCATTCTGGTAAAGGGAATGATTTATGATTGTGTAACCATAACGATGAGGCAGAGTCATTACCATATCGACAGGCTCTGAGATGGATGATCCCCATTCATTACTTCACAAACTGCTGATAAGTATTTGTTAGAAAGGGAGAAGTGCTGAAGATAAAAACATGGTGGATTGGTCTGTTGTAGGGTAGTGGTAGAACAACCTGCGTAGGGTAAACGAATGTGCACAAAATACACTTCACAGATGGAGAAGCATTGCAAGAGAGGGAACAAACATGAATTAAGTCATCATTGACTTCCTATTCGTTTTTTGAATCATTTATCTTGGGATTGCTTTTTCAAGGACCGACAGGGATAGGACAGGATCTGATACACTGACACTGTGACGCCATACAGGCCACTAAAAGAGCAAAGAGGCGAGAGGTACATACTTGAGATGACCAACAGCACAGAAAGAGAGAGAGGGGAGAGTGAGAGAGAGGAGAGAGCCGAGAGTGTCAGAAAGAGAAAAAGAGAGGAAGAAGATAGAGGGTTCACACTAGGGGGTGTAATGGTTCACCAAACCCACGGTTCAGTACATATTGCGGTTTGGGATCATGGTTCAGTTTCGGCACAGCAGGCTATATAAATGCCATTTACAATGATCAGCATTCATAATGTTCCTTGCATTGTCTGTTGTGACCGGATTGTTATGTTGGGCCTCTCAAGTTTCCATTCTGATGCTGCATTTGTAACCACGTGGGACGTGAGAATTTACTGTGTCAACAATAAACTAAAAGTACAGCTATCATGGTTGTAAAGAAATTATAGAGCTCAAAAACCACATTAATAGATTGCTTTTAATAAATAATGTTTTGTTGCATTTAACTGCCAAAAATTATGTTATAGAGGCCATTTCTTAGTAGGTGATGTCAGAGGTCACCATGTGGGAGAAGTGGGTGCTCAGGAGGATAGACGTATTTCCCACTAGAAATGACCAGTTTGAAGGCCGTTTTAAGTGGATTTTTCCCAGTCATATGTGGTAACTTCCCACTTCATTACAAACGCACTCTGAGTGTATCTGTAGCACGGTACATCTCCCACTCCGAGGTAATGTGATTGGCTATCACTGTTATTAAAACTTCTTCAGGATCGGTGTCCCTTCCACAGGACGGTTGAGCTAACGTAGGCTAATGCGATTAGCATGAGGTTGTAAGTAACAATAACATTTCCCAGAACATAGACATTGACATACCTGATATTGGCAGAAAGCTTAAATTCTTGTTAATGTAACTACACTGTCCAATTTACAGTAGCTATTATTGTGAAATAATACCATGCTATTGTTTGAGGAGAGTGCACAGTTTTTAACATGAAAGTTATTAATGAACAAATTTGGGCAGTCTTGATACAACATTTTGAACATGAATGCAATGGTTCATTGGATCAGTCTAAAACTTTGCACATACATTGCTGTCATCTAGTGGCCAGGGCTGGAATAATACATTATGGCCTTTCTCTTGCATTTCAAAGATGATGGCACAAAACAAATACAGAAGAACGGTTGTTTTTTTCTTTGTATTATCTTTTACCAGATCTATTGTGCTATATTCTCCAATATTCCTTTCACATTTCCACAAACTTCAAAGTGTTTCCTTTTAAATGGTACCAAGAATATGCATTTCCTTGCTTCAGGGCCTGAGTTACAGGCAGTTAGATTTGGGGTACAGGCAGTTAGATGTCATTTTCGGCGAAAATTGGAAAAAAAGGGTGGATCCTTAATTAAGTATGTCCAACACAAGGTGCATTGGCCAAATCATTGAAAACTTCTGCTTGGTTTGCTTATATAGAGCGGGTACCTGCTTGCTGAAATGGGCGCAAGTGGGAAGTTTGTAACGTGGCTCGAGCACTTTCACGAGGTGCCAAAACCCGCTATTCTCAACCACAGAGAATGGGCGCATATACAGTTGATGTCGGAAGTTTACATAAACCTTAGCCGAATACATTTAAACTCAGTTTTTCACAATTCCTGACATTTAATCCTAGTAAAGATTCCCTGTCTTAGGTCAGTTAGGATCACCACTTTATTTTAAGAATGTGAAATGTCAGAATAATAGTAGAGAGAAGGATTTATTTCAGATGTTATCTCTTTCATCACATTCCCAGTGGGTCAGAAGTTTACATACACTCAATTAGTATTTGGTAGCATTGCCAAATGTTTCGGGTAGCCTTCCACAAGCTTCCCACAATACGTTGGGTGAATTTTGGCCCATTCCTCCTGACAGAGCTGGTGTATGTATCTGAGTCAAGTTTTTAGGCCTCCTTGCTCGCACACGCTTTTTCAGTTCTGCCCACAAATTTTCTGTAGGATTGAGGTCAGAGCTTTGTGATGGCCACTCCAATACCTTGACTTTGTTGTCCATAAGCGATTTTGCCACAACTTTGGAAGTATGCTTGGGGTCATTGTCCATTTGAAAGACCCATTTGCGACCAAGCTTTAACTTCCTGACTGATGTCTTGAGATGTTGCTTCAATATATCCACATCATTTTCCTACCTCATGATGCCATCTATTTTGTGAGTGCACCAGTCCCTCCTGCAGCAAGGCACCCCCACAACATGATGCTGCCACCCCCGTGCTTCACGGTTGGGATGGTGTTATTTGGCTTGCAAGCCTCCCCCTTTTTCCTCCAAACATAACGATGGTCATTATGGCCAAACAGTTCTATTTTTGTTTCATCAGACCAGAGGACATTTCTCCAAAAAGTACGATCTCTGTCCCCATGTGCAGTTGCAAACCGTAGTCTGGCTTTTTTAAGGTGGTTTTGGAGCAGTTGCTTCTTCATTGCTGAGTGGCCTTTCAGGTTATGTCGATATAGGACTAGTTTTACTGTTGAAATAGATACTTTTGCGCCTGTTTCCTCCAGCATCTTCACAAGGTCCTTTGCTGTTGTTCTGGGATTGCTTTGCGCGTTTCGCACCAAAGTACGTTAATCTCAGAACGCGTCTCCTTCCTGAGCGGTATGATGGCTGTGTGGTCCCATGATGTTTATACTTGCGTACTATTGTTTGTACAGATGAACGTGGTACCTTCAGGCATTGGAAATTGCTCCCAAGGATGAACCAGGCTTGTGGAGGTCAGCAATTCTCTTTCTGAGGTCTTGGCTTATTTCTTTAGATTTTCCCATGATGTCAAGCAAAGAGGCACTGAGTTTGAAGGTAGGCCTTGAAATACATCCACAGGTACACCTCCAATTGACTAAAATGATGTCAATTAGCCTATCAGAAGCTTCTAAAGCCATGACATCATTTTATGGAATATTCCAAGCTGTTTAAAGGCACAGTCAACTTAGTGTATGTAAACATCTGACCCACTGGAATTGTGATAGAGTGAATTATAAGTGAAATAATCTGTCTGCAAACAATTGTTGGAAAACTTACTTGTGTCATGCACAAAGTAGATGTCCTAACCGACTTTCCAAAACTATAGTTTGTTAACAAGAAATTTGTGGAGTTGTTGAAAAACAACCTAAGTGTATGTAAACTTTCGACTTCAACTGTACGTGGCTATAAAGCAAAGACTCTATTTTCTTACGAACATAGCCTACCTATCGCTCTTATCGTAATTTCTTTGGTCTGGTCAGAATCAGCTGCCAAGGGCTGCTTGAATGCAGAGGGGAGACAATGTTGTGTTGTTGTTTCTTTGCATTTCCGTCTTATACTGGGGTGATGTCGGCATGAATGTGTCAACATATATGAGGTGTTGGCAGCTGCATAGCCTATTCTCATTTAGCATGGCGAAATACTGTTAACGTTTTATACACAATTCTCTGTCCATTGTCGTTGTAATCTGGGAAGCCAACATTTTCCCAAACTGGAGATTTAAACGAGGATCCTCCAATTCTGGTTAATTGACCGCTTGCCATTGTAGAGAACTGCGCCTCACAAAAGGACAGTTTGAAATGCAGCAATTAAAGTTTACATTTTGATTACAATGTGCGCATATGCTGTAGATGTTTTAACGGAATAGCCTGAAATGTTTTTTCAGATCAGATTTCCTCAAGAGGCATAGGCCTACAACGCACTGTAGGAATAGCCTATAGGCCTAGTGTTTTTATTGAGTACTTTTTATGTTGTTTTATGTATTCATTCGGGTTCACAGTGTGGACGAACCGGGCTTCACAGTGCTGACCGAACCGAGGTCCCCTTACCAAACGGTTTGTTACAAATACCTGTACTGTTGCACCCCTAGTTCACATGTGTAGGATTCTATCACTAATCACTGGCTACTCTGATTCATGGCTCACTTCACTCCTCTCGATTATATAGTCTACATGACCAAATGTAAGTGAACACCTGCTCGGTTCGAACATCTCATTCCAATATGTTGGTCCCCCTTTTGCTGCTATAACAGCCTCCACTCTTCTGGGAAGGCTTTCTAGTAGACGTTGGAACATTGCTGCGAGGACTTGCTTCCATTCAGCCACAAGAGCAATAGTGAGGTCGGGCACTGAACTGATGTTGGGCGATTAGTCCTGGCTCGCAGTTGGCGTTCCAATTTATCCCAA
The DNA here is from genome assembly GCF_016432855.1 of Salvelinus namaycush. Lineage (NCBI taxonomy): Eukaryota > Metazoa > Chordata > Actinopteri > Salmoniformes > Salmonidae > Salvelinus > Salvelinus namaycush. Next base: position 65,414,064 of record NC_052310.1, read on the forward strand.
AGGAGATTGATGGGGTTGAGGTCAGGGCTCTGTGCAAGTTCTTCCACAATTCCCCCATTTGTGCATGGGGGCATTGTCATGCTGAAAAAGGAAAGGGCATTTCCAAAACTCATAAAGCTGGAAGCACAGAATCGTCTAGAATGTTATTGTATGCTGTAGTGTTAAGATTTCCCTTCACTGGAACTAAGGGGCCTGAACCATTAAAAACAGCCCCAGACCATTATTCCTCCTCCACCAAACTTTACAGTTGGCACTTTGCATTGGGTCAGGTAGCGTTCTACTGGCATCCGCCAAACCTAGATTCATCAGTTGGACTGCCAGATGGTAAAGCGTGATTAATCACTCCAGAGAACGCATTTTCACTGCTCCAGAGTTCAATGGCGGCGAGCTTTACACCACTCCAGATGACGCTTGGCATTGCGCTTGGTGATCTTACGCTTGTGTGCGGGTGCTCGGCCATGGAAACCCATTTCATGAAGCGCCCAACGAACAGTTCTTGTGATGACAATGCTTCCAGAGGCAGTTTGGAACTTGGTAGTGATTGTTGCAACTGAGGACAGATGATTTTTACGTGCTACGCGCTTAAGCCCTCGGTGGTACCATTCTATGAGCTTGTGTGGCCTACCACTTCGCGGCTGAGCCGTTATTGCTCCTAGATGTTTCCACTTCACAATAACAACACTTATAGTTGACTGGGACAGCTCTAGCAGGGCAGAGATTTGACGAACTGACTTGTTGGAAAGTTGGCATCCTATGATGGTGCCATGTTAAAAGTCACTGAGCTCTTCAGTAAGGCCATTCTACTGACAATGTTTGTCTTTGGAGATTGCATGGCTGTCTGCTTTATTTTATACACTGGTCAGCAACAGGTGTGGCTGAAATAGGCAAATCCATTCATTTGAAGGGGTGTCCACATAATTTTGTATATATGGTGTATCATATCACACTTTTTTTTCACACACCAAAAAAACGAATAGTCCAGACCAACAGCCTCTCCAAGAGCAGCTGAAGAAAATGATACCACATGGCCTACAATATTTATTATGGTCCTTCTCCATCTCCCTCCTCTGTTCACAGAATACATTGGTTCTGTCCGACATGGCACCCTATTCGCTATGTAGTGCACTACATTTGACCAGAGCCCTTTGGGTTTCCCTATGGGCCTTAGTCAAAAGTAGTGATCTACATAGGGACTATGGTGCATTTTGGACACAGACCCCATTGAGTCCAATAGAGGGGTCCCTCTGTTCTGTTATTCCCCAGGTGGTTGGTTAACAACCTGAAAACAGCATTCTATGGAGTGTCACAGTGACTTCACGCAGTGAGTTGTCTGCAGTGACAGGTGTTAATTGAGAACCAAACACAGGTTGGTGCCCCCAGTTTAACCCTGAGACATAATCTGCATCACAAATGGCACCCTATTCCCTTGGACACCCACAGGGCTCTGGTCAACAGTAGTGCACTATATAGGGAATAAAGTGCAATTTGGGATGCAGGAATACTTGTTTGTCCCTCCATTAACAAGGGCTTCCAAGTGCATGGATGTAAGTTTGGCTTGTACATGAACACAGAGAGAGAAATAGCCAAATATCATTATTCCTCTTGTATTATTGTATCCTATGGTGTATAGTGTTGGTAAAATTCTGGGTACATGTAAGATGAAATTAAAGGAGACACCACACACACACAACACCCATTTATTACCCCTTCATTATGTCTATCAAGGACACATGAAGGCCAGTTACCCTGACGCTCCTCACTTCCAATTAATCTGACCAGATAAACCTGTGTTGCATTTGTCTTTGCTTTGCTTTGCTTTGCTTTGCTTTGTGTGTGTGTGTGTGTGTGTGTGTGTGTGTGTGTGTGTGTGTGTGTGTGTGTGTGTGTGTGTGTGTGTGTGTGTGTGTGTGTGTGTGTGTGTGTGTGTGTGTGTGTGTGTGTGTGTGTGTGTGTCCCACCACAGTCTCAGTGACAGGATGCTACCCTGCCCTGCCCCTTACTTTGTGCGGACCATGCCTTTAAATTGCTTTTCTCTCTCAGGTCTCTGATTAATGAGAATGGTTCTAATCGGAGTTCCTAAGGCCAACAGCATTAGTCGTAATCTTCCACGGCTCCATCCACCATCACCACTGACATTTAATGGAGTGCTAGTGCAATGGTAATGAGAATTCATTCTCTATCTAACAAGGGAAAGGGGCAGACTGATACCTTCCTCTCCCCCACGTAGGCTGAGTCCCAAATGGCACCCTATTTCTTTATACTGCACTACTTTTGACAAGGACCCATAGGAACTATAATAGGGAATAGGATACAATTTGGAGGCATATTGAGACTTTCCTCTCCCCCCTACATAGTGTAGCAGACCTATGCCTATGGGCGCAGGCCATGAGGTACTTCAAGTATCTGTTGTTTTACCTTGTGCTCTGAGGCACTGCAAATTGACCTGTGCTTGAACACACAGGCAATTTACAGCCTTCTGTATACAGCCTAGAGGTGAGTCTTACCCCTTAGCATGTGTGTATCTGACTAGCATCTGCTAGTCTACAGATGTAGGATCTTAATTTGATCACTTTTGTTACTGAGAATTTTCATGCACGGCAGGAAATGCTAACTTAGTGTATTCAAGGTTTAAAAAGGCTTCTAAAGTTTGTAATTTCGACTTCAAAATGTCAAACTTGATCAACCACTATAAAAATATTAGATTAATTATAATTCACATAATAATTCACATTTCTTGTTGCTGCAGGATTATTTTCCTACTGTAGCAAACTGGCTCAAATTAAGATCATACATCTGTAGGCAATCATAAAACAATTGTGTGAAGTCAGCCTAGCCCCATGCCTACCCAGCTGAATGAAAACCATGCCCCCATCAAGGCCCACTTTTAGCCATGCTAACAATCCTCCAGTGTTCAGTTAGTAGTAAGTAAATTGCTCAGGGAGTTGTATTGCCGGAATGATTTAGCAGGTCATTCCTCTCGGTCTTTCATTATGTTTGTCTGTGTTAAATTCCCACTCTGCCCCCATCCATTCTCACATCCAGTTCCCGGCTTTGTCCATCCATCAATGGGAGCACTTTGTCAGTGCTGACTTCATCCTGGCTGGCGGCTGCAATCACACCGGGGCAGAGCAGAGCGGAGGAGAGGAGAGTAGATCAGAGGGGAGCAGAGCAGGGCCCAGCCCGGGCGGCTGCCACTGCAGAGCTTTTACACCTCCCATCTGCATCTCTGCCTCCGATCTGCTGACGGGGCCCCTGACAGCGCCGCAGCCGAAGCGTTCTATTGCACAGGCAAGCAAAAAACGAATTCTGAACCTCATTTCTCCACACTAGAATGAAGGAAGGGAGAGAGGAGGAGAGAGAGGGAAGAAAGGAGTGGGAGCGAGGGAGGATGAGAGAGAGAAGGAAGGAAGGAGAAAGAGAGAGAAATAGGTGAGATTGAGGGAAGCAGAGGGGAGGCAGGGAAGTAGAGGGAGAGAGTGGGAAGAAAGGAGAAGGAGCGAGGTTTGATGAGAGAGAGAGAAGGAAGGAGAGAGAGAGTGGGAGATAATGAGGAGATTGAGGGAGGGTTGGGGTAGAGCATTTTCAAAAATAATTCACACAAGTCAGGCTGTAGCTCAATTTGCCTTCTCCCCCCACATACCTATATCAATAGACATCACAAGGAGAAAATGTATCACTAATTAAGGGTTGATAAGCTTCATGTCACTACACTTTGGAGAGAGAGAGAGTGATGTTGTCTATTGTTTTTCAGGATTCAAAAGGAAAGCTCAAATACACAAATGTTACATTATAAAGGTTAGGACAGTTATGTTTAAATTATGGCTGTTAGCGTTAATCAGTTTATTGAGATGATTTTACCATTTTATGCTGAATTAGTGTGGTGATTGATCAAATGTGCAAGCATAATATGCAGAGAATTGTTGATTTCGCAAAAAAAATTACGATCGCAGAATCCTGGAGGGACTGACTTGTATTGTGAAGTGGTTTTAACATACTGAATTTATTGTCTGGGGTCGCTAGATGGGAATCATCTACTTCAATAAAAACCAACACTGATTTCAAAGAATGAAATAAACCCATACGATTGTTTGTGCAGCATAGTCGTTAATCCCAAATGGCACCCTACTTTGACCAGTGCCTCATCAAAGGTACTGTAGTGCACTATATAGGGAATAGGGTAACATTATGGACACACACTAATTAGACTCCAATAGAGGGTTAATAATACCCTGTAGTTTCCAGAATGATCTAGTTATAAATGGGGCCTGTCAAGCCTTTCCTTAGCCCTCCAAATGAGTCTTCTCACTTCACTGCCCCCGTCGTCCGAAGCGGCAGCACCAGCAGCTCCCGTCCGGCTGCCTGGGATAACAAAGGATTGCTATTAACCGTGTTGTTAGCAATGATGGCAGAAAACAAACAAGTCCATAAATAAAAGTGTGTAGGGGGAAAAGAAACCCATAAACTAGATAGATAGCCAGCTGAGCTGAAACAAATGAGAGGGAGAGAGAGAAAGAGAGAGCGAAAGGGCAAGAGGGTGAGTGAGAGAGAGAGAGATATGGAAGCTGATGTTGTTTATAAAGGATAAAAAGTTTGAGAGGATCTGATATTTAATGATCAACACACACACACACACACACACACACACACACACACAACAGTAAAACAGCACACGCTCTCTCCTCCATTAGAACTGGGAATTCTAAGGGACCTCACGATACGATATTGTCACGATACTTAGGTGAATATACGATATGGATTGCAACTCTCATGATTTTCACGATTTTATGTATTGCGATTATGTACCGTGATTTTATTTGTTCCAAACATATATTGCTCACCATATGTAGGCTACAGAGGGACATGGCAGTCATGAGACACAAGTTATGAAGGGAAAATACTGGACTTTTGGACAATTAGTGCAAAAATAACGACACGATATATTGTCAAAAATAATATCCCGATATGTAACTGTACAGATTTTTTCCCCCATCACTCATCATCAGCTGCTGGTACAGATCTTAGTCTGAGCCAGTTTGAAACAGCAGGAAAAATAATATCCTGCAGAAACAGTTCCTTATAAAATGGAAATGTGAAATATTATGTGAATTATAATTAATGGACATTTTTGTTGGGGTTGATACATTTTTCATAAGGGAAAATCAAGTCTGACATTTCTAAGTGGAAATTACAAACTTCAGAAGCCTTTTTAAAGCTCAAATACACTACACATTTTAAATGTCCTGCATTGCAGCAAAGTTCTCCTGCAACATGGTGATCAAATTAAGATCCTACATACTGTATGTGCGTGCTAGTGGGATATAGTGTACAGTATGACTTCCCATGCTATGTGTGCGTGTGTGTGTGTGTGTGCGTTTGTGCGTGTGTGCATGCGCGTGTCATGTCATTACAGTTTATGCAACAACAAAGAAACATCAAACACTCAGCTGAGCAGGCTTAGACAACAAAGTGGCGGCTCTGCTCAAGTCGTTTATGGCGGACACAAACGCTATTTCTCATATTAATTAAGCGCTGTCGCCGCCATGCTCGCTGGCTCTCGCCAAGCACATGTCCGCAGCGTTGATATGTGGGCTAAGTGTTTTCCCTGATCACTTTGCTTTCAGCTTGCCTTTCACATAGGTTGCATCTCAAATGGCAGCCTATTCCCACTTCTTAGTGCACTATATAGGCAATAGGGTGCAATTTGGGACAAACACATAGAAAGCCCCCACTGGATCCCAGCACTGCCACCATGTGTATAGCCTAAGCCCCCACTGGATAATAGTAGACCTAGGGTTCTAGTATGGCTGTTTACAACATCAGTTCCACTTACGTTAATAACCCACATGTAAACAACAATATCAATGGGTGAATAAATTGGGCAAGTAAGTTTAAGGACCCTAAAAATCTGTTTATCCAATTAAACAATACTTCAATAATATAATCCTCTCGAACCATAAATGGTTCACTGGGGCCACAACTGATGCTATAAGACAACAAGAGTGCATGTTGTTTCTGTTGTTTCTATTGTTGATGTTGCTTCTGTTGCTGTTGTTATTTTTTTAAATGGGGGGGTGGTAGGTCCGCTTTAATATTGCATATAGATTGTGGCTTCCATCAATGTAATTGTCTGCATCATGTCCAATCCCGTATGTATGTAAAATATAATTTAAAAAATATATATTTTCCTTTATTATTTTTCCCCTAACACTACCACCCCTCCCCTAATTGAAGTAAACTAATGGACAACAACACTTAGGCTTCTAATTCCAGTTTATACATACTATATAGATTTTATGGACACAATATATTTTACAATAGTTATCTTTTGTTTGTTTTTAGTCCCATCCTTCAGCTCCACTCAACTCTTCCCATCTATCTCTGAACACCATCCAGTTTTGATTTCTATTTGCTATATATTTTTCAACTGTGCTATTTCACAAAAGTTCTGAACCTATATACATTTTACAGACACAGTATATTTTACATTAGTTATCTTTATATTTTTAGTTTGATGTTTCACAAGTTCTGAACATTTCTATTCTAATAGTGTCTACAGATTGTAAATGTTGCTGTTGCGGTTGTTGTTGCTATTGTTTCTGTTACTGTTGTTTATTGATATATGTAGGAATGGAGGAAATTGTTTCTCCGAAATGCGGAACGATGTTGTATGCAAAGGCAAAATAGCATCAACAGCGCTTAATACTAACACTAGGGACTACTAATCCTCTCAGTCTCCGTTTCATCATGGAAAATAGTACCTCTACATAGAATTGTGTACCTCAAACTGCAACAACAAAAACACAAATGTAGCCTAAATGGATTCCATTTTCCTAATGTCAGTTTCCAGACAAAACCATATTCTATTTGTCTATAATAATTCAAACAACACAACCTGACGCTAGTGTGTCAAGACAACAGGATGTTTAAAGCCAACCGATCCCCATGTTTCTGGGAAGAACAAATAGAAAGAGGGGTATCCAAATAAGGAAAGATTGTTTATGTACCCTGGCATGAAATTGGAGGGTGTTGTGAAGAAGAGAGAGAGAGAGAGCGAAAGAGAAAAGAAAGAAGGGAGTGAGAAAGAGAGAGGAAGAAGGGTGATGGAGACGGGTGATGGAGACGGATGGACAGAGCTGACAGTGTGGTATTCATCCAGCACGCTAGAGTGCGCATCCTGCTAGTGGCAGTCGACAGAGCAATAAATCACCGGGCCCTCCATCCTGTATCTACAGCTTATTACATCCAGCATGACAAATAAATAATAATCCCTGTCACAGCAGGCCTTTGCTCAAGGGTTGAGTCTGAAACCTTTTTCTCATCACTCCTGATCCTGAGAACACTAGAACAGGGGAATAGGGGAATTGAAGGCTGTAGGTGCTTAACCGGCCCTCAGTTAGAGGGAGGTAGAGAAGATGAGAAAAAATACACCTATAGTTGTAAATGTTTTCTGGGAGGTATGATGAGAATATAAAACTGGTACTCATATTGAAAGACTATAACCTACTGTATATCATGGATGGTCAACTACATTGATTACCTATCAAGAAGTTTTATTTCAATACTTTTTTACATCCAGCATTTGGTGCAGTGCAATACATGCCCTATTGGCAGGCTGTTTGAATATACTGCATCAGATGCATTCCGAAAGGGGTTGCACTGCAATGGCTTATTTACATAATTGAACAGCTATGAAACATATGAATTAACTGGTCGTACTGTACCTTTTACCAGTTCGCGGTGTGAACTCCTTAAATGATCTAGTGACGTCAGACAATGAATTATCCACTTTTCCCCGATTGAAAATGAGGCCCAGGTGTGTGGAGGAGGCTTTCAAGATGGAGCCGCTCAATGTTATGAGACATCAATAATGACTTTCCTTCTCCCTCTCCAACAAATCGCCATGAGATACAACTTACAATTAAGCATGGCCCGGTGATCCATGAATAATGTTTATACAATTCCTAAAGGAGCAGCAGCGGATACACAATCACATCCCTCACCATGTTTACAGCCTCTAGTCTACACATATTATTAGCTAGGAGAGGAGATGGATAGGACCATTTACAATTCAGTAACCTTCCTGACAGTCGGGCTGCCTTCATCAGCATTTTATTTCCTGTGTAACACTCTAGGTCTGCGTCCCAAATGGCACCCTATTCCTTGTGTAGTGCACTACTCTCAATGAGCCCTGGTCAAAAGTAGTGCACTTTATAGGGAATAGGGTGCCATTTGGGACACAACCTCTAAGTCATCTACAAATGTCAGAATAAAATAGGCTCCATGAAATATTCACGATCAGCTTGGAGAAGAAAGAGAGAAAGATGGATGTGATTTAGGGTGACAGCGTTTCTCCCCCCTCCCCCTCATGCGTCTTGTTTTTATGGCAGCTTTTAATTTTTATTGAGGAACAGTGCAAAGTAAATGGTTCCTCATCTAGGATATAAGACAGGGCATGTGAGTACAAAAGTCTATAGGATTATGTGCACTCTTCATGATGCAATGGGACAAGGGATGGAGAGGAGGGAGGGGAATGAGGGACGTGTTGGGAATGAAAGAGGAGAAAATTAGGATGTGGATGTGTCTCTCTGCAGACACATGTAAATCAATTTGTATTGATTTAAACAATACAGCCAACAGCTCTAAACATTTATCAATTTAGCAATTAGATGACTACAGCAGGAGCTATTCACACAGAAAATTATATTTTATATTAGTCCCGTCTGTCATGTAGCCCTGGACAATGTGTTTTATGTTATAGCCTTTTGGTAGTTTTTTACTTTATATTGCATGTCAATTATTCTGGGAAGCTGTTGAAATGTATTACACACAAGCTTTTTATGATTCATTATTTGAGTTATAGATATGCCTATTGCTTTCTGAGTTGTCAATTTTGCCAATGTGTGAAAATTAATGGTTTTCCCGATATCTCGGTTGGAAGACCCCATACATCCTCCTTATTCCCTCCTGATTCCGGGAACCCTCCAACTGGGATTTCGGGAAAACTAGGGAATTCATTGAAAGTTCACGGAATTTTGCAACCCTACACAGTCATCAGAGACAGCTCATGACTGCATCAGAAATAGCACCCTATTCCTTATGTAGCATTACTTTTGACCAGGGCCCTACTTTTGACCAGGGGCCATAGGGCTCTGGTCAAAAGTAGTGGACTATATAGGGAATAGGGTGCCATTTGGGACGCACAACATGTGAAACTAAAGTCACTTTTGAGCGTTATTAGAAACGATACATCAACAAGAAGAGGCAGTTTGGCAATTAACATGTTCTTGGCAAACTAGTAAATCTGTCCTTGGTCCAACAGAGCACCTGAACTCTGCCCAGGTCGCAAGAAAGGACCAAATTCCACACAACCTGAAGGAGCATATTTTACCTACTGCAGAATGCGTCAGTCAGATTGTTGGACCTTTCATCAATTCCATGACAGAACAGTGTGACTGACACTGAGATTTACAACCAAGAAGAGCTGACATTTTGACCTCCACATGACACAGCTTTCATTGGAATCTTTTGAAATCATTCCAGAGATCTAGAAGAGTTCAAATATCTGAGGGCCTAATATCCCTATGTATCTAAATAAAAATATATCTAAATAAAGTCACAATGTTACTGCAAAACAAACATGTTACTGCAAAACAAACACAGGCATTCTCAAACTCAAAATCATCAACACACGACCTCACCTAAGTAACATTTTAAACATAGGATGGTTCAGATACAGGGGCTAACTAACTCTACCCCCTGGGTGAGAGGCATTTAGAGCTACCGATAAGGAATTCATTTTCCAGCCTCTTGTCCCTTTAAATTAGGGGAGGTCGTAAGTTCACGCCCCACACTTCAACTCTTCAGGCTGGGGTTTGGGGGTTTGAACTTCTGACCCACTGATGGAAAGGGGTCAGGCCCTATATGCACAGTAGCTGGATTTACAAATGCATGCTGACTGCATGACAACATAGCAGAGTGATCCAGCTACCACACCACAGCCTTCCTGATAACATCTCCCTTTAGGAAGAGGAGGTTTGTTCCAAACGGCACCCTATTCCTTATATAGTGCACTACTTTTGACCAGAGCCCTTTAATTAGAGAATAGGGTGCCATTTGGGAAAGAGCCCAGTTCTGTTCAGGCTCTTTGTATTTATGGGCATGTCCCCCTAACCATAGTCCCCCTCCCTAACCATAGTCCCCCTGAACCATAAATCATGTTAATTGGTTTACTGATAAAACCTCTGTCACAGCTCTACTCAGATTGTGCTATGGTAGGCCTATGGCACCCACAGTAACTGTGAAACAGTAACTGTGAAATAGTTTATTTGTTTAACTTGACTAGGAGTAAGGATGGTTCTATGAGAGGGACTTCTCCTCCTCAGTCAATCAGTCAGCACTTTGTAATGTGCAAATGAAAGTAAGGGCTTTGCTTATTTGACTTCAAATGTAAATTATTTGAGTTGCATGTGAAAGCAAATGCAAAGACAATACATGATGACCCATACGGTAGATTATATATTAGTTTGTCATTTTTTTGTGGTGCAGCAATAACTAAAACATTACTAAGTCTATTCTTGCAAAGAGGTTGTAAAAAGGTAATTCTCAGACACAACAAAACAACAACTCCCTCCCCTAATCACTATTCTTAAAACACATTTTCCCAATAGATCTGAAGGTTGTACACCACTTACAATGTCTCACTGACAATATCTCATTCATTCAAACGATAAACTATAACTTTTTTCCAGAAGATTGAGACAAATTGAAATGGCCTGAAAAGATTACTGTTTACCGAGATGATAAGCCAACCATATGTTGCATCCCAAATGGCACCACATTTTGAATCCCAAATGGAACCCTATTCCCTAAATAGTACACTACTTTTGACCAGAGCCTAATGGGCCCTGATCAAAAGTAGCGCACTATAGTCCTAGTCGGTATTATAGAACGTTGTGGCCCCGCCCACCGTTGGGAAAACAACCTGTGGTTACCTAGGTTACCCCATAAACGAGTTAGCTGACAATGTCATGAAAACGACACCTCAATGGGGCAGAAGTCTGTGTGTTGTTGTAATTCTGGATGGCCAGATAGTCAGTAACTGTGACAAGAAACTGCCATGTGGGGAATCGTAAGTTTTATTTTATTATTATTATTTTTTTTTTATTCACCTTTATTTAACCAGTTAACCTGTCTGGCCCAGGCGTTCCGCTAACGGAACTCCTCCCACATTCCACTGAAAAGGCAGAGCGTGAAATTCCAAAAATATTTTTTTGAAATATTTAACTTTCACACATTAACAAGTCCAATACAGCAAATGAAAGATACACATCTTGTGAATCCAGTCAACATGTCCGATTTTTTAAATGTTTTACAGCGAAAACAGCACGTATATTTATGTTAGCTCACCACCAAATACAAAGAAGGACAGACATTTTTCACAGCACAGGTAGCATGCACAAAGCCAACCTAACTAACCAAGAACCAACCAAACTAACCAAGAAACAACTTCATCAGATGACAGTCTTATAACATGTTACACAATAAATCTATGTTTTGTTCGAAAAATGTGCATATTTGAGGTATAAATCAGTTTTACATTGCAGCTACCATCACAGCTACCGTCAAAAATATCACCGAAGCAGCCAGAGTAATTATAGAGACCAACGTGGAATACCTAAATACTCATCATAAAACATTTCTGAAAAATGCATCGTGTACAGCAAATGAAAGACAAGCATCTTGTGAATCCAGCCAATATTTCAGATTTTTTAAGTGTTTTACAGCGAAAACACAATATAGCATTATATTAGCTTATTACAATTATATTAGCCTACCACACTACCGCATTCATTCATCAAGGCACGTTAGCGATAGCAATAGGCACGTTAGCGTTAGCGAATAAACCAGCAAAATATATTAATTTTCACTAACCTTCATAAACCTTCCTCAGATGACAGTCCTATAACATCAGGTTATACATACACTTATGTTTTGTTCGAAAATGTGCATATTTAGAGCTGAAATCAGTGGTTATCCATTATGCTAACGTAGCTTCTTTTTCCCAGAATGTGCGGATATTTCTATTAGACTCTCACCTATTCTGACCAAATAGCTATTCATAAACATTACAAAAAAATACATGTTGTATAGGAAATGATAGATACACTAGTTCTTAATGCAATCGCAGTGTTAGAATTCTAAAAATATCTTCATTACGACATAAGGCTTATGTTATAGCGAGAGAGTGGCCAAAACCTGGGCACAAAACTACTAGTATACAGTTCGACAGATATATGAAATAGCATCACAAAATCGGTCCTACTTTTGGTGATCTTCCATCAGAATGTTGGACAAGGGGTCCTTTGTCCAGAACAGTCGTTGTTTGGATTTAGAACATCGTTTTTCCCTCTTGAATTAGCAAACACACTGGCCAAGTGGCGCGAAGCTCTCCTTTCTGAACAAAGGCACACAACGCAACACGCCTAACGTCCCGAATAAATTTCAAAAATCTAATAAAACTATATTGAAAAAACATACTTTACGATGATATTGTGACATGTATCAAATAAAATCAAAGCCGGAGATAGTAGTCGCCTATAACGACGGCTTTTCAGAAGGCAATTCCAGGTCCATCTTCGCGCTTTCCAGAAAACAGGAAATGGATGACTCGTCGTGCCAAGAGGATATATTCCACCTCAGACCAAGATAAACACTTAATTTCTTCTCTCACTTCCTCTTGACATCTAGGGGAAGGTGTATGACGTGCATGTATACTCATACGTATCATGCCCATTTATAGGCAGGCCCTTGAACAGAGCATCATTTTCAGACTTTCCACTTCCTGGTCAGAAAGTGTGCTGCCAAATGAGTTCTGTTTTACTCACAGACAAAATTCAAACGGTTTTAGAAACGAGAGAGTATTTTCTATCCAATAGTAATAATAATATGCATATTGTACGAGCAAGAATAGAGTACAAGGCCGTTTAAATTGGGCACGATTTTCCCCCAAAGTGTAAATAGCGCCCTCTATCCTCAACAGGATAAGCTAGTTGAGAACAAGTTCTCATTTACAACTGCGAACTGGCCAAGATAAAGCGAAGCAGTGCGACACAAACAACACCACAGAGTTACACATGGAATAAACAAGCGTACAGTCAATAACACAATAGAAAAAAAGAAAGTCTATATACAGCGTGTGCAAATGGCGTGAGGCGGTAGGCAATAAATAGGCCATAGTAGCGAAGTAATTACAATTTAGCAGATTAACACTGGCGTGATAAATGAGCAGATGATGATGTGCAAGTAGAGATACTGGTGTGCAAAAGAGCAGAAAAGTAAATAAAAACAATATGGGGATGAGGTAGGGTGGGCTATTTACAGATGGGCTATGTACAGCTGCAGCGATCGGTTAGCTGCTCAGATAGCTGATGTTTAAACTTAGTGAGGGAAATATAAGTCTCCAGCTTCAGCAATCTTTGCAATTCGTTCCAGTCACTGGCAGCAGAGAACTGGAAGGAAAGGCGGCCAAATGAGGTGTTGGCTTTGGGGATGACCAGTGAGATATACCTGCTGGAGAACGTACTACGGGTGGGTGTTGTTATCGTGACCAGTGAGCTGAGATAAGGCGGAGCTTTAACTAGCATAGACTTATAGATGACCTGGAGCCAGTGGCTCTGGCGACAAATATGTAGCGAGAGCCAGCTGACTAGAGCATACAGGTCGCAGTGGTGGGTGGTATACGGGCCTTTGGTTTCAAAACGGATGGCACTGTGATAGATTGCATCCAGTTTGCTGAGTAGAGTATTGGAAGCTATTTTGTAGATGATATCGCCGAATTCGAGGATCGGTAGAGGCTTTGTTGCGAAATAGAAAGCCGATTCTAGATTTGAATTTGGATTGGAGACGTTTAATATGAGTCTGGAAGGAGAGTTTACAGTCTAGCCAGACACCTAGGTATTTGTAGTTGTCCACATATTCTAGGTCAGAACCTTCCAGGGTAGTGATGCTAGTCGGGCAGACGGGTGCGGGCAGCGAACGGTTGAAAAGCATGCGTTTGGTTTTACTAGCGTTTAAGAGCAGTTGGAGGCCACGGAAGGAGTGTTGTATGGCATTGAAGCTCGTTTGGAGGTTAGTTAAAACAGTGTCCAAAGAAGTGCCAGATGTAAAAAAAAATAAAAAATAAATCATGTACATTTGTATACATTTCATGTATACTGTATACATTTCATGTATACAGAATGGTGTCGTCTGTGTAGAGGTGGATCAGGGAATCACACAGTAGCAAAAGCGACATCATTGATATATATACAGAGAAAAGATTCGGCCACGAAAATTTTACCCTGTGGTACCCCCATAGAGACTACCAGATGTCCGGACAGTAGACTCTCCGATTTGACACACTGAACTCTGTCTGCGAAGTAGTTGGTGAACCAGGCGATGCAATCATTTGAGAAACCAAGGCTATTGAGTCTGCCGATAAGATTACGGTGATTGACAGATTCGAAAGCCTTGGCCCGGCCGATGAAGACGGCTGCACAGTACTGTCTTTTATTGACGGCGGTTAGGATATCGTTTAGTACCTTGAGCGTGGATGAGGTGCACCCATGACCAGCTCGGAAACCACATTGCACAGCGGAGAAGGTACGGTGGGATTCGAAATGGTCAGTGATCTGTGGCTCATTTCAGCTAGTTTCATATTGTTCTTGATATGATGTCTTGTTTTGACTGATTTCATGTGAACGCTAATATGGTAAAATTCGATAGCTACTTAACCAACAACTGTAGCAATGTATTTGCATGACAACAAGGGCTCATTGTGTATATTTATTTATGTTTTCAGTAAACATCTGAGACAAAATTGAGTTTACATGTTGTCAAAAATCTAAGCCAACCCTGTCGTTTTTGCCCGATAGATGCGCACGCGTCGGTTTTTTCTTTGTTGCCTGCTTGTTTTAGTCAATGACAAAATTATGTAAAGATTACTTTACAACATTGCCTGCTCTTGTGCGTTCTCACCTCTTTGAAAAACGTAATTTTGTATTCCGGCCATGTGAGTGAGTGCTAGCTAGCTACCGACCGGAACATTAAGCTAGCGAAGACCAACAAAACCAACAAACAGACTATACAGCTACAAGTAGTGAGGCGCAGGGCTCTATTTCCCTACGTGGGAGAATTATGAACCGTACGCCGGAATTCTTGACCTGGTTACATGTACTTTGGGCATGTTTTGTTATTTCTGTATAACAAAAATTCAAAGACGAAGTTGGCTCTTTTATAATGGTGGTCATTCGGAAATAACATTTGTTTTCCCTAATTTGAAGGTGTGATTGAGGGAATTTCTTATTATTACGTGAATATTGACTCAGAGTATAGTATTCATTGGTTGAAGCTCAATGCTAAATTCAAATCTCCCTAAGCCAATATGACACCAATGTCGATGAAAATTTACAAATTAACTTGGAGGTACTCAATACCTGCCTCTCGTCATGAGCCGTTCGGCCGTTGCCAAGAACCACATACCAGATTTTTTAACAGGGACCTTAGCAATTGAGTTTTCAGAGTTTTTCCTGTGCATAACTAGCTCAAATTCTAGACGTTGGATTAAAACAAGACTATAACATCCATAAAGTGACCATTGGATTTTAAAAAAAAATCGATTTACTAAGTTTGTAGGTGCAACAGTTATTTATCGCTCTCACTTGCTCATTTCTTTCCATTAAGAACCAATGATGTGCTACCTTTTTGTAGCATTTCTGACAATGCTATCATTTATTCAGCCGAATATCAGAGTTCTAAAACCGGTGCCAGCAGCTGTAGCTAGCTGGTTAACACCAGTCGGATGAGAAGCAAGCTACACGCAAAGGAAGATCGCTAGCTAGGTATATTTTGCTATGGAAGGTTTTTCATATGGCTGAAGTAATTTGTGTAAACTAAGTCAAGCACAAACAAATGAGCTATCGAATGTTCTTGGCTGCTATTATAGCCAGTTAGCTAGGCAACTAGCCAGTAGCTACAAGCCAACAAGACTGTACCATAGCTGTGTAGATCGTGCATCAGTAATCATTGTTGACAATACATCCTAGCTAGCTACATTTTCCCATAAAGCATAGCTAGCTAGCTAAGTAACGTTCATAGTCAAACACCAAACTTTGGGAACCGCCATGCTGCTAACGTATAATACATGCAATGGGCATTGCTCATCTAGCTACTCTAGCATGATATAGTTAAACTGGCTAGATAGCTACGTGTGCAGCCAGATGTCAGATTCAGCACAAAAACTGCTAGCTAGCCTACATTTCCTCAACCAATACTAGCCTCTCACAACACAAACTGTAACTGATAAAATAAATTATCTTGCTAGCTAACTGGCTAGATCAACACACAGGACAGACAAGTCGCTATCCGAGCATACAGAACAAATGCCAGCCCTTACCTTATGATGCATTAACTCAGTACCCCCTCTGTCAATGCAATTTTCTTCATGCCATTAAAATCCAAATTTGCGCTGACTGATCAACAGTGTCAAGTTACTTTTCACTGTGTTCCCAATGCAGTAAGCAAAACAATGTTTAAAAATGAAATAAAAATAACTAGGCTATATACAAGGGTTACCGGTACTGAGTTGAGGTGATTGAGGTATGTACATGTAGGTAGAGGTAAAGTGACTATGCATAGACAGTAAACAGACAGTAGCAGCAGCGTATGTAAAGAGTGTGAAGGAATTGTAATGTGCCTGTGTGTGTGTGTGTGTGTGTGTGTGTGTGTGTGTGTGTGTGTGTGTGTGTGTGTGTGTGTGTGTGTGTGTGTGTGTGTTTGTGTGTGTGTGTGTGGTTAGAATCCGATGAGTGGACAAGTTTCCCTAAAAATACTCTTCGAAAATACACTTCGATACAGCTACGACTTTTTCGTAGCAGATTATAATTTACGCAGCAGGATAGGAGAATTAACGCAGCATGTTAGGAGAATTAACTTAACCTAATTCTTGTAACCTGCTAAGGTCAAGAAAAAGGTTAGAGTTAGCAAAAATGCTCCCCTAACCTGCTACACTCCTAAGGATACGCCCCCTTAAAAAAAATATATATAGCCTAAAATGACATACCCAAATCTATCTGCCTGTAGCTCAGGACCTGAAGCAAGGATATGCATATTCTTGATACCATTTGAAAGAAAACACTTTGAAATTTGTTTGTGGAAATTAGAAATTAAAAGTAACTTGTATCGAAGTGGTGTGTTTTTAGGGAGTCCCATCCATGGACGCTGAAATCAAGGGCGGTCCGGACCACACCACAAAAAAAGACGACCAAAAGACACTGCCGTAGGTCCCCTTAGTGGGAAGTAGTCATCAACAAGTAAAACACTGAAGAGGAGTCTGGGGAATATTTTTTTGTTGTTGACTTCTTTCCAAATGCTCACTCAGCCAACTTATTTAGTACAAGCAGCTATTGATATTCACCCCCTCTTTAAAGGGAGATTGCATATGTTTTGCATGAATGCAAATAGCCATGTCTATGAAGTAATAGCAAGGGCCTGGTTTCCCAATAGCCATGGAATTTAAGCTTACGAGTGTTAAAAGTCTATTCCTATATAGCTATTTGATTTGGAATTTTAGGACTGCTGTAGGTATCAAAAAATAGATTTAAAAATTATTTGATAAAATGCTTTGTGATGGATTGGAAAATGTTATGTTGGTGCTTTTCTATTCATACATTTCTGTGTTCTGTTTGTGCTTTTCTATAAACCAATTTCTGTTTTCATGCATGTGACTTCTTGCAACAGGATGATTGATTCTGCCTGCGGAGCGTTCTTTTGGGGGTCTGCGGGGAAAACTGGTGGCGCATTTTATGAAGCGTGAGGGAAATTTCCACCTGACCAAAAGACGACGAGACCCGACAATCCAGACCCTTACTGTGAGCTGCCCAGGAGGAGACACATCATCATCACAAACAATTGAGGGATGGCAACTGATTTCAGTAAGTCCATTTAAATGAATCTGTATAAAAAAAAATTATGATTTTGTTTTTAAATCAAGGCGTTGAACGCATTAAAAGGTACCCATAATCTGAAAGAGAGAAGACTATTCACTAGTCCTATGAGAAGACGAGAGCGAGGGTGTAACGGTACCATGAAAAGCCCCGCTGACAGCTGTCTGTGGGCATTTTTAAGAAATTTCTACGTGGTCTGCAGCCACTACAAATAACACAAGGTGTTTTTGAATACGTGGTGTTATTAAATATGTGCAGGAGATACATATGGTGCATAGCAAGTAACGACAAGAGAATCGTTGAAGATGCACATGGGTAATCAGGGAGATTACCGAGTGTGTTTGGGAATAGTACTAAGTGAATGTGGATGTGAAAGTTGTGTGATTGTGAAATATGACATATTAAGCTGATTGAAATTTGTCTGATTGAAATTTTGAAAATAAATGGATTGAAATTATTACTATTAAGATTGGAATTTTCAATCTTAATAGTATAAATTTCAATCCATTTATTATCCACATTTCATTCAGCCAAATTTCTATTTGCTTAATATGTCATATTAATGGATACATGGATAAAAAGCTGATTGAAAATTACATAATAAGAGATGGAAATGTAACTAAATTATTGAATGAGGGGACTAGCTCACCTGTGAAAGAGGTGAATAAATACCCCAAACAGTTCCGTCTGAGCTGAGTTTTTCGATTTGTAACGTTATCTAGGGTTCTGTCCACCACAGCCCGTTGGATCTACAGGTAGAGGATAACACTTCTCAGAAATCTCATACGTAACATGTCTCAGAGGATAACATATCTCGTTAGTAACAAGATTAAACGTCTTGTTAGTAACAAGGATAATATGTATCTGAGGGTAACATGTCTCATTAGAGATAACATGATAACATGTCTCATTAGTAACAAGGATAACATGTCTCTGAAGGTAACATGACTTTAGATTACATGAGGATAACATGACTCATCAGTGGTTTGATGTGTGTAACGGCAGATTTCCTCCTCTTCGTCTGAAGAGGAGGTGTAGCAGGGATCGGACCAAGACGCAGCGTAGTTAGTGTCCATGTTTTAATAATAGTCAACTAAACAAGACACAATACAAAATAACAAAAGTGACTCTAACCGAAAACAGTCCTATCTGGTGCAATGAACACAAAGACAGAAGACAACCACCCACAAAACCCAACACAAAACAGGCTACCTAAATATGGTTCCCAATCAGAGACAATGACAAACACCTGCCTCTGATTGAGAACCATATTAGGCCAAACAACAAACCCAACATAGAAACACAACATATAGATAACCCACCCAACTCACGCCCTGACCACACTAAAACAAAGACAAAACCAAAAGAACTATGGTCAGAACGTGACAGTGTGTAACGTTATTATGTTCACTACCATTCAAACGTTTGTGGTCACCTAGAAATGTCCTTGTTTTTGAAAGAAAATCTTTTTTTTTTGTCCATTAAAATAACATCAAATTGATCAGAAATACAGTGAAGACATTGTTAATGTTGTAAATGACTATTGTAGCTGGAAACGGCAGATTTTTAATGGAGTATCTACATAGGCGTACAGAGGCCCAATTATCAGCAACCATCACTCCTGTGTTCCAATGGCACGTTGTGTTAGCTAATCCAAGTTTATCATTTTAAAAGGCTAATTGATCATTAGAAAACCCTTTTGCAATTATGTTAGCACAGCTGAAAACTGTTGTCCTGATTAAAAAAGCAATAAAACTGGCCTTCATTAGACTAGTTGAGTATCTGGAGCATCAGCATTTGTGGGTTCGATTACAGGCTCAAAATGGCCAGAAACTATTCTTGTTCTGAGAAATGAAGGCTATTCCATGCGAGAAATTGCCAAGAAACTGAAGATCTCGTACAACACTGTGTACTACCCCCTTCACAGAACAGCCCAAACTGTCATTAACCAGAATTGAAAGATAAATGGGAGGCCCCGGTGCACAACTGAGCAACAGGACAAGTACATTAGAGTGTCTATTTTGAGAAACAGACACTTCACTAGTCCTCAACTGGAAACTTCATTAAATAGCACCTGCAAAACACCAGTCTCAAAGTCAACAGTGAAGAGGCGACTCCGGGATGCTGGCCTTTTAGGCAGAGTTCCTCTGTGTTCCTTTGCCCATCTTAATCTTTTCTTTTTATTGGCCAGTCTGCAATATGGCTTTTTCTTTGCAACTCTGTCTTAGAAGGCCAGCAACCCATGAGTCACCTCTTCACTGTTGACATTGAGACTGGTGTTTTGCGGGTACTATTTATTGGAGCTGAATGGTAGCGTATGTGGAGAGGTATTTAAACCCCTGTATGAATAGAACACTAGTCTAAAGGTGGAATTTGTGATGTAACACAAATGTATAATGGGTTACTAGAGAAAAAGTTACATAATTTTGAGTATAATGGGTTACTACTGTCGTGTCTTGACTATCATTAATGTGTTTGACTGTTATTTGATAAAATAACTACATACCACGTTCATTTATTACGCAATTAAATTAATAATATAACACTTAATTAAGTAGTAATCTGGGGCGCCACGGGAAATGTTATTTAACGAGTTACTATCTCCCAACTAAACTCTAAAGATTTAAATATATCTTACATCAGTCAGTCAATTCATTAATTCTTATTTACCTTATATCAGTCTCATTCTGATCGACCCAAAATTATTGGATATCTGCACAAACCCTAGCATAAATGATGAATCAGTGATATACAAATTGGCTTAATTATTTATTTACTAACTAAATAATCACACAGAATTACTTAAACACACAAACAGGATAGCTTACACATTGATTACTACACAATGCAATGAAAAGTCCCTAGTAGACTAAACCGATATGACGGTTTGTTACACAAAATGGCGGATTCAAAAGAGAGGGAAAGGGAGTGAAAGAATTCCACTATCGTACATACAGCTGATAACTATGCTCATGGAAATGTGAATACTTTGCACATGAACGGCCGCTCATTCGAAAGAATTGCAATGTACATATTTGCGTGTGTATGTCTTTGCTGTCTCTCTGTTGAAAACACTTGATCCATCTACAGGGAGTAATTTGACAAAGCCTCTAGTTGTGTAAGTTTCTGGTTGTCAACCAGAGGTCACCATGCCCTTCGTAGTTGTAGTAGGTTGGTCTCGGAGTGTCTGTTAGAACGGATCTTCCAGACGTACCAATGGTCGTTCGATAGGAAAATGTTATTATTTTCTCGTCTTCGGCAGACTGTGATTGTGCAGTCTTTATCTTCTTCACTCGTTGAGAGTTCTTGACCATTTGTGACGTATTCAGCTCGCGCTGCATGTAACCTCCGGTCTAATGTAGAGCTAGAACCATTTTATACGTCCGTAGCAACCCGGCAATGTACTGGTCTCTAGAGATTTAAATTCCTTCAACGTGCAGCCATGCTCCACATTTTTCTGGTCTCGTAGATTCTAACCATTCGTGATGTCTGGTTCAACACTGTCCACCTGCTTGGTCTGATATGTTAATTCTTCACCAGGGGTTTTACGAACTCTGGAAAAAGGGGCATTCCATGACATCGACATAATGTCTGTGCTCACGTGGGTGTGGTCACTGACTGGTTAAGACTTTATATAAAAAACAATTCTCTCATTTAGAAGGCTAACATCACATTACATCTTCTCACAAATAGTTTCATATTTAATCATATAAGTTCCACAACATTTAGATGTGAATCTGATAACTGGGACGTATACATTTGTAGAGGTACAGTTATTTAGTTATACCATCCTTCATGATATCACAAAACAACAACTGTTGGACATGGTTATTCTTTAAATAGCCATGGACAATTCCCAATGTTTGGATTACAGAAATATTGTTTCATTATTCAGCCTTTTGATGTTGTAATTTTGGCATGAGGAATCTCCTTGTAACAAAAGGTTTCTTTCCCCTCAATCCTGCAGAGCCCAAAGGTAGAGTTCCTACAAGGTATTTATGACCGTCATGAAATGGCACACTTCACCCCTCTCCCCCTCTGCGGGAGAGAGAGGGCGCTGTAGAGCGGACTCACTATAACCTAATTCTTCGTATCCTCACAGGAGAGTCATGACACTAGAGATCTAATGAAGTAACAATAGAAAAATAATAATAATATACAACTTGCACACCCACACGTAGACATACGTAAGTGGTGTAAAAAGTATTCTGAGGAATGTTTAGAGTGGTCCCTTTATGGATCATTTGAGAAAGATTAGGTTAAAGCATTGTACAGAACTTCAATTACCCCTTACCAATAAAACTATAATTAGAACCAATGAATGTTGAACATGAATGTCTGATAAACTTAGTCAAAATATAAAACCTGCTGTTTAACAAATCTGTCTGCAGGACCTTCAAAAAGTTGGTGCTGACTTTTCAGCTCAATATTTGGTACTAAAACATTTACTTATATCTACTTCATCTGGACACAGTTCCACGTATTGGAAACAGATTATTGTTTTAGATGACATTACGTTCTTACTTAAATCCCTGGAGCTACCAAAACTGTCGAGAAAAATACTGTCAAAAACATGTCTCATTCAATTATTCATACCTCTGACTCAAATTTCCCCACTGTCTCTCATACAGCCTTTTTGCGTTCAGTGTGTATTGGCGGCTATCTATTTTTCCACAGGAAGCTTATCTTAAATCACAAACAACAGATGACTTAAACACGAGAGCAGTGGACCAGGCCTTGAAGAGTGAGCATCCTCTAATTTAATATCAGTCCCAATGCTCAATCTTCTTCAACGTTCTTCAACTTGGAAGGCATTGTTTTCATTTTAGCCTACCCTAAGAATGTTATTCTATATATAAATTTCACATTTGTTGGATATTCATTTCCTGCTTCACACATATTAAATGTATATTATTTTAAGATTCATATGTAATGGGCCGAATTTATAAAATACATTGGTCAATTCAGAAGGGGAGAGATAAACAGTCCACTGTCATTGGAATGTTCTATCCATAAGATTTCTGGCACCTGAGACAAAATAGACTGGGAGGCAGTGTCAGACCCCCACTCCTCCTAGGGGAGTGGTTCAATGGGTTTGCTTACTCATTAGTTTAATATCTCATCATTTGGGGTACCAAGGAAAACTTCCTCAGGAGTACAATACATTGTAGCCTTAAGTTGTTTTTACCTCTCTGGGCCACGACAACATCTGGTGAAATTGCAGAGCGCGAAATTCAAAATACAAAATCGTAATATTAAACATTCATGAAAAACAGGCAAGTCATTGCCTATCGAATATACAGTGTCTATGGGGTCATATTGCACTTCCTAAGGCTTCCACTAAAGGTCAATAGTCATTAGAACCTTGTTTGATGCTTCTACTGTGAAGGAGGGGGGAATGAGAGCTGTTTGAGTCAGGGGTCTGGCAGAGTGCCACGAGCTCAGTCTCGCGCGCTCCCGTGAGAGTTAGTTGCGTTCCATTGCATTTCTACAGACAAAGGAATTCTCCGGTTTAAACATTATTGAAGATTTTGATAAAAACATCCTAAAGATTGATTCTATACTTCGTTTGACATGTTTCTATGAACTGTAATATGACTTTTCGTCTGAACTTTCGCCTGGACTTGCCTGCGCCTCCTGAGTTTGGATGTGTGTACTAAATGCGGCGAACAAAAAGGAGGTATTTGGACATAAATAATGGACTCTATCGAACAAAACAAACATTTATTGTGGAACTGGGATTCCTGGGAGTGCATTCTGATGAAGATCATCAAAGGTAAGTGAATATTTATAATGCTATTTCTGACTTCTTTTGACTCCACAACATGGCAGGTATCTGTATGGCTTGTTTTTGTGTCTGAGTGCCGTACTCAGATTATTGCATGGTGTGCTTTTTCCGAAAAGTTTTTTTGAAATATGACACAGCGGTTGCATTAAGGAGAAGTTTATCTATAATTCCATGCATAACAATTGTATCTTTTAGCAATGTTTATTATGAGTATTTCTGTAAATTGATGTGGCTCTCTGCAAAATCACCGGATGTTTTGGAGGCAAAACATTACTGAACATAACGCGCCAATGTAAACTAAGATTTTTGGATATAAATATGAACTTATATCGAACAAACATACATGTATTGGGTAACATGAAGTCCTATGAGTGTCATCTTATGTAGGTCATCAAAGGTTAGTGATTCATTTTATCTCTATTTCTGCTTTTTGTGACTCCTCTCTTTGGCTGGAAAAATGGCTGTTTTTCTGTG